>NW_024081923.1:78843-446402 GCF_003009895.1 Hyaena hyaena
GATGACAGCTTTGTAGTAGAGGCTAAAGTCTGGGATGGTGATCCCTCCCGTTTTGGTTTTATTTTTCAGTATTACTTTGGCTATTCGGGGACTGTGTGACCATTTTTAAATAAGGCTTAAGAATCGACCATCAGTTTATTTCTTCTTGCATCATTGTTTTTTAAAAAGTTTTGAATATTTAATTAATTAATTAATTAAATTTTTAGAGAGAGAGAGAATGTGAGAGAGCAGAACATGAGAGACAGACAGGGGAGGATCATAGAGAGACAGAGACACAGAACAGGAATCAGGTTCCATGCTCTGAGCTGTCAGTACACAGCCTGACGCAGGGCTTGAACTCACAGACCTTGAGATCATGACCTGAGCTAAGGTCGGATGCTTAAACCAATTGAGCCACCCAGGCACCCCTCGCCCCTGCATTATTGTCGTTTTTCATTAAACTATATTGCATAAAGTCAGTGTTTCTTCACCCATGGTTCCAGAATGAGAAATATGTGACGTAGATATAAACTTAAGCAGCCTAGAGTTATGCTTAGCCCAGTTGGGTCAAGCTGTAGTCAACACAAAATGGTGAAGAAGAAATAGATTTGTTGTTCTAAGATTCTAGGTTTGGTTGTTAATGCATCGAAAGCTAATACAACAGTGAATAAGATACCGTGTCTAGTGGAGAAGAAAGACATTAAATAGGTGGTTACAAGTGTTCTTTGTACTTTGAGGAAATGGAGTGTTTCCACAAGTATGTACAGCAGGTTATTACATTATTCTGGGGGAAGAAAAAATTTGGGGTGGCTACTATTTATATATAAATCAATATAATTGAGCTGGTTATTATTTAGTATGTGTCACCCCAACTTCCATTAGAGAACAGATGCACCTGTGGGAAACTGTATAGTAGGAAAATCAGACGCTATATTCACAGAAGGAAGCAATTGCTGTTTTTTACCTTATGTAGTACTTCTACAGAGTAATATATTAATAAAGTATTAAATGGATCCAATTCTGTATTTTCACTTAACATGAAATTCTTATAGCTTCTATATGACAGGTAATCTCTATATGACAGGCACAACTTATTCTGTAATCATAGAGAATATTTCTCTTAAGTTATAGATCAGAGAATTTACATTCGCATGGTTCTTGAGGTGACCTGTCTATCCAATACTTCATTTTGCAGGCCAAGCAACTGGGGCCCACAGAGGCAAAGGTACTTTCCTAAGGCTCCCATTGGAGTTTAGGAAGGGTCATAAATACAAGTCTGGTGTCCTGATATCTGGATCATAATGCCTATAACACTGAAATAAATGTTCTCAGACCTCTTAAAACTTGCTGTCAGTGTCTTTGGATGAATTTTTTAAAAAGTTGATTATAAAAATTGCAAGTTCTTATGTTGATTTAATTTAGAGGCAAAAGTAAATTTTAGGGGCTAACAACTTTTATTAACTCTAGGGCAAAGAGTTGATTTAGGCTGTCTATCAAATTTTCCTACATTTTCCTGACAACTCTGGTCATAATATACATTTTTATTTATTGTATATTTCATTATTTATCATTATATAATCATTTGTGTGATCACTCCATTAATGTATATCATTTATATAATTTTTCTTTTAGGGTTTATTAAAGCAGAGACAATGTGTCCCCAGTAAGTAGCACAGTACTTGACACGTGGTAAGTACTTAATACAGTTTTGTAGTATTAATGAACAGTCTCTCATCCATTCCACTTAAGCAGAAAGATCATGCTTCATCATATGGTGTGAAGTATGTCCCTTACTAAATGATCTCTTGCTGCCAAATTGTCAACAGAATATATGTTTTTTCATGAACTCTGAAACAAATGGATTGCCTTTACCAGATTTTTATTAACAGATCACATAATGAATGTAACATTAAAACATAGCATTAATAATAGCAGCAATAAAATCTAAATTGCCACAAAATTATTTCATTAAAATTATTTTATTTAGGAAGAAAATAAGGTTACACAGTGGCTCATTAAATGAAGATATATTCAAGTGTAATTAGTAGAATTACTAATAAAAAATTTCAACATTATTTGAATGCCTAATGCTTAAGATATGGCGAACTAAAAAGGCAATAATGCCTCTAATTTGCTATCTTGATATTTAGAAGAAATATCTGTTGTTGTTTTTCTAGGGTGGCCTGATTGCCTAATTCTGATGTCTTGTATTACTGAGTTGTGTCAAAAAATAAAGTTTTAAAAAGAATAGTAGAGACTACCTATTTTCCCAACATTTTTGGGGGATTCCAGAGCTAAAAGGATAAGAGGAAAGGGAACATCTACATGCAGCTGAGTAACTGCATTCCTATTCTTAATGTATGGGAGTTACCAGCTCCCCGAACGATCTTCACTCTTTTTTATCTTTATTTATTTATTTTTTGCTGTTTGACCTTCTAGATTCTTTAAGAAATTATGATGGGCTGTTTAAGAATGATGTGAGGCCCTTTGGCATCCAAGTTACAATGACATATAGCAAAACTCAAACCAACCAGAAAGTTTTATTATTAAGTAAGAGTGATACATATATATTTATGATTGTAAAGAAAAGTATGTCTTGCAGTTTCTGAGGAGGCCACCAACAAATAACATCTCTCTTTCCCATGTAGTTACTAAATGATTTGAGGAATGAAACAAATGAGTAAATATGTCAAGCAAAATATCCCCTTTGTCACTGCTAGAGGCCAGGGTGCAGATTGTGGCTCTAGGTCCATTAGCCAAACGGGCCTGCCACCTGTATCCAAGGATTTGGGCGACTTCATCCATGTACAGAAGACACTGGGCGTGGGGTAGATCTCATTTCACCACACTTACCAGAGCTGGCTCCTGCACTACTTCCAGCATGAAAGAATGAAGGAAGACGAATGGTCTCTGCAGGAGGCTGGCTTCAAGAGAACGCAGGAGGGTAGAGGATGTCTAGTTATTCTTATGCTTCCAGTCAGAAAAAACATCCCATCTTTCTAGCAAGAAAGCAAGTAACAATAGCAACACCAACAAAGATGGCAGAAGTACACTCATTGAACTCTCTAAACACCAAGAAAGTAAAGAGTAGAGGGAAGCTAGCCTGGTTAGATATGATGAAAATGTCTTTAGTGGCAATATGCTAAAATTCCTGTCCCCAAAGAAACAGAGACAAAATTAGATATCACATCTTCCCCTTTTAAGAATAAAAAGGCCTCAGTCAAAAGTGAAAAGTAAGAACCATTTCTGGCAAAAATATTTATTTTATATGCACAACAGGACTTGGAATCCTTATATAGAAGAACAGTGAACTCCTGAAAAATCTATTGAAGGTCAAAAAAAGCCAATGTAATTCACTTTTAAAAAGAAGAGGTATAGTTAAAATATGCTCATCTAATTTTTAGATTTGTTACTCTATCATAAAAGAATTATGTGTAATTTAATAGTAATTACATTTAATGACAAATTATACATTATTTATTTATTGTAAAAAATTTGGGAAGTATTAAACAGATGAAAGAAATGTATCTTATTCATACTTCTCAGAAGAAGCTTGTCTCCACATCTGTGTGTTTATTTATAAGTGTTTCTAGGTATTTTCACATTAGATCCAGCAGACTATACAGTTTTGTGACCTAAGAGTTCACATACATCTGTCTGGATAGGGAACTTACTCAGAAGGTTTTGGTGAAGAGACTTTCATGAAGGGACTCTATAAGAGAAGTGTGGTTAGGATTAAGGACAAGGGATGGTGGGCATCAGAGGCTAGCAGCAACAGGAAGCTATTGGGTTCCAAGGGCAAAGGAAAGACATTTTGTTTTTCTGGAGCTCCATGGAAACTGAAGTGACAAGGAATCTATATGATGCGGTTTGTTGTAGTCAGCTTTGCAGAAGACAGATCAAGGAAGGGAATGGAAGAGAATGGATCTGGCAGAATGGGGAGCAAATAAAGAATACTCAGCACATTAGTTATTAAAAATTGCTTATTAGTAGATTTTTATGGCCATGTAATAATCTAAAATAACCATGCCATGTATTATAACCACTACCTTTTGACTGACTGCTTAGATTGTGTCCAGTGTTTTTGCTATTATAAATAACACTGCAATGCATATGTTTCTTCATTTCTGCAGTTTTCTTAGAGAGAATTCTTGGGATTTGAATTATTACACTAAAAAGCATAGATGTTCTTAGGCCTCTTAAAGCTTGCTCACAGTGTTTTAAAGCTATATGTATTATCATTCCTCCAGCAATGCAAGAGTGTGTTTATTTTTACTGCACGTTGTTGAGCATTGCATATTCCCATAAAAGTTATTTCTTATTTTGATGAGAAATTTTTTCCACAAAACTCACTTCCGCATATGTAAAATTTTTTTAGTTAAAAAACTTATTAGAGAGAGAGAGAGAGTATAAGCACCAGGGAGAGGGGCAGAGGGAAGGAGAGAGAATCCCAGGCAGGCTCCATACTCAGTGTGGAACCCCCCTTGGATCTCAGTCCCAAGACCCTGGGGTCATGATCTGAGCTGAAAGCAAGGGTCAAATGCTTAACTGACTGAGCCACCAGGGGCTCCTCTGCATA
Organism: Hyaena hyaena; assembly: GCF_003009895.1. Classification (NCBI taxonomy): domain Eukaryota; kingdom Metazoa; phylum Chordata; class Mammalia; order Carnivora; family Hyaenidae; genus Hyaena; species Hyaena hyaena. The sequence goes on from NW_024081923.1 coordinate 83,402, forward strand.
TTTTTAAAAGAAACTTTAGAAACTGAATCTTTCTAATTTTGTTACAACTTTTTTCGAAGTGCTTTTTAAATTTTAAAACTGTGTCAGCATGGTGAAGTGATAATAGTGTGTTGTTGCTCTTTGCCACCGCTGTGCCAGCATCACTGATTTAATAATTCCATCTTCCCAGTGCTGATTTGGGTTGCTTTCTTAATTGTGTTGTACATGATTACATACAATGATATACGTTTTTGAGCTATCTGGTTTATTTCATATTTCAGTCAGTCTTTTTATTTATTTATTTATTATTTATTTATTTATTTATTTATTTATTTATGCCATATGACTGAATAAGAAGACCTGTAATACCAAGTTTTCCTGTAAAATATTTGGACAATGGGAAAGCAGTAAAAGGCAGCCTCCATGTTCCTAAGTAGGAGGTTCACCACCTCCTTCTTTAGCTTTCAGCTGTTCCCATCAACTTTAATGGTAATAATAATAAAATGAAAACAACAACACAATGAACAACAGCATCAATGAGTGCTTACCACAGGCCAGGCTAAGAAGCAGCTACCGCATCAGCTCAAACCGCAGCCACAATGCCTCTCTTCTAAGTCAGGAAGGAATATATTGGGAGGCTGGAGTATTCATTACCAAATCTTGTTGATTCTACTTTCAAAGTCCTTCTTAAATTTCCCCACTTATTTTTACTCTCACTTCCACCATATGTTTTTGCTGGAGTAATAGAGCAGGCATTTTCAGTTCTCAACAGATTTGGTTTGATCTCTTAGTAGGCATGCTGTTTAACTTATCTATTAAAATTTTAAAAATTTCATTGACATTTTTATTTCCAGAATCTCCATTTGGTTCCTTATCAAATACATCTGTGTGTTTTTTATCCTCATAAAATGATCTTTATTCTTCATGGATTCTCTTGCCTCCTTGATCTCTATGAATATGTTAAACATACTTTAAAATCTCTTTCTGATCTGTTTGATCTCTATTTCCTTAGTATGAAGAATGAATTATCCATTTATAGCTTTTCCTAAACTTGTCTCCATTGGGAGTTTCATCTCTAAAAAGCCTGGACATTTCTTGGATTTTGCAAGTCCCCATGTTGCAGTTTCATTGTTAACAGGACCCTATTGGGCCAATCAGTTGGGAATCTATATACTAGTTTCTTATTCAGTGTATCTGTGTCTCATGGATGCTGTGAATTTGGGTTTTATCTCTGTGCAAGATTAAGGCTTTGATTCTGTATTGTGGAGGATAATTCCTTCTGCCAATGGCCCAGGCAGGGCTTCTGTCTGTAAATCAGTTTGGAATTTCTGTAGTTAATGTGAAGACTTAGTTTACAAGTTTGTTGCATAAATACCCTAGGATAGGGATTGCAGGATGATGTGATAAGACTCTGGTCAGTTTTGTGAGAACCATTCAAATTGTCTTCCAAAGTAGCTATAGGGTTTTGTGTTCCCACAAGCAATGAATAAGAATTCCTGTTGCTCCACATCCTTGCCAGTAATTGGTCTTTCAAGTATTTTGAATTTTAGCCCTTCTAAAAATATGTAATGCAATCTCATTGTTTTAATTTGCCTTATCTTAGTGACAGGCCATTGAGAATCTTTTCATATGCTTATTTGCCATCTGTATATCTTCTTTGGTGAGGTGTCTATCCATTTCTTTTTCTCTTAAAAATTTGGTTGTTGATTTTCTTATTGTTGAGTTTTAAGAATCCTCTGTATATTTTGGATCCTTTACCAGATATGTTCTCTGAGTCTATGGCTTATCTTTTTATTCTTGTAACAATGTCTTTCACAGAAGTTTTTAAATTTAAAATTATTTTTAGTTGTGGTAGAATAAGTATAACATAAAATTTACCATTTTAACTCTGGGTTGCCATTTCACTTTGTTCTTTATGTGCTTTGATGCCCAGAAGTTTTTAATTTTATTAAAGTATAATTTATCAATTTTTTTTTCATGGATCATGCTTTTAATGTTGTATCGCAAAACTCATCACCAAACACAAGGTTACATAGATTTCCTCTCATTTTCTTCATGAAGTTTTATAATTTTGCATTTACATTTATATCTATGATCTATTTTGAGTTAACTTTGTGAAAGGTGAAAGATCTGTGTCTATGTTCACTATTTTGCATATGGATGCCCAAATGTTCCAGCACTATATGTTGAAAAGACTGTTTCTCCATTGAATCCCCCTTGTTGAAAGTCAATTTTCTGTGTTTGTAAGTCTATTTTTTGTCTCGCTATTCTATTCTATTGATTTATTTATCTATTCTTTAGCTAATACGATAATGCCTTGATTTCAGTAGCTTTATGGTAATCTTGAAATAGAGAAATGTGAGTTCTACATTTTTTTTCTGCTTCTTCAGTATTATGTTAGCTACTCTAAGTCTTTGCCTTTCTATGTGAACTTTGGAATCAGTTTGTCTATATCTACAAAATATCTTGCTGGGATCTTGATTGGGATTGCATTTAATCTGTAGATTAAATTGGGAAGAATTGATATTTGGACATTATTGAGTCTTACTATCCATAAACATAATCTTTTTATCTAATCCTTATGCAATATGCAAGGTAGAAAAATTCCGTGTATTTCTAAGCTTCTTATTTTTTTTAAGAAAGCCAACTACTAAGTCATTTTCTAGGGACAGCCTCAAATCTAACCTATATGCTTTGTAAAAATGCACGTATTAGTGTGTATATCATGTCCTGCCTGCTTGTTAAACTATAGTTTCCTTCTACTAGAGCTCATTAATACATATCTGAATGTTTTCAGAAGATTACATTTATTTTGTTTGATTTAAGGTACTTTACAGACTTTTTCTGGGGGCTTTTAAAGTGATTCTTTCCCCTAAGATTTCTGCCTTCTTCTGGATACTTGACTTTAAATTTGAGTTAAGATGTCATAATCTCAGTGAGGAGTCTTCTGACTCTTCAGTTAAGTTGATGTTCCCCAGTTTACTCCCTGGTACTTGTATATTCTATTTCTCACAAACCAGGCATGAGAACCTGAAGCAATTTGGCAAGAGTACAAATCTTTATTTACTTGCATTTATTAAAATTTATTTTACAGAGCATACAAACTCACCAACATTCCTTCACAAAATTGTTTTTCCATCCTTTGCCAACACAACTCCCAGCTTTTTTTGGATATGCCTAGCTTCTCAAAACAATAAGAAAATTTCCTTTGAATCCTAGGAACTGTTAGTTTTGTAGTCAACACATTCTGCTCATAGTTCAATGTGTAAATTGACTTACCTGCCATTCCTAAAGCACTCCTCATTTCCTCCTCTGCCCATTCTCTGAATCCCCATCAAAGAGCTAAAAATCATGACCTCAGACTTCTAGGGAAGATGGCAGAGTAGGAGGATCCAAAGATCACCTTGTCCCATGGATACACCTAGATAACACCCACTTTGGTGTAAATACCCAAGAAATGACTTGAAGATTGACAAAACAGATTCTTCACAGTTAAATGTCAGGAAGAGGCCACATTGAAATGAAATGGGTAGGAAGGGTAAAGATGCAGTCAGAAGGCAAAATGGCATGCTGGACTATCTCCAAGAAGGAGGGATGCTGTGGGTACAGAGGGGAGGGGAGCAGACTCCACACTCAGCAGGTACCCACACTGGGAAGACAAATCCCTGTAATATTTGGCTTTGAAAACAAGAGGAGCCTAATGTCACAAGATCTTACAATCAGTGGGGCTTCACACTTAGAACCTTAAAAATCAGTAAGCTTGGCTCTAAGAGAGACAGAGGTGATAAAAATTGAGTTTCTCCCCTTAAAGGGATAGTACAATGAACAGTCCTGCTGAGATATAACATAGAAGAGGCCGTTTGAAAAACACTTGGGGTATACAGAGAGATATATTTACTAATATCAGAGCATTTATTGGAGGGGCAGGGATCTTTGGGAGATGTCACCAAGAACAGAACAGCTGGTAGGCAGCATTTCCTTCCCCTTCTACCCAACCTAAATACACAGGCACCTACCAGAACCAGCTTAGCACAAGCACTCTCTCCCTAGCTTCCTGCAGAATATAGTTGGTCTCCTGTGGACCAACTCCCTCCAACATACTCTTGGCAAGAGTCCATCAAAGCAGCACCTAAGCTTGACATTGTGCAGCAGCCCTAAGAAGGGCCAGTACCACTCCAAAGTGACTTCTGCCTGAGGGAAAAGAAAGATACCCACACACCAGTCTGACTGAGGCCCCAGCAGTGGTGGGGGCAGACATCTGGTGTGACTGTAGACCCTTCTCATCAATGAAAGCTTCTCAAGGGACAACCCAGGGAGAGTCCCCTGCAGTTTGGTACTACTGCAGCTCTGGCAAATAGCTGATCTGACTCAACTCAAATCCAAGGCAGCCCCAGACTGGCTCACTAATAATACAGGGACAAAACACTGCCCACAACAGACAAAAAGAGCCATTACATGACTAGACTGTAGGCAAATGCAGCCGAACCAGCACAGCAGGATGCATGCAACATACACAGGAGACCTGTCAGAAGTGGTTCAAGTGAACACTGCAGGGCACTGCACGACCTCTTTTTCCTAAGGCCACTACTTTTCTTTAGTTCTTGGGATTCTCTCTCCCTCTCTCTCTCTCTCTGCTCCTCCCATGCTTGTGCATGCTCTCTCTCTCAAAGTAAATAAATAAACTTAAAAAAAAAATTTAAAAATTTAGAGTGCTATATGCATATGATGTTACATAAACCTGATGGTAACCACAAGTCAAAAACTGGTAATAGATATACAAAAAATACAAAGAAAGAAATCCAAGTATCTCACTAAAGAAAACCAGCAAGCCATGAGAGTAGAGAATAAGAGAATAAAGGAACAGAGAAGAACTACAAAAACAATCATAAACCATGTAGCAAAATGGCAATAAATACACACCTATGAATAATTACTTTGAATGTCAATGGACTAAATGTTCCAACCAAAAGTCATAGAGTGACAGAATGGGTAAAAAACAAGCCCATCTATGTCATGCCTATAAGAGACTCACTGTAGATCTAAAGACTTAGGCAGATTGAAAATGAAGGCATGAGAAAGCATTTATCATGCAAATGGAAGTGAAAAGAAAGCCAGTGTAGCAATACTTACATTGGACAAAATGGATTAAAATAAAGACTGTAACAAGAGAGACAAACAATAACACTACAAAATCATAAAGGGATCAACCTAATCAAGAAAATAGAAATTTTAAATATTTATGCACACAACAGAGGAGGACCTAAATATATAAAGTAGCTAATAACAGACATTAAGGAAGTAATGGATAGTAACTAAAAAATAGTAGGGGATGTTAACACCCCATTGACATCAATGGATAGGTCATAAAAACAGAAAATCAACAAGGAAACAGTGGTTTTTAATGACACATTGGACCACATGGGACTAACAGATATATTCAAAATATTCTGTCCTAAAATAGCAGAAAGCACATTCTTTTCAGGTGCACATGGAACATTCTCCAGAATAGATCACATATTAGGCCACAAAACAAGTCTCAACAAATTCAAATAGATTGAAGTCATACCATGCATCTCTTCTGACCAGAATGCTATAAAACTAGAAGTCAACCATAAGAAAAAATGTGAAGGGAACACAAATATGGGGGTTAAGTAACATATTACTAAATAGTGAAAGAGATGACCAAGAAATCAAAGAGGAAATTTAAAAATACATGGAATATAATTTTTACATTCCATACAAATGAAAAAATACAAATGAAAATGAAAACACAATAGCTCCAAATCTTTGGGATGCAGCAAAAGCAGTTGTAAGAGAGTAATTTATGGCAATGCAGGTCTACATCAAGAAGCAAGATAATCTAAAATAAACCTCCTAATCCTAATCCTCCTTTATGAGCTAGAAAAAGAACAAACTAAACCCCAAACCAACAGTAGGAAAGAAATAATAAAGACTAGAGCAGAAAGAAATGATATAGAAACTAAAATCAAACAAACAAAAAACCAGCGTCTGGTTCCTTGAAAAGTTCTACAAAATTGATAAAACATTAGCAGTCATTAAAGAGAAAAGAGAAGGGACTCAATGAAACATAATCAGAAATGAAACAAGAGAAACAACAACCGACAGCACAGAAATGCAAAGGATTATGAAAGAATATTATGAAAAACTCTGCCAACAAATTGGACAACCTAGAGGAAATTAATAAATTCCTAGAAATATATAATCTCCCAAAACTGAATCAGGAGGAAATAGAAAATTTGAACAGACTGATATCCATCAATGGAATTGAGTCAGTAATCAAAAAACTTCCAACAAACAAAAGTCCAGGATCAGATGGCTTCACAGGTGAATTCTACCAAGCATTTAAAGAGTTAATACCTATTCTCCTCAGAGGCACTTGGGTGGCTCAGTTAGTTAAGAGTCAGACCCTTGATTTCAGCTCAGGCCATGATCTCATGGATGTAAGATTGAGCCCTGCCATGGACTCCACACTATATATTATATGGAACTTGTTTGGGATTATATCTCTCCCTCTCTCTCTGCCCCTACCCTGCTCATGCTCGCCTCTCTCTCTCTCTCTCTCTCTCTCTCTCTCACCCTCTCGCCCTCTCTCAAAATAAATACATAAGCTTAAAAAAAAAAAAAAGAGAGAACTATCGGTCACTATCTCTGATGACCATAGATGCAAAAATCCTCAACAAAATATTGGCAAAATGAATCCAACATTACATTTAAGAAATAATTCACCATGATTAAATAAGATTTATTCATGGGTTGGGAGGGTGGTTTCATTGTTCACAAATCAATCAGTGTGATGCATCTTATCAACAGGAGAAAGGATAAAAACCGTATAATCATTTCAATAGATGCACAAAAAAAGCATTAACAAAGTACAACGTCCATTCATGATTAAAAAAATCCTCAACTAAGTAGGTTCAGGGGAAACTTACCTTAACATAATAAAGGTTAAATATTAAAACCCACATCTAACATCATATTCAATTCAATAGTGAAAAACAGAACTTTTCCCATAAGATCAGGAACAGGATAAGGATATCCACGCTCACAACTTTCATTCAACATAGTATTAGAAATCCTAGCCACAGCACTCAGACAACAAAAGAAATAAAAGGCATTCAGGGATGCCTGGGTGGCTCAGTCAGTTAAGCATCCAACATCAGCTCAGGTCATGATCTCATGGTTTATGGATTCAAGCCCCGTGTCGGGCTCTGTGCTGACAGCTGGAAGCCTGTAGCTTGCTTCTGATTTTGTGTCTCTTTCTCTGCCCCGCTCCCACCTGTGCTCTCTCTCTCTCTCTCTCTCAGAAATACACATTAAAATTTTTTTAAAAAAAGAAAAAAAAGGTATCCGAATTGGTAAAGAAGAAGTAAAGCTTTCACTATTTGCAGATGTCATAATACTATACATTGAAAACCCTGAAGACTCCACTGAAAAACTACTAGAATTGGTGAATGAATTCAATTCAGTAAGGTCGCAGGTCACAAAGTCAATATACTGAAATCCATTGTATTTCTATACAGTAATAATTAAGTAGCAGAAAAAAAAATTAAGAAAACAGTTCTGTTTAAATTACAGCAAAAATAATAAAATACCTAGGAATAAATTTAACCAAGGAGTTGAAAGACCCATACTCCAAACAGTATAAAACACTGATGAAAGAAATTGAAGATGACACAAACAAATGGAAAGACATTCCATGCTCATGGGTTGGGAGAACAAATATTGTTAAAATGTCAATATTACCCAAAGCAATCTACAAATTTAATGTAATCCCTATTAAAATACCAACAGAGGCCCCTGGGTGGCTCAGTTGGTTAAGCAGACAACTTTGGCTCAGGTCATGGTCTCGCAGGTTCATGAATTTGAGCCATGCTTTGGGCTCTGTGCTAACAACTCAGAGCCTGGAGCCTGCTTCAGATTCTCCGTTTCTGTCTCTCTTTGCCCTTACCCTGCTCATGCTCTGTCTCACTCTCTCTCTCTCTAAAAATTAAATTTAAAAAAAAATTTAAAAAATACCAACAGTGTTTTTCACAGAACTAGAACAAATAATCATAAAATTTGTACAGAGCCACAAATGACTCTGAATAACCAAAGCAATCTTGAGAAAGAACAAAGCTGGAGATATTACAATCCTGGATTTCAAGATATACTACAAAGTTGTAGTAATCAAAATAGCATGATACTAGCACAGAAATCCACAATTTTATGGCCAATTAATCTTTGACAAAGGAAGCAAGAATATGCAAGGGGAAAAAAAGTGTCTTCAACAAACGGTGCTGGGAAAACTGTTCAGCTACATGCAAAAGAATGAACCTGAAACACTTTCTTACACTGGACACAAAACCAAACTGAAATGGATTAGAGACCAAACTGTGAGACCTGAAACCATAACCATCGTAGAGGAGAGCACAGGCAGGAATGTCTCCGACATTGGCCATTGCAATGTTTTTCTAGATATATCTCCTGAGGCATGGGAAACAAAAGCAAAAATAAACTATTGGGACTGTATCAAGTTAAAAGATTCTGCACACCAAAAGAAACAATCAACAGAACAAAAAAAAAAAAACTACTGAATGGGAGAAGATATTTGTAAATGACATATCCAATAAATGGTTTGTATCAAAAATATATAAAGAATTTATACAACTCAGCACCCTAACCAAAATAATGCAATTTAAAAGTGGGCAGAAGCTATGGACAGACATTTCTCCAAAAAAGACCTACAGAGGCCACTAGGCAAATGAGAAGATACTCAGCATCACTTATCATCAGCGAAATTAAAATAAAAACCACAACGAGATGTTACCTCACATCTGACAGAATGGCTAAAATCAAAAATACGAAAAGAAACAAGTGTTGGTCAGGATGTAGAGAGAAAGGAATCCTTGTGCACTGTTGGTGGGAATGCAAACTGGTGCAGCCGCTGTGGAAAGCAGTAGGGAAGTTTCAAAAAAATTAAAAATAAAATTATTGTATGATCCAGTAATTCTACTACTGGATATTGACTCAGGAATACAAAAACACAAATTTGAAAAGATACATGCACCCTTATGTTTATTGCAGCATTATTTACAATAGTCAAATTATGGGAGCAACCCAAGTGTTCATGGATGGATGAATGGATAAAGAAAGTATGGTATATATATTTATTTATTTATATATTGTATATATATTTCAATATATATTGAAATTACTCAGCCATAAAGAAGAATGAAATCTTGCCATTTGCAACAACATGGATGGATCTAAAGGATATTATGTAAGTGATATATGTCAGTCAGAGAAAGACATGTACCATATGATCTTACTCATATGTAGAATTCAAGATACAAAACAAGAAAAAAAGAGACAAACCAAAAGACTGTTAAATATAGAGAACTGGTAGTTGGTGGTTGGAGGTTGGTGCAGAGATACATGAAATAGATGAAAGGGTTTAAGGAGTGAACTTGTTGTGATAAGCTCTGGGTAATGTATGGAATTGTAGAATCCTATAGTACATCTGAAACTAATATACCATTGTATGTTAATTATACTGCAATTAAAATGAAAACATAAATTAATTAAGTAATTTAGAAAGAACTAAAAAAGATATCTAGTAATGCTCAGCGCTCCTAAGAGGTTGGAGAGGGCAAGTACTTGCCTGGATATACCCACACTCTGCTTTCAAGTTGTGGTTCGGTCTGCTACCTTCTTTGCCATTATTTCAGATACACAGAAAAATGCCTGTAGCAAAACATACATTCAATATTTGTTCAATAAATTACTAAGTCACTTTCTCAAATATGCATTTTTTGGTAAAGTCTTCATTCTCTTGCCTTTTGGTTTTTTATTCGGTTAACATACATACACATTTTTTTAGTAAACAATTTAACAGAAATTAGCTCATGATATTTTGTAATCTGCTTTTCCATCTTGATTATTATCATATTTTGGTCATCTTATTATGTCAATTAACATAAATCTACACAGTTGTCTTAAAAGCTGCATGTATACTTTTTCTCTTCCACCTAACCAATTTCTTAAACTTTTAGAAAGCTTATAATACTGTAATTTTTCAGTATTATAAACCATACTATTTTGAATGACCTTTTATATGCATGTTTGCACTTGCTTGAGAATTTCCTGAGGATACATTTCTGGATTTAAAATGCTGTGCTGAAGATTATGCACAGTTAAAATTGTAATGCAGTTTACAGAAAATTTATGTAAGTTTATCCTCTCACTAAAAGTAGCTTGAATTTCGTTTCCCCTCACATTCTTGATAGAGGTAGCTTCCAAATTTTCATCTTTGCCAACCTGATAGGTAAAGATGAAACTATCTTACTTTTTATATTATTTGCCTTTCTTTACATGGCAGGGAAGTTGTATACTTTTTCACAGAACTAGTAGGCTTTTGTAATTTTTCTTAGTGCACTTTGGTTTCTATTTGATGTTCTTCACTTTTTCACTATTTTTAAACTAAAGTTTACAAACCTTAAAAATTATGCATAACTCTTTTCCTTTGAATGCTGTAAACATTTTCTCAAGTTTTCATTTTTCTTTAAATCTTTTTTTCCATCAAAATAGCAATTAAGGAAGTTCAAGCAGCCACATGGAAAGACCATGAGTAATGTTGTGACTTGCAGTTCAGGCTAAGGTCCCAGGCCACAGCTAGCACCAACCACAAGTCATGTGATGGAAGGAGACTTTAGATGGTTACAGCCATCAGCCATCAAGCCATCTTCAGCCACTGAGGCTTCTCAGTGGGACCCCAGGTATTACGTCAAAAAACCAAGTGCTCTATCCAAATTTGTAACTCATAGAGCACATGAACATGAAAAATGTTGTTTTACACTATTAGGTTTACAGTGGGTTGTTATATATCAATAATGACTGGAATAAGTCTTTCATATTTTCACCCATACGTACATTTCTAGTCTTAACAGCCACTGCTCTCCTTCTAAGGAGTATATCAGTCTGCCATGCCTGTCCCCAAGCCTATAAAAATGCTTTCACTCAAACACTCTTTTTTTTTAATTAAAAAAATTTTCTTTTATAGTTTAATGTCAAATTGGTTTCCATATAACACCCGGTGCTCATCCCAACAAGTACCCTCCTTCATGCCCAACACCTCTTGTCCCTTCTCTCCCCACCCCCATCAACCCTGTTTGTTCTCAATATTTAAGAGTCTCTTAGGGTTTGCCTCCCGCCCTCTCCTTAACTGTTTTTTCCCCTTCCCCTCCCCCATGGTCCTCTTGTAAGTTTCACTCTCAACCCCTCTTTAAAGAAGATAGTGTAGCATCATTTTGAGGCCCTTCGAGTGCTGAAGGAATTAAAGAGAGGGTCAGTTCTCTCAAACTGAGTTCATTAAATTATTCAACTGGGAGTTTGGAATTGGGGTGCTGAGAGCCCTCATTATTGGCAGTAAAATAGTAAATAAGAATATATGGGAAAATAGTCGTTATACATAACAGAGTTCCTAAAGTTCTCTAGTTGCTACATCTTCTGTGTCCTAGATGTTTAGATAGTCCTTGGTTTCAAGACTATATGCATAATTAAAATATTATTGTTCACTTGTACTAACTTCGGGGACTTTCATTTTCTTGCTATTAACTTGCTTCCTTGACTTTACTCAGAACTTTTGCTACACTTGTTCAGAACTGATTTTACTCAGACTGTTCATTCTGTTCTTCCTCTCTGGAATGCAAATGACAATGCTCAAATCTTAGCTTTTTTTGTAAATATTGAATTTCCAAGGTAGAATTTATGATTTCATCTCTAGTAATTTCACTGCACTCCACTCATACCTTTAGAACCAACTCTCACACTGGATTTTAATCATTTGTGTGCACGGTTTTTTTTCCCTCACTCACTACACTGCACACAGACAGAATGAACATCACTGATTATCACACACAGTGGCACAGGATGAGGAATTTATCCTATGACCTATTAAGTGCACATACTTTTTTATAATTCTACCAAAACCAGTTAGTTCTGGGAAACAGAATACATCTCAATATCTGTCCAGAATAGATAGGAAACTAAAATCCCTTAAGTTTTATCACATTCCAGATACACTGAAAACCACCTCTGGCCCTAAACAGGGCTGAGTAAAACATAAGCCTATTTGAAGATCCCTGCCAGCCAGCAACAACAAAGGAGGCCCAAAAGGTGAGATATGCGTAGGTCGATCATGCCATAACTAGATTAACCATTCCAAGGAAAACAAGTAGCTTACTTTTGTCAAGTTTATTTATTTTGAGAGAAAGAGAGAGAGAGGGAGAGGCAGAGAAAGAGAGAGGGAGAATCCCAAGCAGGCTCCGTACTGTCACTGCAGAGCCCAATGAGGGACTTGAACTCCAGAACCATGAGACCTTGACCAGAGCTCAATTCAGGAGTTGGATGCTTAAATGACAGAGCCACCCAAGAGCCCCAAGAATAATTTACTCATATAATTTTATAATTATATAAAATTATAATTTTAAGAACACAGTGAGTTATAAATGTGAAGTTATAAAATGAAAAATGCTACATTAATACTGAGAATTATTAAGTGTCTTCCTGAAAAACAAAACAGGCAAGATAAATTCATAAAGTTTGCTGATGGCAGACAATTATCATTCTTCACAGGAAGGAGAGGAAAAAGTAAGTCTTATACAAATGAATGAGTGGAATTATAAAATGAGTAAAATGTAATGAAATACCCAAGAAAATGGAACGCTAAGTACCTAGAGGGGAGAGAGGAATGTATTAGCATTAAATAGCAAAGGAAATTATATTCCAGGGAGCATCAAAATAGGACAGTTTATAGTTAAGGGGACATTAAGAGAGTATGAATAATGTAAAATAAAAACAAAAAGAAAAATGTAAGTTGGAGTAGGTTTTCTGAAGCATCAAACTATGAACTAGCTAGGTGAAAATTTCTTTCTATTCAGTAGTGACAATGACACAGTAGGAGATATGACTTTTCGGTTCATTAGTATTTTTGCCATTTAGAAATGGAATATGTGAGGGAGTTTATTCTATTTAAAACAAAAATAGAATTTTAAATATGGTATCATGAAGCTAGATTTGAAATATTAACAACCTGATTTGCATTCTACCTCTCTGGAAAAATGTAAGCAACAGAATATCCATGAAGCTCCAGGGGTTTGAAATTAGTTTAGAAAGCTACTAAGGCATGGCACATTACTACAGAATCTTTAAAAACTGTAAGCGCCAAAATGGGAAGGAGAATGCTATCTGATCTAAAAGGAAATAATGAAAAGAAATAGGAGGAAATTGAGCAAAGGAAACTTTATCCTACCATCCAAAAAATTGCCCAACAGTGACAAGGGAACAGAGCTCCAAGGAAAGCTTGATGACATGAATAATTTTAACCAGTCTGCATCTCACTGAATATCTCTTTAAAAATCATGCAAAAAAAATGCTGCCTAGGCTTAGTGAGAGAGGCACTTTGTAGCCAGCATTATTTTTCTCTGATTTGCGGCGCCCATAATAGATCAGTTCCTCATAGATTGTATACTTACTACTGTTGTATCTGGAAAATATGAATGCCTAGCTCAAAGGGAAAAGCAAAAGAGAATCAGTCATTTAAAAATTGTAGAGCTGGAATCTAAGAGACAACTTTATGATCTAATTTGCTTGTTTCAGATTAAACAACAACCAAACAACTGACCAAACAAATAAAAACAAAAACAAAAATCCAAGATCCTAACACCTGAGAATGTGACTCACTGAATGCCATGTAATTAGACTGTAGCAAAGCCAAGACTAGGACCCATGTTTTCTAATGGAAAATTTAGTTCTCTTCCTAACTATCCTCTCGTGGCCAATTAACAGCTTCCATTAACTACTCAGTAGCAGAAATCTAGGCACAGCTTAGGCCTTGTATCTTCCTGAAGCTAATCTATCCAATGCAGCAAGTCTTCATGTCCTGAGCTTCTTAGCATGGCTTAGAACAGGAGCTGAAAACTCAAATGCTACTGGGACCAGACTTTTAATACAAATTAGCAAAGCAGAGAGATGTCTCTATATTCAATGCACAGAAATAATTCTCATTTTCCACAAAGAAATATGTATATTATTTTCTTAAAACATGTCACAATAATAATTGTTTTTTGCTTTTCTTTTTATTAGATGCATTCAGTTATTCAAACTTATGGCAGAAATAGATATGCATTAATTGATATCCATTAAGTAACAGCAGAAAGCCACTGTGGCTACAGTAGAGTGAACAAGGCAAAGAGTGATAGAAGATGATGGCCAAAAGAATGGCAGGATGACCTACTATTTCAATTTGCCCAAGACTGAAGGAGTTCCTAGGACATAAGACTATCATGTTAAATCTGGGGCACATGGGTGGCTCATTTGCTTAAGCATCTGTTTCTTGATTTTGGCTCAGATCATGATCTCATAGTTCATGGGTCTGAGCTCCCCATCGGGCTCTGTGCTACAGGGTGGAGCCTACTTGGCATTCTTTCTCTCTCTCTCTCCCTCCCTCTTTCTCTATTCCCTCCCCTGCTCATGTGCTCACTCACTCTCTCTCTCAAAATAAATCAATAAACTTAAAAAAAAAAAAAACTATCATGTTAAATCTGGGAAAACCATAGACAAACTGAGAGGAGGTGATCCAGCTAGTGATAAGAAACCATCTAATGGTTTTAAGCAAGGAGCATAATTTGATATGGTTTCACATTTATAAAGGTCACTCTAATGAAGAACTGTCTAGATTGGTGAGTGTAGAAACAGGGAGACTAGTTAAGTAACTATTGTTGTAGTCTAAGTGAAAAATGATGTAGTGTTTAGGGATGATTTATAGTGAGAGGTGGTCAGATTCAGACAAATACCTTGATAGCAGTGTCAGTCAACTTGTTGAGAGATTATATGTCAGTCATGAAGAAAAGAGGAGTCAAGAATGAGTAAGTGGATAACTGTGGTTCCTTTTGCTGAGATGAGGGAAGCTGAAGCAGGAGCAAGTCTCAAGAAATTCAAGAATTCGGATGCAGACATGTATTAATCTGTAATCAAGTGGAGATGTTGAATTGATTTGGGTCTTACGAGTGCATGTTCAGGGTAATGTTTGAAGCTAGAGAATTCTGAGAATTGTCAGATAATAAAGGAATATTTAAAGATGATGGTATGAGGACGGTCAGAAGAGAAGAGATGTGAGAAATATGATGCAGGGAATTAAATATGAATGAGAAAGAAAGCAGTAGAATGCAGATAAGATGAGGAGAATCCTTCAAAGAAGCTTGAAAAGGGTCGTGAGATAGGAGGGAAAAAATGCAAGTGTGGTGTCATGGAAACCAACCAAAGGAAGTATTTAAATGAAGAGTATCCAAAAACTTGTCAAATGCTGATGAGATGTCTCATTAAGTTAACAAAGAGTTGATTTTTAGTTTCAGCAAGATGGAAGTTATCAGTGATTTTGACAAGAGTGGCTTCAGTGGAGTAGAGGGGATAAAAGCCCGATTGAAATGGCTTTGAAAAAGAAATAAGAAGACAGGAGGAGAGACAGCTCATGTATCAAGCAGTTGGAAGTTTGATGTGAAAGAGAAGTGAGGCAGTAGTTTGATGTGGGATATGAAAACAATGGGGTATTTTATTTTATTTATTTTTAAATTTTTTTTTAAGTTTATGTATTTTGAGAAAGAGAGAGAGGTCGAGCAGGCTCAGCGATGACAGCCCCATGTAGAGCTCAAACTCATGAGCCACGAGATCATGACCTGAGAGGAAGTCTGACACTCAACCTATTGAGGCATCTGGCACACCCACAGTGTGGTATTTTAAAAAATGAAGATGTTATTGCATGTTTACACATACTGATAAAGATAAGTCAGTTGAGAGGGAAAAACTGTGTAGAAGAGTATAGAGCCTTTAAGTATACAAAAAGATCATGGGATTCTGAATACAAGTAGAGGATTGACTGTAGGTGGAAGCCTGGCATATTATCCGTTTTTGCATTAAGGAAGGCAGAAGGTGTGGGTACAGGTGCAGATAGACTGAGTACAGGAAATGCATTCATACTAGAAGAAATGAAAGAAGAGAGCTACAGATATATACAGAAGCACCATGAGACTTTATGGTGGGGGAGGGAGCGTGTGAGCAGTGGAAGTGGTAGGACAAATTGGAGAGCGCATCCTTTCTGGAAGAGGGCTGCTGCGTCTCAGCTCTACACAAGTTTTTTCTTTTGTTGCATGATCTGTTCAGGAGAAACCTAAAATGTGGGCTTTAATGGAAGATATTCCTAGTTTTTTTATTTATTAAAAAATTTATTGAGGGGCGCCCGGGTGGCTTGGTCGGTTAAGCGTCCGACTTTCGCTTAGGTCATGATCTCGCGGTTCGTGGGTTCGAGCCCCGCGTCGGGCTCTGTGCTGACTGCCAACTCGGAGCCTGGAGCCTGTTTCAGTCTGTGACTCCCTCTCTCTCTGACCCTCCCCTGTTCATGCTGTCTCTCTCTCTCTCTCTCTCCTCGAAATAAATAAATAAAACATTTTAAAAAAATTATTGGATAATTTTGACATGTGACATTGTATAAATTTAAGGTATACAAGGTGTTACTTTGATTCGGTTATATAGTATAATATGATTGCTGATCACATAGCATTATTGATGTACAGTATTACTGTCTAAATTCATTATATCGTGTATTAAATTTCTATGGCTTATTTACTACTCCTTACAAGTTTGTACCCTTAAACATCATCCCCTGGTAACTACCATTTTACTCTCTTTTATTTTTTAAATAGGTTTAGGTTTTATTTTTTAACCTTATTTTTTAATGTTTATTTATTTATTTTTGAGAGACAGAGACAGAGTAGGCAGGGGAGGGACACAGAGAGAAGGAGACAGCCTCTATGTTGTCAATACAGAGCACGACTCAGGGCTCAGTCTCATAATCCACTAGATCAGGACCTGAGGCAAAACCAAGAGTCAGATGCCTAACCAACTCAACCACCCAAGTACCCCTTTAATTAATTATTTTTTAAAGTAATCTCTACACTCAACATGGGTCTCAGACTCACCACCCCAGGGATCAAAAGTCACATACTCTACTAACTGAGCCAACAAGGTGCCCCTGTAGGTTTAAGTTTTAAAATGTTCACATATAAGGACACCTGGGTGGTTCAGTCAGTTAAGCGTCTGACTTCGGCTCAGATCATGATCTCATGGTTCATGAGTTAGACCCCACGCTGGACTCTGTGCTGACAGCGTGGAGCCTGGAACCTGCTTCAAATCTGTGTTTCTCTCTCTCATTCTGCCCCTCCCCCACCCCTGCCCACACTATGTCTTTCTCTCAAAAATAAACATTGAAACAATTTAAAAAACTAAAAATTCCACTAGTAAGTGAGATCATGTATTAGTTGTCTTTCTGTAACTTATTTCACTTACCATAATGTACTTCAGGTTTTTTCACATTGTTACAAATGGAAGGACAGCCTCCTTTCTTATGGCTGAATAATATTCCACTGTGTTTTCATACCATATTCTTTTAATTGGTTTATTCATTGGTGGGTGTTTGGGTTGTTTCCATATTTTAGCTATCGTGAATAATGCTGTTATAAATATGGGAATGCATATATCTCATCAAAATCCTATTTTCATTTCCTTTGGGTATATACCCAGAAGTAGAATTCCTGGGTCCTACAGTAGATTTGCTTAAAAATTTTTGAGGGCCCTCTATATTATTTTTTACAGTGGTTGAACCAATTTATATTCCCACCAACACTGTATAAAGGTTTCTTTTCAATACATCCTTGCCAGCACCTGTTATCTCTTGTCTTCATGATAATAGCTATTCTAACGGGTATGAGGTGTTATTGTGATTTTGATTTGCATTTCTCTGATAATTGGTGATACTGAACCTCTTTTCCTGTGCCTGTTGGCCATTTTGCTGTACTCTTTGAGAAAATATCCGGCTTCCTGGCCCATTTTGTTAAATCAAATTGTTTTTCTGTTGTTTTGTTGTTGTTATTAAATGGGCTGAGTTCTTTATATAGTTTGGCTATTAATCTTATATTCAATATAAGATTTACATAAAAATTTTTTGCCATTCTGTAGATTCCTATTTTGCTGGTTGTTTCTTTCGCTGTTCAGAATTTCCTGAGTTTGATACAGCTCCATTTGTTAATTTTTGTTTCTATTCTTTGTGCTTTTGGTTTCATGTTCAAAAACTCATTGCCAAGATCAATATGGATGAGATTCTTCTCTGTTTTATTTTACGAGTTTTGTGGTATCAGGTCTTATGCTCCAGTCTTTAAGAGGTCTCTCCATTTTTAATTTTGACATAAATTATATAAAAGAAAAACAATAGCAACAACCACAAAAGCACTGTGTGGGACAAGCAATTACTTCTGACATCTGAATGTAAGCTCAGGGTCATAAGTTGGGAGCTTCTGTTCTGGAAGCTTAAAATCTGGTCTCACATCTATAACAAGTGACATTTGTTCATTGCTTCAGGGGAAATGGAGACCAGGCAAAGAACAGTACATACCAACCCATACTCTTGCTTCCAACCTGAAAGCAGAAATAAATTTGACTTCCTAGGGAGCCCCCAGTTTCATGGATACTTGCCTGAGCAGTCCAAGAGGGATTAGTGCAGAAGCTGTGGGTAATCCACACACCCTAACCATACCCTCTAGGGAGATTTTTTCAATTCATGAGTGGGTACATGGGAAAAAGAAACATAGGGACCAAGAAAGAATTAAGTGATACAAAAAAGGGAGTGTGATCCTGAAAACTCAGAGGAAAATAATGTTGTCTAAATCTGCTTTCTTTGGGGCACCTGGGTGGCTCCGTCGGTTAAGCATCCAACTTGGGCTCTGGTCATGATCTCACCATTACCGAGTTCGAGCCCTGCATTAGGCTCTGGGCTGACAGCTCAGAGCCTGGAGCTTGTTTCAGATTCTGTGTTTCCTTCGCTCTTTCTGTATCTCCCTGACTCATGCTCTGGCTCTCTCTCTCTCCAAAATAAACATAAAAAAGGGAAAAAAATCTGCTTATATTCTCAATAATATTAATAATTATAAAATGGTAATAGTAGTGTCAGTAGTAGAAGCTGCTGCCAAAATTTACTGAATATATAGGTCAGACACTGTTCTAAGTGCTTAATAGGTATTAACTTATTTAAAACTCATATCAACCAGGTAAGAAAATTGCTATTTTTACCCCCATATTATAGATATAAACAGAAGCACAAAGAGGGTGATTAAATATCTCCAGGATGCAAAGAGTTAAATGTAAAATGATTTAATAAACCTATCACATTATTTTTAAATGTTTCAGTATAGAAAATGCTGTGTATCTGAGTTTTGATTTATATACACCCCACAGTGGTTAATATGGAGCTGCTGGGTGGGTGAGATAGTAATCAGAATTTGAAAGACTTTATTTACAGTCTTCATTCCATGCTCCAAAGACAGTAGCAAGTCAAGTCTTTTTATCTCTTGTTAGAACCAGATGGTTTACTAATCAGTATAAAGGGATGTGAGAAATCATTTTCACTGATGGAATTACTGATGTTTAAGATTTGTGGATTAGCTAGAGATATTAATCAAGCACCAGTGTCTTTGCATAAATAAGATTTAAAATCAAAAATGTCATTCCCTTTGGAGTAGTATCTTTAGAGTCATCCTGGCCCTGAAATGAATCACAAAACAGAATTCTGTCACCCGATTCTGATTAAAAACTGGCCGGATTCTGCTACTACAGAATTGTTACATCTGCCTCAGGTAGATCTTGCAAGGTGCAGTAGACTGCTTCAAAGGACAGGTTCATCAAGCTTCCTGTGAAAGGTTATATGACTTATTTTACCACTTGCTGTTAATCCAAGCAGAAGTGGCATCCAACTCTCCAGATCATCCAAACCATTCCTGGGTAGCGAGTAGGGCCTGTAGTCATCTTCAGTCTTTTAAGTATCTTAGGCCATCGGAAATACTGCCATCTGAAGAAGCTAACAATTGGGGGGGGGGGGCGCAAATAGATGTAGCTCATAGCAAAGAGAAAAATTTAATGATAGAGAAATTGACTTTCCAAATATTTCCTAGAGAAAGATATTTTAAACACAAACCAGATAATGTTGGATTGTGAAGTTCATTTCATATTAATGAAAGATACAATTAGAACTGAAGGTACAATAATAATAATGTGTTCAATAATAATCCTAAAGATAATAGATACAGTGTATTGTAGCTTCAGACCTGGCAACTGTTCTGAGCCCTTCAGTAACACCATCTACTTCAGCTTTGCGATTATTCTGTGAGAAAAGAAGTTTTTGTTATATATCTTTACCAGATAAAGAAGCTGAGTAACAGAAAGATTAACTTTGTTGGAGGAAACCTATCTATACAAAATGGCAGAGAGAGACTCAAAATCTAAATTTTCTTCCTCCAAAGTCTACACTATTAAGCATTATATGGTATTATTTGGTATGTGCTGAATAAAGGCATCATTCATTCATTTATTTCATAAAATTTTTATTGAAGGTCTACAGATTTTGAGATTTTATAACTGATAGTGGAGATAGAACAAGTAAGTAAGACACAGAGTCCATGCATTTATGGAGCCTGCATTCTGACTTTCGACTGGTAATTTCACAAATAACTGAAAAGCACAATTTTGATGTTACAGAAGTGGTAAAATGACAAAAACAGAGAGCTCTGAGGACATGGAACATGGAACAAGTAATCCAGAGTGGGAGAAGGTAGAACTTTGATGAGAGAAACTTCCCTGGGGGAGAAACTAGAGATTAGTGGTCTGATGTCCTCTAAGAAATACAGATGTGGCAAATCTGGGAGGTGCTCTGCCATATAATTGAACAGAATGTTTAACATAGCCTACACAGCTTATCATTAGACATATAAATTAGCAGATGGATTTTTTTTTTTTTTACATCAACAGTGAATTCCTCACACCACAAAATTATCACAGGGTCCTCTTAGATAGCACCTTATTAAGTGTGTGTTTACAGATCATTAAATTCTTAAAGAGAGCTGCTGCATAAACATCAACCAGAAATTTAAATAAAATAAACCTCAATTATCATAGAAACAGGCTACCACTTGTTGGGTGGTTTATTTATTTTCATTTTGGTTGCGAGAAAGTTGAAATACTGAATCCTTTGTTTCAACTCCAGATAAGTTTTATATATGTGAAATCATTCAGAAAAACCCAAAGAGATACATACTCTTCCTCATCCCTTCTCATTTTGGGGAAACCTGATGCATAAAGAAGTACACTAACTTGCCAAATCATACATGTTTAGCAAGTGGGAAAATTGGAATCCAAGTCCTGGGTTCAAACCCAGGTATCCTTTCTCAGAATCCTCAGAATCCAGCCTTTAAATACCAAAGCTACATTGCATAGGTTCATAAATTGTGTGCTTACCTATTTAGAAAATATCTATATACTTTAATATTCTATGAGTTCATATATCTATGAAATAAATATACAGGCATGTATATTTCCTAAGTTTTCTTAAATATAAGGTAGAAAAAAAGCAGAGGAAAAGTTTGAGAAATCATCAAAAACTCTGTTGAATTTACCTTATTGGTAAACTCTCTTGAAATTTTTGGCAAAGATAATTGGTATGCTGCATCCAGTACTCCATAGTCTAGGTGTAGGTGGGGTATGCTCCATCTGTTTTCAAAGAGCAAACACAGTCCTGAAGCCCCAACTGGTAAAGATGGCACAAAATAATGTCACATCCATCTTTCTTTTGAATATAGACAGAAAATTTTCAAAAAAAGCATTTTAGGGACTACAGTTTATATATACAGGTATGTGTATATATAATATAAATTATATAATTATAATATATAAACTATAAATATATAAATTATATATATACCACAATTAAATATGTTTTTTCCTGAATTGCAACTACAGTTAGATATTACCACATTAATCAATATATAAATATATAATTATATTAGTAGTTAAATTGAGAGAAAGATGATCTCAATAGATATTTCAGAGGGCATTAGTAAGTATTTATTAAGCCCAGATACTGGCAATTACCGTTCTAGGTATTTGGTGCATGAAACAAGGATTTCTGCTCTTCTGGAGCTTATTTAGTAGTAGAGGGAGATACACAATAAAAAATAAATCTAATAAATAAATCATATTGTATGATTTAATTTCCTTCTATAAATTTCATGGTATGAAATAGCAAAAATAAAGTAAAATAAAAGGAGCAAGATAATGGAGATGGGTAGAGCTAGGTTGAGTGGGAGAGTTGGTTGTAATTTCAAATAAGGTGGTTTTCAATAGAGCTCATTGAGAATGTGACATTGATGGAGGTAAGAGTCAGTATGACAGTGATCGTAGAGGAGCCCACTCTGGTTGGGGGAACAGCCTGTGTCAAAGCCCAAGGTGGGAGTTTCCCTGGCACAGCTGGGAAACAGCAGAGAGGCTGATGTGCTGGAATCAGCTAAGGCAAGAATAATAGGAGATGAGGTCAGGGAGAAGCCTCATAGGAGAAAGAACATGTGGAGACTTGGGTTTTATAAAAACTTTGCTTTTTATCTTAAACGAAATGAGAAGCCATCACTGGGTTTTGAGCAGAGAAGTCACTTTATCTGAAGCATGTTCTAAAAGGATCCTCCTTGGGGCTCCTGGGTGGCTTAGTCGGTTAAGCGTCCGACTTTCGCTTAGGTCATGATCTCACGGTTCGTGGGTTAGAGCCCCGCGTCGGGCTCTGTGCTGACTGCCAGCTCAGAGCATGGAGCCTATTTCAGAGTCTCTGCCTCCCTCTCTATCTGACCCTCCCCTGCTCACGCTCTCTCTCTCTCTCTCTCTCTCCTAGAAAAAAAAAAAAAAATATATATATATATATATATATATATATAAAAGGATCCTCCTGACTTTTAAACTTTAGACTATACTGTAGAGGAGTGTAGAAGTCATGTTTGAGCCAAGCAAGTAATCACCACACATGAGAATAGAGATAATGAAAGTAGGTGAGATTCAGGGTAATTTAAGGAGAGACCCAACAGAATGCTGAAGCATTGCATGTGGGGTAATAAAGAATGGGATCAGGCATGTTTTCGCATGAGAAACTGGAAGGAAAGACATCTGGCAGTGTAGGCTTAGAGGCAGGGAGTTGGGAGAGGACAGGAGAGCAGTTTGAATTATGTTGAATTTGAGAAGTCTCTGAGGCACTAAGGTGGATGTATCATATAGACAATTCTAGGAGTAGGTGAGACTTCTGGGCTGGTAATACTAATTTGAGATTCATCTGCACAAGAATGACATTCAGTGCCCTGAGAATGAGAATGCTCTGAGATCACCAAGGAAGTTAGGATTGATGAGAAGAGAGAGGAGGTTAGGGGAACAAAGGCGAAGGAAGAGGAGAGGATATTAAGTTGGGGGGGGGGAGGGCTGCCATGCACTGATCCCTGGCACTTGCACCTTAAGGAGCAAAGGTATACAGGAGAAACCAGCAAAGACTGAGAAAGGAGGACCAGGGAGGGGATATTGAAAACAAATTAATTGTGATCTCTGTCTTTGTTATCTTCACATGTGGTGCTGTTTATTCCTGCAGCTGTGGAAGCAGGGATGTGACCTCTTTACTCTTAAAGGCCACGTGGGAGCATGAATCCTGCTCAGACTTCTGAGCGTCCACTTATCCTCATGTGTCTGTAAGAAGTCTCTGCCCAGTACTTTCTCCTCTCTCACTGAACACTATTCATATTGATGGGGTTTTGGGGTGGGGGTGGGAGGGTGGTCCAGAACAGACAGCCAAGAAAGAATTCTTGAAGACGTCTTTGGTGCAAAAAGGTGATTTTATAAAGGCAGGGGAACAGGACCTGTGGTCAGAAAGAGCTTCACTGGGATTGTGATGGGTAACTGATTATATACCTGCAGGTTGAGAGGGGATTAGGGACTCTGTAAGTCTCTAAGGTTTTTGTAAACAAGGTTTCCAGGACCTTGAGGGGCTAGCTGCTATAAGGAAAATGTAATTTATTACCCTTTAGTGAAACCTCAGTCATGAGACCCTTCACATGTATATCAGGGGGCCATAAGCTTGCGGAATAATTGCCAGCATATATCTCGGGGGAGTTGAGATAAAGGGAATTTCCAAAGGAATTTTTTATACATTAAAGTAGACTTCTAGGTTCCTGGGGGCTCAGGATAATGTTAAGCTGAGATTCCCTTTGGCCCCTAACAAAGTGTCACCATCGAGGCAGCTGAACTCCTAGGGGGAGGTCACTGCCTGTTTCAAGGACTTGTCACTGAGCTATAGGCAGTAAGGGAATTTAATTTTTCATTTACCTTTGCTTCCCACACCACCATGGTAAGCACTTAAACCTCCTTTGCATTTTGATAAGGGTGACATTAAGGCTCTAGGAAGCAGAGTCTATCTATGGGTTTCTGGAGATTAAGCTCTGGATAAGATTGCCTTTTTCTTGCAGTTTACTAAGTTATCTGTAAACTGAAGGCGAGTCCTGTCCTGCATGACTGTGATCTGTATCACTCAGTCATTTGCGTTCTTTCCTTTCCCGTGTTCTAGGGCAGCCAGGAGTGTCTGGGGAATATCACACATATCTCAGCTGGTGAGAGTGGGATGGTGCTGTTAGCCTGTACTTTGCTCTCAGCTTGCCCATACTCCTTCATCAGGATCATGCTCCTACTTGCCTCCCGGAGGCCATGGCTACCCGTTTGCTAGGCATCAGTAAATGTTCTGTGAAAGAACAGTTTCATGCCCTTTGACGCTCTGTTTTCTGATTTACCCTTCAAAGTCCAGTTCAAAAGGCACATCCCTCTGGGCATCCTTCCCAGACCTTGCTTTTCCCAAGCAGGAAGGAACCTCTGCACTTCCATAGCTCTTTACAAGCACTCAGTTTATGTGGGCTTTTAACTTTCATCTTGTGTTAGAGTTATTGGAGCGAATGTTTTAACTTTTCTCTTAGATTCTAGGTTCCTTGACGTCAGTGTCTAGATGCCACCCCCACAGAATGTAGCATTAATCCTACATGTACACTAATCCTACCTCTCAATATAAATAATATTAAGTTGTTTGAAACCCAGAGATGAAAAGTACAATAGTCCTCTATTTCCTATTCTGTTGTTATGTCCCTTTCCAGAACAAATCCAACTCTGAAAGAAGTTATAAATGCCACTTAGATCTATGTGAATGCTTTTTAAAAATAATTATTAAAGACTAGTTCAAGCATTGCAAATCTTATGTAATCTTGTTATTGATTGATTCCTACTGACTTTAAATACCTGCCTGATATATGGTGAATATATGTTTTTTAATACACAAAACTAATGATTTAGAAAAGATTTTTTCCTTCGAAATTACCCAGTGAAACATAAAAATGAAGCTTTATACAGATCTAAAGCAATAAGTATAAAAATATTGTAAATGAGGTATCTGAGGCATAACCTACCATTTGTTTTCTATTAGCAAGGGTATAAGATAGTTCCATTTGTTTTAGAAAGATGTATTATATAAGGGCCTGAAATCCCAGACACAGAAGTGAATGTACATTGATTTCTCTGAAAATGATTTATGATTTAGGCACTGGTGGGAAATCTTTTTTTTTTTTTTTTTTCATTTTACATCTCACTTGAAAGCATTTACTTTATTTGGTCCCTAAAGTTCTTTTTTCTCTTAGAAAATGTTTGCTGCTAAGTGAAAATTTCTATAGGAATTTTACATTTTCCTCTGTTAATTTTAGACCTTGGAGATTAAAAAAATAACAAAGACCTTGAGTCATTCTGTAACTATATTAAGGACATAGATCACGTATAGCCTAGGGACCTGCTTGATAACAGTCTATATGATGGAAAGATAGATTTAGTTCAGGTTGATTTCACTTATGGACAAAAAGCTGTTCTAAAGTAGTTCATTTAACAAATCTGATTTGTGTATGTGCTTTATATGAGAAAATATTTCACTTTATAGATTTCAATGGTCTAATTAAATTTTTATTAGGAATGATCTAAACTTCTTTGCTAATGGCATTATATTTAACATTACATTATTATTACTGAGAAAGTACTGTATTTGTATATCTGAGAGTAGAGACTTGGAAACTTTCTTGAAAGTTTTAGGAGGCATATAATTTCATGCCTTTAAAAGTACATGAAAACTATGTAGGTTAATAAATTAAAATACAATATTGGTTATCAAATGAACAACTTAATTTGAATGTGATAATTTAAGACATAATGACAGATCTACAAGTCTGATCTTTTTTAAAATATTAATATTAGGATTATATCTACTTGATGGTAACGATGGATTGAGGATTGATTTAAGAAAGATTCACGGGCAAACACTGTTTAAGAGTTCAGTTTGAATAGTTTGATTTTTTTAGTAAAAATGGAATATTATAGAAGACTATAGTATACAAAATTTCTCTAATCATTCAAATATGTAACTGTGGAAGAAATTAAGAAATTAGATTCAATTTTCCATTTGGGTTCTCTTAAAAGAAAACAGAAAACAAACACTGAAATAGAGCCTTGAGAATTTCAATAATCAATTTTAGATTAGTCTAGACCATTCCAGACTAATGTTTCTATAATGAAACTTAACTTTTTCTGGCTTCTCTGGATTTTCAGCACTGCAAAATACCAATGGTTTTATGCATTACACTTAGAGAACACATACGCCACTCTTCATTAAAATAATATTTATTTTAGCTTGTGATTTGTTTGCTGTGCTACTCTTAGTACACCTTAGCACTTTGTGAAAATTAGCATGTAGAATGAACTACATGCATAGTATTCATCACTCCTTTCAAGCAACTCATGAAGACGTTCATTCAAGCCCATGTACAAGGTCATAGTTTTTAATGGCCCAGTCAAAGGAGTCATGGTAGTGTGCATAATGATAAGCTTTCCATAAATGTTTATGGCTTACAATAGAAAAATTCTATTAATATATATGTGCATTAAAATACTATGAGGCTAAAACACTATGGTATTATTTATACATGAGTTGTTAAGCCTAAATGGAAATGTGTTTCTTTCCCAAATTAAATTAATCTTTTTTCCTTGTAGTTCCTTATTCCCATACCTCCCTTCCCCCTTACTTTTGTCTAAATATATTTAAAGAACTCTGCATTCTTGAATGCTACTTCCTCCTAACCCTCCACCTCGCCACTACCAACCAAAATTCAGAATGGAAATTTCAAAATAAATTGTTACATTTTACTCTATCTCTAGATTATAAATTTAATGTGAAATTGGTTTTTCACTTATAGAAACTTGAATTACAACATGTTCGTTAGACTTTAGCTACTATCTGATGTGGTAGACTTGTAAATAACAGAGAAAAGCAACAAATCATTAACAGTTAGTAGAGATACCTGATGTCAAAAAAAGTTATGTAATATAATACAATTCATTATAAAATTTGGAATTGTTAAGTCTTTGGTTTAATTTAATGAATGGAGATAAACCAAAAAGAAGACAGAGGAAATACTTATTGACTTCATTTATTTACATTGCTACTAAAAATGGTTTATAATCTTGAGATGGATTCTACAGAGAATAGCTGAAAAAGTAAATTAGTATGCCATAAGGACTGGTTAAACTCTCAGTTTTACCTCAAATGTATTTGTAGGTGTGCTAAGGGAGGCATTCATCATACTGTTATGATTTAAAACTTTAAATTGTATGTAATTATAGTTGGATGACAGCTTTAGAATTTCTCTTTGTTTGTTTCATCAGTCATGTTAACTGATATTTCAACTTGAATGCTAATTTCTTAGTGCTTTAAGACAGCTTTATGAATGTCATAGGTTAAAGGGAGAAAATGCAACATTAGTTTGATTAATATTTTGAGCTAATGGAGAAAGAGTGATTGATTTTAATCCCCTTCACTAAAACAACCAAGCTGGTGCAGTAATCTGCAGAATTACTAAGGGAATTGATGTGGTATTTGTAGAGTTCGTTCTATCACAAAGGTCAAGAGCTCAGACTTTGCAGTCTGACAGCTCATATTCTACTGTTAGCTTGACATTTTTTTGAGCCTCAGTTTCTGTACAGGTTTATTAGCAATTAAAAGATATTACCAATAAAGCATCTACTATAGCACATGGTATCACAATGTCATACCACTACAAACCCATCAAAATGACTAAAATGAAAAATTCAAATAATGCTGTTGGAACAGAGTGTGGAGTATCTAGCACTCACACATAGAACCTTAATAAATACATAAGTGAAAAAATTAACAAATTAAATTTAAAATGTTTTGGCATTTGTACTTCATAAGGGTGAGTTGCTAATATCAGAGCAGGTCTAAATTCGCATAAATTTAATAAAGTAACAAATTATTTCATTTTTCTCAGCTTGGATGTTTAGATGCCTAATCAGGGTTATATTTCTCACTGTTGTTGGGAGATGACCTATTTTTTTAAATATTGGTTTTTTCTTTTTCTTTTCTTTTTGAGAGAGAGATGGAGAGAGAAAGAGAAAGAGAGAGAGAGTGAGAGAGAGAGAATTTTAAGCAGGCTCCATGTTCAGGGCAGAGCTCCATGCGGGGGTTTAATCCCATGACCCCGAGTTCATGACCTGAGCCAAAATCAAAAGTTAGATACTTAGCTGACTGAACCACCCCGGTGCCCAAAGGAAGATGACCTACTGCTAGAAATTGTTATTGCTTAGAATGGTTTTATATACTCGGTAAAGACAATTAAAATTTGAAACATAGAATATAGCTTTTTTAAAAAATTAATGAAGGGAGGGAGTCTGTCAACAGATGAAATGGTATAACTTAGAAAAGGGGTTACATACAAGTTCTATTCAATATGACCTCCTCTCCCCTAAAAACTGTGTATTTCTCATATGAATATTTTCACAATAAAGAAGTTATAAGACAGTTCTCTATCTTTCATCCTAACTCAAAAATTGCTTTTAACCTTTCCCATGTTTCCTTCTGTTGCTTAAATTGCTATCCATATATAGGTACACACACAGTGCATTTATGCATGTATACTCTGAATTTAGATTCTATTTCCTATTCTTTCTATTTTTACCTAAAATTATATGCTAAGCTGCCATTTTCAACATTTAAAATTATTGTATAGTAGTACACTGATTTATTTCATAATTCTTATTTTCTGAATGTTTGGGTTAGGTTTTTGTTGTTATTTTTGAATGACATCTAAGCTGGTATAGTTTTTGGTTTTGTTTTTTATGATTTTCTTAGGATTATTATGTCAAAGGGTATATACTAGGTTGTGATTCTGGATAAGTATAGACATTTTGCTTTCTAAAAAAGTACCAAGGTAAAGTTTTTTTTTCAACACTGTACATTGCAAATATAACCAAAATCATATCCCAGTGAAGGTGGGACATCCTAGTCAGCAGAAAGCATTATCACTAAAGAAGTTACTTTTCCAGCTTCTCAAATAATAAAGACACTGTTTTTGAAATTTAATTATTTTGGTCAATAGTGTAGTTATGTATTTTCTGAAATGTTTACTGAATGATTGGACTTCCTCTTCTTTTGAATAACCTCTTAATGTCTTTGACCATTGAGCTATTTGAGTCCTTTTGGTTTTATCAATGATATAAACCATATATTGTAGGGTTAGTCTTTGCCTGACATATGTCAGATTCCATTCCTTTTTTTTTCATAATAGGAAAACCATAAATGTTGTCATTCTGTAGTCACCTACTTTTGCACCAATGTCATTCTTTTAGAATCTTCTGCACATTTATGCCATTTTCTTATTAGTTTTTTCAACTTTATGCTTTTACATTTTTTTAGCACTTATTCATTTTTGAGACAGAGACAGAGCATGAGTGGGGGAAGGGCAGAGAGAGAGAGGAGACCCAGACTCTGAAGCAGGCTCCAGGCTCTGAGCTGTCAGCACAGAGCCCAACGTGGGGCTTAAACCCACAAACCAGGAGGTCATGACCTGAGCCAAAGTCGAACACTTAACCGACTGAGCCATCCAGGTGGCCTTATACTTTTACATTTAACTTTTTTTTTAAAGGTTATTTATTTTGAGAGAGAGAGAGGGATGGAGAGCTTGCATGGGAGGGGCAGAGAGGGGGAGAGAGAACCCAAGTAGGCTCCGTGCTGTCAGCACAGAGCTCGATGCAGACTCTCTCATGAACTGTGAGATCATGACCTGAACTGAGAAGTCAAGAGTTAGATGCTTGACTGATTGAACCACCCAGGAACCCAATACATTTAACTTTTCATTACCTTAAGGTTCACTTTGTGTCTCTTTAATTACCATAAAGTTTATTTTATACATGGCATTTGATATGGTCTAAATAACTTTCCTAAATGTTTTTACTTTACTGCATATCAGGAAAACAAACTAAATTGAGCCTTTCTTAGAGATAGGAGTCACCCCTGATTTTGATAAGCACCAAATACAGTGTGATAATGAAATTAGGAGGGAAAAATTCCCCGATGTTAAGGTTTATGTTTCTATTCATACACTCATGCTTTATTCTGGTATAACCTAGATGTTAACTGGGGTTATAACATTTTTTGAGAATTAAATACAAATTGAATTAAACTTGATAGAGATGATGAGGTTAATGTTTTATTTAATGTGTCAGGATGCTTGGAGGAGGTGGACTTGCATGTTGGAGTTGTGTGATTTCTCACCTTCTACCCAGCTTCTGCTCCCACTGAATTCTCAGTCTTACCAAGTCTCACATCCTGGAGCTGTTTTTCTTTCTCTGCTTCAGGCATAAAATATGAACCACATAATTTCTCTTTCTAATGATACCCATTTGTCCAGAACTTTTGTGTGTGCAACAAATTTTGGTGTTTTCCCTCTATGTTAGGATTTTTTAAATTAAATAAAGAGAATATGTCTTGTTAGCAAATAAAATTAATCAAATTAAATGTCAATCTTTATCATCAACATTCTTATCTTTATCCATTTTGTCCAATATCCTGCCATGTTGTTTGGGCTCCTTTCTTCCTTATCCATACTTACTTCCCCCGGTACCGTATTTCTGTTAAATTGCTACTTTAAACAGTCTGGGTCTATTTCACTCCACTGTTTCCATAAAGAACATACTCTCTGGGCACCTGGGTTGCTCATTTGGTTAAGTGTCGCACTTTGGCTTCGGCTCAGGTCATGATCACACTGTTGTGAGTTTGAGTCCTGCATCAGGCTCTGTGCTGATGGCTCAGAGCCTGGACACTGCTTCAGATTCTGTGTCTCCCTCTCTCTCTGCCCCTCCCCTGCTTTTGCTCTGTGTCTCTGCCTCTCCAAAATAAACATTAAAAAAATTAAAACAGAAAAAGAACATACTCTCATGCCTTGGTATTTCCCTCATTAAAAAGTTCTAAGAAGGTATATCCTACTTAAAAGCACTACTTTCCCTCTGGGAATCTGGAGCCAGCTATTAAAATAGAAATTTATTTCACCTTAATATACCATAACCTACCTCCATGCTTGGACAAAATAGAATGATATTCTTCTCCCTCCCCCACTTCCCACCCTGCAGCTGCATTTGCCTATGGAAGGAATTTAATTGTGTGAATTTAGCCAGGGTTTAAAGTTGGTAAGTTTATTTTTTATTTCCTAGACTTAACACCTGTTAATATGAGCAAATGGGGAAGGTAATGGCATTAGGTACCTTTTGAAAGGCCACAGTTATCTTGTACTAAATGGGATGTATTTCTGTGGTAAGGTGAACATCATGGATCATACTGAAAGAGAGAGGGCCTCAGCTCTGTTTCTGGCCATCCCACTCTCTGTGATGTGGGGAAAGTCATTTTGCCTCACCAGTGTTCGTTTTCTCATTTGTAAAATGAAGCAATCTGAATAGTTTATCTCTTTCTAACGTGATCATTTTGGCTTATTTAAAAGATCCTATTTTAAAACATATAGATTCTTGCTTTCAAGCCTGTGCCCTTTTTGGTTTACCTGATAGCATGCCTTTTTACATAGTCAGTAGTTTCTTGGCTACTTTAAAGATAATATTTCATTTTAAAAATTATAGAATACTTAGGCTGTGTGGGAGGAATATCTCTTCTAACTAAAGAATATCGATCTCTGCCACAAACAACCAAGTTTTCTTAGTTCACAGGTTAAATTCACACAGCTTGGGAAAAAATAACTGGAAAATACCAAAGCAAAATGTATAAAGTGAAAGTTATAAAAATTCATCACAGATAATATTGAAATAAAGCTATATGCTTTAATACTTTCTGTTCTGTCCTAAAACATTTTGTAAGACATTGTGAAGAAGGTCCTCTACTTTGTTTATAATTACAGCACATGTGCAGTTGAATACTTTGAAGAAAGTTAACAGTCTGTCAGTATCCATAACAATCATCAATAGTGAATGACATTGTTCAAAGTCCTTATTTTCAGTTTTTCAAATGTAATTAGCTAATCACTCCATGCTTAAGGAAAAATGTTCTTTCTTTCTCAAGGAACTTAAAAAATGTTCCTATGCAGCTGATGAGAATGTTGAAAATATATGAGTACCAATGCCTGATAATTCTGTGCGCTTAGGGTTGGGCAGGCTTAGGTGAGGTGATGAAGTGAGCAGGAGACAGGGAGCTTGGTGGACAGCACTTTGGGTCTGGAATCAGACCTGAGTTCTCCGGGATGTGTACTGCGAATGAGTAGTAGGCTAGCTTTAGAAAAGAATGAGATCCTTAAAAATAAAATTGTGCTGTGAAGCACATCAGGAACCAGCACAAGTGGATGGTGGTGATGAGTGACATTATATGCTATATTTTGTTCCATAAGCCTAAGTCCTCATGTTGTCCTCTGGAGGCTCTGTGTTTGCTGTGCTTGGAGCTGCGCTGGATAAAATAGGAAGCAGGTTCTTCTTCTTTCTTTTTTCATTTGCATTATCATAAACACAAATACCAGGTGTATTCTCCTGATTTCCAAATGAGCAATATAGTCTATGAACAAGTGGGTGGTGAGGCCCAGGTGCTACAAAGAATTAAACACATTGGTAAATGGCTGCTGGCAAAAGAAGACCGCCCTATTTGAGGAACTGAAAATCTAAAAGCCCTTTGAATCTTTCTATGGGAAGAGGGGTAAGGACTTTCATTCTTAAGTCCTTTTTGACTGATTTGTGCTTCCTGACAAAGTCCTTTATCTTTGCCCTGGGGTTGATCCAAATGTGGAAACAGCTTCTACCATGGGATCATAACACTCCAAAGTACCACGGATAAAAGAAAGTTACAGAAGTAGCTTTTTCACTAAAGCTTTACTATAAAGCTCGATCATTTCACAATAACTTAACAAAATGCGACTTATTTCCTACTTAGAAACCTCAGTGGTTATTCCTACCCAGGTGGCACCTTGGCTGACTGCCAACTTCCCTGCTCTTTTCCTGACCTTCCAATAGCTTTTTCTCACTCCTCTCTTGCTATTATGTAGGGCAGCATTTACCTCTAGTTCCTGGCCCAAACTTGCAAATCTATACCCATAAAAATGCACAGAGTACAATGTAATAATATCCTTGCTCCTTTGAAGGCACTTGTGTTGATATATAACAGTTATTTTTCTGTTAGGCTTACGTAGCATTTTCTATCTGTAAATATTTTTGTAATGCTGTGCATTGGCTATATAAAGCTGAGACATAAACTACTGTTGGGATCGCCTCGTAAACATAAGTGCATCCAGACTTCCTGTGAAAGTGGCAATCAGACTTAGCTTCTTCTCTGGCTGTGCCTTGGAGGGTGATTTGGGGAGTTGCTATTTGAATTCTCTTTTCACATTATGCTGGGAATCCTTAGCCATTTTATTTTTTTCTGAGTGCTGTGCCCACACTCTGGAGTTATCTTCTTGTCAGCTTGTACGGTGACACCACTTGTATATACATGCCATGCTGTAGTTTTTCTTTCTTACAGAACTGTTGATAGAAGTCTAATGAAATGCATTCCTTGTGTCGTTGACCTTTACTTTTAAAAAGTACATTTTCATATTGGAACAGCTAAGCCATTAGCATTTGCAAAAACATCTGTTGTAGCATTTGTAATTAGATTTGGAATGATTTTTTTTTTATCATCCCATGCACTGATACCATAGTTGTTGCCAACCTATATATTGGTAACATAAGGATTCACCTATTTCCATATCTGTGGTATCACTGCAAAATCATGATGCTCTTTGAGCTGAGTAAAGACAGTCTAATCTTAGCAATATCCTTGAGTATATTTCTAGAATCTTTTAAAATGTCAACTGAGAGCTCAAAGATGTAGAGAGCTGGAAAGGACATTGCACCCATCCTGACAAGAAAAAAACTAAACTACAAATTAAAGATTTTTCAGAGCAAACCATTAACCCAAAATGGTGAAAGATAGGGAAAAACAGGACCCCGGAGTTTGAGTATTTGGGCAGATGCTGCCAAAAATTATATAAACCAATAAGAAAATGTCGTTCAGTGTTTTTTTTTTAAAGGGATTGCTAAAGGCTAAATATGGATTATTGCGATAGTGTGAAGCCTTTGGGGGCCACAGCCACAGGGGGCTTGTACCTTCTTATAGGCTTTTCTTTCATGAAAGCCACCAAATACTCACGGGGATAATTATGGGGAATCCTGAGAAAGGTTCCTGTGGTTCTGGGTGAGCAAGGGGAACAGCAATCATTGCCAAAAGGTCACTCAGATCCATGCTCTTTATCTTCCTTGTGTAATATAAGCATCGATACACCCAGCGAAGAGCAACAAAAGTCTGTTGTACTGAGACACTGGTGGAAATGCTTTGGTGCTGCGGGAGAAGAAGGAGGGTGAAAAAAATATTCTACCTCTGACAAAAGTAGAGGAATACATGCTAGACTCAGAGTACAGCTGGAGGAAGAGCAGGAATGATGAGGATAGCCACAAAACCTAGGTGCAGCCTCATAGTGCTTGCCTAACAGCAAGGTTTAATCAGAATATCAGAGAAGGCCTCTCTACCAGACCACCCCCTCCAGGCCAATAATCAGAGATTGAAAAAACAACCCCTCCCTGAAGGGCTAGCAGAAGAGAAGTTGTGCTCATCCTTAAGCATAAAATGTAGGGGCGCCTGGGTGGCTCAGTCGGTTAAGCGTCCACTTTCGCTTAGGTCATGATCTCGCGGTTCGTGGGTTCGAGCCCCGAATCGGGCTCTGTGCTGACTGCCAGCTCAGAGCCTGGAACCAATTTCAGAGTCTGTATCTCCCTCTCTCTCTGACCCTCCCCTGCTCACGCTGTCTCTCTCTCTCTCTCCTAGAAATAAATAAAAAATATTTTAAAAAATGTATTATCTCAGCATCAACAGGCCTGTACATATATACAGCTTCAACAATAATTATGCATTATATGACGAGGCAAGGAAAAGCAGTCTAAAATGACAAAAAAATTATGACTCAGATATGATACAGGTGGGGCAATTACCAGAGAATTTAGTTATTTATACGCTAAATGTTATAATGCAGAATTTCTTTGAAAATATCAATAAAATGGATTAACCTCTAGCAAAACTGATCAAGAGAAAAGGAGAGAAGACATACAATAATATCAGAAATGGTGCCAGAAATATCTGGGTGGCTCAATTGGTTGAGTGTCCGACTCTTGATTTGGGCTCAGGTCATAATCTCACTGTGATGGGATTGAGCTATGCATTGGGCTCCTTACTGAGCATGAAGTCTGCATGGGATTTTTCTCTCTCTTTCTCTCTCATTCTATCTCTATTCTACAAATAATATCAGAAATGAAAGACAGAGCATCATTATAAACCCATAGTTATTAAAAAGATAGCGAAGGGTTACTAAAACATATTCACAACTATATGTTCAACAACTAAGATCCTATGGACAAATTTCTTGAAAGACACAAATTACTAAAACTTACTCAAAAAGAAATAGAAAATCTGAATGGTGGGACGCCTGGGTGACTGAGTCAGTTAAGCATCCAACTTCCGCGCAGGTCATGATCTCACAGTTTGTGGGTTCGAGCCCCACGTTGGGCTCTGTGCTGACAGTTAGCTGAGAGCCTGGAGCTTGTTTCAGATTCTGTACCTCCCTCTCTCTCTGACTCCCCCCCCGCCCCCCGCTCATGCTGTCTCTCTCTCTCTCTCAGAAATAAATAAAACATTTTTTAAAATCTGAATGGTTGTATACGTACAAAAGAATTAAACTATGGCCAAAAATATTTCCAAAAAATAGAATTCCAAACCCAGATGTTTTCATTGGTAAATTCTATCAAATATTTAAAGAGGAAAATAATACAAATTCTACACAATCCCTTTCCGAAAATAGAAGAAGTAAAAGCACATCTATACTCATTCTGTGAGGCCAACATTATGCTAATATCAAACCTGAGGAAGACTTTATACAAAAACAAATTAGAAACAAGTATCCCTCATGAACATATATATAAATTTGCTCAACAAATATGAAAGACTGATTCAAAAATTTAAAAAATCAATGTAATACACCATATTACCAGACTGAATAAATAAAACACATATGACAATATCAACAGATGCAAAATAAATATTCAACAAAATTCAATTTTCATTTATGGTTAAAGAAGTTCCTCAGCAAACTAGGAATAAAGGAAACTTCCTTTACCTAATAAAGGATATCTACAGAAAACTTAACAAGCAAACTTCATACTCAGTATGAATGCTTGATAGACTACATAGTCAATATTCAAAATCCAATCATCCTTATATACCAACAATGAACAACTGGTATTTGAAATGAAAAATACCACTTTACAGTTGCTTGAAAAATAAAATAGGTATAAACTTAAAAATGTACAGGTTACAAATGCTAAAGGCTCAAAACTCTGAACAAATCAAAGAATATTTAAGTAAGTGAAGACATATACCAAGTATATTGATCAGAAGACTCAACATTGTTAAGGTGTAAATTATTCCCAATTTGATGTACAAATTTAATGTAATTCCAACCAAATCCCCCCAAAACTAATATTTTTTTAGATATCAATATGCTTATTCTATAACTTATATGGAAAATCGAAAGAACTAGGAGAGCCAAACCGATTGAAAAAGAAGGATAAATTTAGAAGACAATACTCTCTGATTTCAAGATGTATTGTAAAGCTACAGCAATAATTCAGTATGATGGTAGTGAAAAGAGAGATAAATACATTAATGAAACTTGATAGCACAGAATAGACCAACACAAATATAGACCACTGTATTAGTCAACTCATTTTGAAAAAGATGCAAAGGCAAATCAATGGAGAAAAGATAATCTTTTCAAATAATGGTACTGGAACATTTGGACAGTCCTTTGTAAAACAAAACAAAAGCAACCTCAACACACACCTCAAACTTTATACAAAAATTAGCTAAAAATGAATCATAGTCCTAAATATAAAATGCAAGGCTATAAAACTTCTAGGAGAGTATAAAGGAGTAAGTCTGAGTCAACTGGGGTTTGACAGCAAGTTTTTAGGTATGATACAAGAAGCATGATTCATAACAGAAAAATTGGTAAGTTTTATACCTTATTAAAACCAAAATTTTATCCTGTAAAAGACAATACTAAGAAAATAAAAAGACAAACCACAGACTGAGAGAAAATATTTGTAAATCATATATCCAATAAAGTAGTTCTTTCCTAATACAAAAAGAGTGTAAAGTCTGATAAGAAAAAAATTAAATTAAAAATGAGCAATGAGTCTGAACAAATACTTCACCAAAGTAGCTATACAAGTTATAAATTAGCATATAGGAAGATGCTGAACAACATGGTTTATTAGGGAATGCAAATTAAAACCACACTATGGTATCACTTTAAATCTATTAAATGGCTTAAAAAAACCCAAACAAACAAACAAACAAACAAAAAACTTAACAATCAAGCAGTGACCAGAGCACAGAGAAGCAAGAACCTTAATTCATTGCTGATGGTAATGCAAAATGATACCACCATCTTGAACACAATCTGTCAGTTTCTTATAAAATTGAAAACACGTTTAGCATAGGACCTAGCATTCTCAAACATAGATATTTACCCAAGAGAACTGAATACCTATGTTTACACAAAAATCTGTGTGTGAATATTTGTAATCTCTGAAAATTGTAAACAATCCAGATGGCTTTCAACATGTGATTGGATAAACAAAACTATAGTATATCCACATGATAACATATTACTCAACAATAAAAAAAATGAAACACTGATTCACGCAAGAGCATGAATAAAGCTAAAAATGCACTTTCTAAATGAAAGAAACCAGATTCAAAATGCTACATTCTAGCCTTTTATTTATATGACATTCTGCTAAAAGCATAGGCATAGAAAATAGGGCAGTGATTGCCAGAGGTTGGAATCAAAATAAGGATTGGCTATAAAAGCTGCAGAAGAGAATTATTAGGGTTATATACCTACTGTATCTGGTACTGTGATGGTGGTTACATGATTCTAATCAGTCGCCAATACTCTTAGAACTATAAACTGAAAAGCATAATTTTTATTTTTGCAAATAAAAACATTAACCAAAATTTGAGGATCCTAGAATGGAATGCAGACTGGGACATATACATCCTAGGTATATTACAAATGCATAACATAATCTCACTACAGACAGTGGAAGAAGAAAAGAACTCACCTAAAATGCTTTGCTTCATCTAGATACTGTACAGCTAAAAGTGTAAACTCTGCACAAAAATTGTAGTTTAATAACTTTGTTTCTCACAAGGCTGTGGTTTCACTATTCTTAAACTACTTTACATGTAAACTAGGATTGAACAAATAAGTAACTATACCAAAGGTAGGAATCTCACTGTTATAGAAAGAATTTAAAATTAGTGGGAGGTGGGGTGTCTGGGTAGCTCAGCCAGTTAAGCGAATGACTCTCGTTTTCACTTAGGCCATGATCTAGCAGTTCATGAGATTGAGCCCTGCTCTGGGCTCTGCACTGACAGTGGTGAGACTGATTGGGATTCTGTGTCTCCTCTTTCTGCGCCCCCCTCAAAATAAATAAATAAACATTAAAAAAATTAGAAGGAAGTTAGAATGAACCATGTGGTCATATCAATAAGAACTCATTTTTGTTCTCATATATAGTCAGAAAGATACAGAAATAAAACTAGGATTGTTAGATAATAGCAACCGAAAATTCAAAACATCCAATTAAATGTGAATTTCAGATAAATAAGAAATAATTTTTAGCATAAGTATACCCCATGCAATATTTGAAACATACTTATACTAAAAACATTTATCTGAAATTTAAATTTAACTGGGAATCTTTTATTTTATTTGGCAACCTTAAGTTATAGATATGTGTATGTGCATGTATGAAGATACGTACTTAAATGTCCTGCTTTGTTCTCTGAGAGGACCTAGAGCATGAAGTCCCAGTAGCAGCAAGCACAACTAGCACCCAAGTTTTGGCTTCTAAATATTAATTTTTTAATATAATGCATAAAGGATTTTTGAAGGAATGGCTGATTCTAGATTTGGGCCAGGGAAACAAAGATGAACATGGATGTTTCATAGTATCAGAAAGTTAGAAAGTGCAAAACAGAACAAACAAAACTGAAGAAAACAAAAATGGGGTCATGTCAAAGTACACGGAAACCATACAGTGAAAGAGCACCCAGAAGCCAAAACTGCAATTTGAACAGTAAAGTAAATAACAATTGTTATGCATACTTGTATGAATGAATGAATGAATAGGGAGTAAAAATAAACATTTTTATAGAATTCCAATTAAACAATATGAAAGGAATTAGGGAAATAGAAAATGATTATCAGTACAGCACAATAGTAACTGTTGTAGATGAAACACTGATAGGGGCGCCTGGGTGGCTTAGTCGGTTAAGAGTCCGACTTTCGCTTAGGTCATGATCTTGCGGTTCGTGGGTTCGGGCCCTGCGTCGGGCTCTGTGCTGACTGCTGACTGCCAGCTCAGAGCCTGGAGCCTGTTTCGGAGTCTGTGTCTCCCTCTCTCTCTGACCCTCCCCTGCTCACGCTGTCTCTCTCTCTCTCCTAGAAATAAATTTAAAAAAAAAAAGAAACACTGATAAATGCTAAAATTAGATTAACAGGATATTTGCATAGCTTCCATCAAGATATTTATTGATTACTGAGGTGTTTTTATCACATGTCCACAAATTCTTTAATAGTTGTCTTAGTTTGTAAAGACTACCATAACAGAATAGCATAAACTAAGTGCCTTGTAAGCAACAAAAATTTATTTCTCATTGTTCTGGAGGCTGGGAATTCAAAGGTCAAGGCGCTGGTGGATCCCACATCTGGTGAGGGCCTGATTCCTGCTCCATAGAGGAACCTGCTTCCTCGTTCTTGCTGTATCCTTACGTGAAAGAAGGGAGCTGTCTGGGACATCTTTTATAAGGGCTCCATCCTCATGACCTACCCAACTCGCAAAGGTCCCATCTCTCAATACCATCACTTTGAGTGTTAGGTTTCAACATATGAATTTTAGGGAGACATAAGCGTTCAGTCTATAGTAACAGTCTTCCCTCCATGATGTGGAGCTTAGTTACCCTCCCTGTGAGGGGGCTAGAAATTTGCTTCTTACTATTAAAGCTTGGAAAGGAAACCAATAATTTTTATGTTGGAGAAATCTAGAAGATGGCATCTTAGCCAAAGGTCAAAGTTAATATTACCAGTAATAAGTCATGTTGATAATCATGTATATTCAATGTGATGCCATGAAAAGGGAATGTAACCTCTTTGGTATTCTTGCAAAAAACTCAAAACTTCAATATAATCATCAGACAACATAAGAAAAACTAAATCAAGAGGTATTCTACAAAATGCCTGGCCAGTACTCTTCAGAAGTGCCAAGTTCATGAAAGACAAGAAAACACCAAGAAACCATCTGAGATATGACAGTGTGGTTTCCAGAATTGAATCCTAGAATAGAAAAGACATTAGTACCCAAATTGGAGATTATCTGAAGAAATTTTATAAGGCCGGCCAAATCTAGTCTATCACCAGTTTTTATAAAATGTTCTTGCAACAGAGTTGTACTCGTTTGTGCTACATATTGTTTACAACTGCTTTTACTCTCCAATGGCAGAGTTGAGTAATTAAAACAGAGGCTGTCTCATGGTAAGCCTAAAATATTTGCTATCTGACCACTAACAGAAAATATTTATTGACCTCCCCAGTGTATGGAAACATCTGTTTACTATCTTTTGTCAGTTTTCCATAAGTCTAAAATAATTTCAGGGGCACCTGTGTGGTTCAGTTGGTTAAGCATCTGACTCTTGATTTCAGCTCAAGTCATGATCTCGTGGTTCCTGGGTTCAAGCCCTGTATCGCGCTCTGTGCTGGCAGTATAAAGCCTGCTTGGCCTT
The DNA here is from genome assembly GCF_003009895.1 of Hyaena hyaena. Taxonomy (NCBI): domain Eukaryota; kingdom Metazoa; phylum Chordata; class Mammalia; order Carnivora; family Hyaenidae; genus Hyaena; species Hyaena hyaena. The sequence goes on from NW_024081923.1 coordinate 124,626, forward strand.
CTTTCTCTCTCTCTTTCTCTGCCCCTCCCCCACTCTCTCTTCTCTCAAAAATAAATAGGCATTTAACTAAAGAAAAATAAAATAAAATAATTTCAATATAAAACATTTTAAATCATTTGATTTAAATCATTACATTTTTATCTTCCATTGTTTGAGAGTTGACAGTATGCAAAACATTTTGCTAAATGTTTTTGATTAACTACCCTAATTAATCTTCTCAGCTTCTCTTGATAGCTCATCATATTATTGTCCACCTTTTACATCTAAGGAAACTAAAGCTAGTTAATTAGGTCAAGTGACTTGCTGAAAGGCAAAGTTTACATGGTTAAAAATGCCATGTATTTAAGTTTAAGCCAAAGTATGCCTTAGACCAAAGTCTATATTATTCTATTCTGTCATCCATATGCATGGGTCAACTGCAGACATCCAATGTCATCTTCTTAGAAAGTTCAGAATTCATTTACTCAAAGTATTGAGCACCTACCATGTGCCAGCTACTCCAAATTTATGAGATCAATGTGCCCAACACAATTTTCTTTTTTTTTAAATTTTTTAATGTTTATTTATTTTTCAGAGACAGAGACAGAGCATGAGGGGGGTTCAGAGACAGAGGGAGACACAGAATCCAAAGCAGACTCTAGGCTCTGAGCTGTCAGACAAACTCATGAACTCTAAGATCATGACCTGAGCCAAAGTCGGACGCTTAACCGTCTGAGCCACCCAGGTGCCCCTCCCACAACACAATTTTCTGAGACCCATGGAATGACAGTTCCATTACCCAAAACCCCTCCCATCTCCCTTACCCTCTCTAACTCCCTCAAAGCTCTAATTAGATTTATGATTATTTATATGTCCCTCCCCTGAACTACTTTCTTCTCTTACTGTTCCAGTTACACTGTCCCAAATGATAAAACATACCAAAGAATACATTTACATCTCCTTTCCCTCACCCTCGTCACATAGTTTTCTAGTCCTTAGTGTTCTCTGTTTCCCTTGTTTGCCACATGTAGTATCAAGAGCAGTTGTCTTTAACGATCTTTTACTATTCTGTTAATAAATACGCAGACAAATTTCAGTCTTGGAATTTATTTATAATTCTTTTTTTTTAACTCTGTAAAGGGCAGGTTAACTTTTTTTCAGGCCATTAAAATCATCTAAAATTTCAAATTTTTTTGAAAATTATGTAAATGGCAGGTTAACTTTTCTCCAGGCCATCAAAATGACCTAAGTACTTTAGGTTTCTGGTGATTTGCATTACCAATAAGTGGAAGGTTACTATACATTTTTTTCTAGTTATTAAATGTTACACATGAGTTATAAACACACCCTGTAAAAACTAACTGTAGAAAACAAATATATTTGATATTTACTCCCACTGAAAAGAATTTCTGGGTAGTGCAATTTCCATTAGTTAAAAGAGGAAAGGAAAATAGTCTCTTTGGTCTCTGTGGATACTTTTTAGATGGGGAAGAGGGAACTTCTCCCTGGAGGTTTGTAATTCATTTTAGTAGAAGTTTACTTATGGATTGACAGTATATTTTCAGTGTGAAGATAAATGACTGACAAAACATAAAGCCTCATTGAACACAGGTATTTTTACTATCTGAGCCCTGGTTTGACATAGACAGAGAATGATTTTATTTGAGCCACACTTAGAATTCATGACAGGTTCACTTTCAAACACCAAATCTCTGATAGCATTACTGTCTTTACATGATGCTTCAGGTCTCTTTTAAGAGGATACAATACCTGTCTGGGTTTGACAAGTAAGCCTAAAGTTTTAATAACTCCAAAGGTGTGCCATTGCTGCAAAAGAACTTATGAAATGTTTAAAAGAATTATTTGAGAGTTGTCTTATTACTTTTATATCAGAGCACATTTAAATTAAAAGCAGACAATTTTATTACTGTCAAGAAGCACATTTTTCAACTGTACATTTCTATAGCAACATCTCTATCTATAGCAACACTTCACTGTTTAATTTGAAGTATAAACTGCAGGAGAAACACATTTCATTTGCTTATTCTGTAGGCAGTTCCTAATCCTGTTTAGGAATGGTTTTGACATACAGACATTAGGAAGATACCCGACATGACACTTTATTGGGTGGGGAGAAATAATTGTAACTACAAAAAGTGACCTTCTTTCTGGTTTACTATTAAAAATTAACCCTGAATCTACCATCTGAAGTCCTCCTCAAGGATGTCCACTCATACTGCCACACTTAGTGGCAGTATCTCCCTAATCTTCAGAATCTACTTTAGCCACCTTTGAATATCATAATGTCTTTATCAATATTTTTGTGAATTCCCAGGAGTTAGGTGTTTTCTTTTTGTCCCCTAATTCCCATTTCTACTCTTGGTCTTTTGAAACGCTATATTTCCATCTTGGTTGTGTGTTCTCTGGTTCATACAATGTTGATCTGAATGTGAACAAGGCATTTGAAAAGTTTGGCAGAAGTTTTGGACGATGAGTGGTCATGGCAGCAAGACAAATAATTTCAAAATCTAAGTTAGACATTCCTGGTTTTAGAAGTTTCTTGACTATTTCAGTGGTGAGGCACCATTTGCCTGTCATATTACTTCACCTTCTCTTTTCCTCATCTGCTCTTTTCCAGCTTCTCCACTTTCCCCTTGTTACCGCAAGCCCACCTTAGAGTTTTCATTGACATCCTCATTTCAGCTGAGCCTTACCTTCTCCCTAAGTGCTTCCTTAAATTCTGCTTTTAAACAAAGGGACATGCTTTAGTGAAAAGGATTTTAGTAACAGCTCTTTGGACACGCACCACATCATACTTGTGTATCAGAACAGTGTCATCTAAACTCATTGGGATTGCTGACTTTTGGCTTGATTTTCATGAAATCAGTGACAGTCTGGCTCAAGTTCCTGATATTCTAGTCTGAGTTCTAGATTATTTCTTATCTGTTTTGGATGGAAATGTTATCTCTCTTGTATGATTTTTAAAATTAAAAGTTAAGTGGTAAACACGTGCTAAGTTCCTTCCCACTCTTTCTCTAAACATTTTATAGGCACAAAATCTGACAATCAGAAAGTCATCTCTTCTGAGCTAATACTGTCTCCAGTTGGCTCCCACAATGTTGGTTTCAGTCTTTCTGTCTTCTTCAATCTTCTGCATTGGCATACCTGACAGGGGCAATTTTTCTACACATTCTTCCCATTCTCCAACTTGGTTTTACCATGCTCTTTTGCATTTAGTTTGGGCTGAATACCTTACGTGCCCTATACTGAATTATTTATCTGTTGTTGTTTCCTTCTTAGCATTCCTATATTAGATTTTGTAGAAGTCTGAGGAGTTGCGGCTATATTTTTGGTATGGCTGGTGTGTTTCAGTGGCTGATGCTGGGGTAGGCCAGACATACAAAATTGAGCTGGGCTTGTGGGCATTGCTGAACGCAGTTTCCTGAATGCTCTATTACTTTTCAGCTTCACCTTTTGCTTTCTCGAGTCCACTCCTTCTCTGCCCCTAATAGGTGTCCTCATTGTAACTACTAATTATATGCTGTCATGAGTCTCCTTTTTACTCACTCTTGTACCTCATGGTGTCATGAAATCTCCTAACAAAACAATACATAAAATTAAGATATACTTGAGCACAAAATCTATTAAAACTCTAGGAATTTGCTGGCAGGTATTTACTGTACATGAAAACTACTTAAATAGCAGATATTTGCTCAGTGGAAATGAATTACATTGTTGGAGTAAGAAAAAGATGAACTCCAAAGTTATAGGCTGTCACTTTGGTTTTAGTGCCTAATATTGGGAGGGCAAAGCTTGGTGTATAAAAATGGTACTGACAATGAATTGTGTTAAAATGTATAACTTTAATAAACTTAATTTAAAAATCAACTTTTTCAGCTTAATTTACAAACCTTATTTTTAAAACAAATCTATTAATCTTTGTTTAAAGTAAAACATTCATTTTATTTTATTTTTCTTCTATTAAGTTTCAGTTAGTTTATAGATTTACCAGACTAAATTCCCTAGGTTATTAATACAATTTAAATAGTTGAATAATGATTACTTTTAGCTATTTCATACTAAAATCTTAAATCTAAAATAGCTAACTAACTTAAGCACATTAAATGCAGAACAAGACAGAGCTATAACTCAAATGAAAGGGACTTCATAATTTTTTAAATATGTACCTAAATGTCTATACAAATGGATTTAGTAAATTATATCTTCTTTGTCTTTACCTATTATTTTACATAAAAATTACATATATTTTACATCAACATCATAAATATAAGCAACTTAAATAACTTTAAAATATTTAAAATTTATTTTAAAAAATTTTAACGTTTATTTATTTTTGAGAGACAGAGAGAGACAGAGCATGAGCAGGGAAGGGGAAGAGAAAGGGAGACACAGAATCTGAAGCAGGCTCCAGGCTCTGTGCTGCTAGCACAGAGCCTAATGCAGGGCTTGAACCCACGGACCAGGAGATTATGACCTGAGCCAAAGTCAGACGCTTAACCGATGGAGCCACCCAGGCGCCCCAAAATATTTAAAAAGTATGTCAAGAATTTGTTTAGAAACTATAGCTACTCTGGATTTTTACACAAAAACATATTGAATATAAGGAAAATTTTTGAAAGGGCTGAGAAGTTGGCCACAGTTGCAATTACTGAATTTAAATACAAGCCACAAAGTATGCTGTCACAAGACCAGAAAGTTCCTATGTCTGCAGACAACCTCTGTTGCCCCAATTTTGTCTCAACACCTAGAAAGTGATGAGTAGACTCTGAAATGACAAAATCAGCTGCCACAGCTTCCTTTCTGTTCTCTGTTTCTATAATACTACCTGTTAGGAGAATAAGGAGGCAGACATTACCACTGTGAAGTGGCTTCACTTCTACCTTCCAAGTCTCTTGAGAATATGTCTAACGGGAAGAAACTATTTCAGATATGAAATTTCAGGCTGCCAGAAAGCCTGAGTGATGTGATTTTTAATTCTTGGCTCTTGAGAACAAAAGGCACATGAAAAGGTAGCATGTTGCCTAGTAAACTGAACCAATCATGTCCATAGAAGCCCGTGAAATTCTCTAAAGTTACAAATTCAGGTTATGGATTCTGGCCACAGGTCCAGAATTTAAGACACAATTTCCCAGAAGATTATTCTCGAATACACTTATTTATTATTTGGATCCATTCTTACAGTCTGTCTGTATCTGCTGTGTCAACCTAGAATCCCCAAATCACGCCTTTCTGCTAAGATTTCATGTAAGTTTTATAACCCAGTATTAAAGATACCCTACTCATTTTTATCATAACCTCATAGTTACTCCTTTCCCAATTTTTTATCATCTATCTTGATATGTTTGAATTCTCACCCCTCACATAGACTTCAAGTAATCTTTTTATTGCTAAATAGAGAGACCTTAATTTCACCAGTAATGGAATTAAATTTTTGTTATAGTGAAAGACTTTACAACATGGTTTTACTGAATACTATTCCTTCTATTTATGCTAAGATAGGTATTTTCTTTAGGAAAGTGAGATGTGACTCTTGAAAATGATTCTTTTTCTATGAGATGACAGACCTTTTGCAAGTTCTGTCATCTAGTATTCGAGTCCTCCAATTTTGTTCTTTTTCTTTAGTATTGTGTTGGCTATTCTAGAGCCTTTTGTCTTTGCATATACATTTTAGAATAAGCTTGTTGATGCCTACAAAATAGCTTGCTGGACTTTTGATTGGGGTTCTGATAAATCTATAAATCAATTTGGGAATAATCAATATTAATACTATTCAATCTTACAATTCATGGGCATGAAATATCTCTCAATTTATTTAGTTTTTTAATATTTTTCATCAGCATTTTTACAATTTGTTACATATATTTTGTTAGATTTATACCTAAATATTTCATTTTGGGGGTGCTATTATAAACTTTTTTTAAATTTTCAAATTAAAATTGTTGTTTGCTGGTATACAGGATATCAACTGACATTTGCCTGTTGACATTGTATAGTTACATTGTGACTCACTGTAGTTGCTTATTAGTTTCAGGAGTCCTGTTTTTGTTTTCACTTTTGTTTGTTTGGTTATGTGTGTTTGTTTTTGTTTGGCATATTCATTGGGGTTTTCTCTATAGACAAAAATATTATTTGTGAACAAGACAGCTTTATGCCTTTCTTTCCAATCTATAAACTTTTTTCTTTTTAATGTTTTATTTTTTTTTGAGAGAGAGAGAGACAGCGCGAGCAGGGGAGGGTGAGAGAGAGAGGGAGTCACAGAATCCAGAGACAGACTCCAGGCTCTGAGCTGTCAGCACAGAGCCCGACGCGGGGCTCGAACCCACGAACCGTGAGATCATGACCTGAGCTGAAGTCGGACGCTTAACCGACTGAGCCACCCAGGAGCCCCCAATCTATAAACTTTTTATTTCTTTTTCTTGTTTTATAGCATTAGCTAAGGTTCGTACTATGATGTTGAATAGGAATGATGAGAGAGAACATTCTTTTTTTGTGTGTGAGAGAGAAAGCATGTGTGCCAGTAGGGGAGAGTGGCAGAGGGAGAGAGAATTTAAGCAGACTCCATGCTCAGCATGGAGCCCACGTGGGACTTGATCCCACGACTCTAGGATCATAACCTGAGCCTAAATCAAGAGTCGAATACTTAACCAACTTAGCCACCCAAGCACCCCTTTTGAGTGTGATATTAAACAGATGTCTCCAGGGGCGCCTGGGTGGCTTAGTCGGTTAAGCGCCCGACTTTCGCTTGGGTCATGATCTCGCGGTTCGTGGGTTCGAGCCCCGCGTCGGGCTCTGTGCTGACTGCCAGCTCAGAGCCTGGAGCCTGTTTCAGTCTGTGACTCCCTCTCTCTCTGACCCTCCCCTGCTCACGCTGTCTCTCTCTCTCACTCCNCTCTCCTAGAAATAAATAAAAAAAATAAAAAAAATAAAAAAAAACAGATGTCTCCATTCTCTCACCACTAAATTTGATGTTAGCTCTAAGTTTGTTCTAGATAGTCTTTATCAAATTAGAGAACTTTCCCTCTATTTCTAGTTTACTTAAATTTTTTATCATGAATGAGTGTTGGTGTTGTCAAATACTTTTTCTCAGTTATAATCATATGATTTACTTTTTCTTTAGGCTGCTGATGTGTTGGATTACACTGACTGATATTTATTTATTTTTATTTTATTTTATTTTATTTATTTAAGTAATTTCTATACCCAATATGGGGCTCAAACTCAAGACCTAAGATAAATAGCAACATGCTCTACCAACTGAGCCAGCCATGTACCCTACATTGACTGATTTTTAAATGTTGAGCCAGCCTTTCATAGCTAGAATAAATCCCAGTTTATTGCAGTTTATAATTTTTTTTATACATTGTTGGATTCAATTTGCTAGTGTTTTGTTATGGATTACAATGGCAAATGCACGAACAAATGTGTCTAACATAAGATTCTTGGTATTTTTATATAAAATCTTGAGAATGCAACCTTCCATAAGTGGAAAAGAGGCTGGCTTGATCTAGGATTTAAACACTATAAAATATGTGATTTTATTTTATATCACGGGTGGACAAATCCTATAGGTTTAATTTTATTTTCTTTCAATCTAATGAGATTGGTGCAGTTTTTGTTATTTCTCGGCTTAGGAAGCTGTCCATTCACAGTTGTGGAAGGATGTAAGTTAATTGCATAGGATTACACAGCTAATATGTGATGGTACTCTGTTTTAAGTCCTATTTTTTCATGTCTTAAAAGACCATGTTTTTCCCACCATAACATATAATCTTGCTAAGGGTAGGGAGGATGGAAGATTGATACATAGCCATTAGTAAAGTTGTAAAGTGAAAAATATATATGTATTTCAATATATGCACTAAAATAATCAGTTTAATTTATGTAGTCAAGATTATATTTGCAGGCACGTATGGGTATATGAATATATGCAGACTATTGAAATAAACTTCCTGACACATATAATGAAGAAGATGAGATTGGCACATGGTCATTTACTATAAGAAACCTATATAAAGTCTATATAACTCAATGTTCACTTTGTTTCTTTTAAAACTATGAAGAAGTGTTTTGTTTCCCTGAACCTCAAACTCATTTTCTCTGACACAGTGTTCTCTCATTCAGCAGTGTCTTTTATGAAAATTATCAATGCAACACTATTAATCGTTTAGCAGCTGGTACAAGAAAGAGCTTTTGGGAGACTTGGGTTGATGTACAATTCAAAGATAGTCATTTGCTCACTGTGCTGCATGAGATGTCTGACACCCAATTTGATGAACCAGAGACACATCCTTATTGTTTTGCCCTTATGATTTCTGAAATTGGAATATTTAGTATATATTCCTAAACAGACCTCATCATGTTTATAATTTAGTGCCATGAGGATAATATGTGGCATTTTCTTGGTGAAAGAGAAAAGTGAAAATAAAGGAAAAATTATCTTTCAATTCTCTTGAGGTGGTTCATTTTTTATCCATTAATAATGCAAAATAGCACTGAAATATTCTACTGAGTTTTACAAAAGAAACTGGGCATTTTATAAATTTTCCTATGAACTAATAATTTCACAATGTGTAAGATGTTGACTGAAAACATGAATATGAAGTAGGCATTATTTAAATTTTTTTTAATGTTTTATTTATTTCTAGGAGAGAGAGAGAGACAGCGTGAGCAGGGGAGGGTCAGAGAGAGAGGGAGTCACAGAATGAAACAGGCTGCAGGCTCTGAGCCGGCAATCAGCACAGAGCCCGACACGGGGCTCGAACCCACGAACCGCGAGATCATGACCTAAGCGAAAGTAGGACGCTTAACCAACTAAGCCACCCAGGTGCCCCTGAAGTAGGCATTATTTAGTTTTTTAAATACCATGAGGTATTATGATTATTGTAAGGTCAAAAATTTTAAGCTATCTGGGGCATTTATTAGAGCAATAAGGCTCTATTTATTCATAATCTGGAAAAAGACTAACACTTTTTAAGAATCAGCTAAATCTCTAATGCTTAGAGGAAAAATGAGTTTATGTGAAAAACTTGGCAAATTGGGGATGGTATTAATTTAAGTAGTGGATGAACATTTGAGGTAATCTGTAATGCCATATTCATTGCCCAAAATAAATTTGTGTTTTGCTTATCAAAGTAAAATTATTAACTCAATTCAGCTGTTAAATGTTGAACTTTATTTTTTTAATGTTTATTTTTATTTTTGAGACAGAGAGAGACAGAACTTGAAGTGGGGAGAGGCAGGGAGAGAGGGAGACACAGAATCCGACGCAGGCTCCAGGCTCTGAGCTGTCAGCACAGAGCCTGATTGGGGGCTCAGGCCCACGAACCATGAGATTATGACCTGAGCCAAAGTTGAATGCTTAACCAACTGAGTCACTCAGGAGCCCCTAAATGTTGAACTTTATTATTTTTTAAAAAATTTTTAATGTCTTATTTATTTCTGAGAGAGAGAGAGACAGCGTGAGCAGGGGAGGGTCAGAGAGAGAGGGAGACACAGGATTGTAAACAGGTTCCAGGCTCTGAGCTAGCTGTCAGCACAGAGCCCGATGTGGGGCTCGAACCCACAAACCATGAGATCATGACCTGAGCCCAAGTTGGACGCTTAACCAACTGAGCCACCCAGGCGCCCCCTAAATGTTGAACTTTAAATCAAAGAATATCATAGTTTAGGTGAGCCACATAATCTGAGAAACTGTCCTTTTTCCAACTGAGTCCTTTTCTTCCACTAAGTTTTCTCACGTGTTTAAAGTGCTTTAATAAGCAACATAAAGTTCTGCCATTTCAGTAAATCTCCCAGAAAATAGCCTAAGTCTGGAAGGATTACTTTAGGTGTTCAGGAAGTTCAAAGGCTGCACCTGTTGTTGCCTGTGAACTCAGGACTAGTCAGAAGGGTGAAGGATCAGTCAATCTCAGGGACATCCCATCCCTGGTTTGGACCAGGCTAAAACCACAGAGTCATTCAAGGGTGTAAGTTCTTAGAAAGAAGTGATAGCAAGTTGCAGCTAAAAAGCCTAGAGTCTGGGCTCCACCATTTACCAACTGGCAGACCTCAAGCAAAGTATTTAATATCTCTGTGCTTTACTATCTTCATATTTGAATGGGGACACAAGTAGTAGCTATCTCATACAGCTATTGTGGGGATTAAATGTCATGGCCCCATAGTTAGCACTAGCGAAATACTGTGTAGCAGAAGTAGCCCTAGAAGCATACTATTATAAAGCATATACTCATATTTTTAATGTTCATATTACTTCCACATTCCCCTTGCTAGGTGTCTCCCTGCTTTAAAAAATAGAAGATTATAGTTTGCTTTGTGTTATGTAAATTTGAAAATATATTGTAAAAAAATACTTCATAAAATTCCAGTTGGTCAACAAATCTTTAAAATCAAATAAAGCCTAAGTTTTCTCCCTCATTGTTCCTTAATATGCTAAGCTTGAAAAACGAAGAACATTGAGAGAGCTACTGTGCGGTGGAAAAATTATGAACACATAAAACTTCATTTGCATTACTGAAAGAAATTTTAATTGAATATTTAATTGCATGTTTTCTTCTCACGTAAGATGAAGCATCAGAACTCAACATCAAGTCCCGTTGTAAAACAAGAGGAGCTTTAAGAACTCTTATCCAGTCAATAATTATTATCTATATAGTTATAGGGCAATAACTAATTGCTTCACCTATTATTTTAAATATTCCATACCTAATTTAGGAGTTGATTCTTACAAAGTTTCTCCTCATGTCTAGCTCCTGTCTAGCCTTTGGTCCAAATGAATCAACTGTGTTTCCATTACCAATTGTGATATTATTTTGATGTGTGACTTCATCACTCACGAAGATTTTAAGTTCCTCACAGTATTTTGACTGAGACGGAGGTGATAGGTCATAAAGAAGTACAATGTGGAAACTGCATCAGAGCCACAGTGAATGTTTTGAAGAGCTGGCATATACCATGATGCAGTTTGCCCAATATGGATATCTTAGCATATTCTTTGATAATCATAAATGTTTCTTTTAAAATATTTGATCATAAACATCAAATAATGGACTGATAACTCAGAAGAAAACATTGTAGAAAATTTGTATCCTTTAGGAACATCAAGTAATTGTGAACTATTATCTTTTTTAAACGTTTATTTATTTATTTTGAGAAAAAGAGAGATAGGGAGTGAGCAGGAGGGGGCAGAGAGAAAGGGAGACAGAGAATCCCAAGCAGGCTCTGTAGCTGTCAGCACAGAGCCCAACATGGGGCTCAAACTCACAAACCATGAGATCATGACTTTAAGAATGCCAGCGTCTAAGACAGGCACTGCTAATCTGAAACTGGGACAGAAGTCTTTACCTTAGCCACATTACTTCTTGAGGACTAGAGTAGTGTATGAAGCTTATGGTGAACTGAGGGTTATTTGCATATCCTGGATGTTTCATAGGTATCTGGTCATCTATAGAACTCACATAGGAAGCAAACTAAATTTACGGTGTTTGGCTGTAATATCTGTAGTATTCCAGGGGTTAATGTCATCCTGTAAGGTAGAAACAAGTAGGTGTAACTAATTGGAAATGAAAAAGCCCTGTGTGGACTGTGAAGATTATCATGAGATTGGGGTGACCCTTTGGGAATAGCATTTAAACATGAAAAAGGGATGGGATAGTAGCTGAATCCTACCCTGATAAGGAGTGAGAGCCCTTGCATATGCAGGAGGAAGGAATTCTTTCTATTTCAGCCAAGCAGCCTCAATGTGGACTTAATGGTATCCCATGGTAAGGGCATCAACAGGGAGTATGTATATGTTTTCTATTGCTGCTTTAACAAACTACCACAAAGTTATCAGCTTAAAACAATATAAATGTATTATCTTACAGTTCTGAAGGAAAGAGTTCTAAAATGGGTTGTCAGGGTTATATTCTCTCTGGAGGGTCCAGAGAAGAATATCTTTCCTTGCCCTTTCCAATGTCTAGAGGCCACCCACATTCTTTGGTCCTTGCCTCTCTCTTTCATTTATAAATATGTTTGTAATAATGTTGGGCCTGCATCAATAATCCAGGACAATCTCTGCATCTCAAGATCTGTAACTTAATCATTTTTGCGAAGTTTCTTTTGCCTTATAAGGTAATACATTCATAGGTTCCAGGCATTAGGACATCTTTTGGGGGCCCATTATCATGCCTACCACAGGGAACATTGTCAAAAGCAAGGACTGGTCTTCTACTCAAAATTCTAGCTCCTCTCTCTAAATACCATTTTGTGTACAGGATTTGAAGAGAATATATTCATGATGTAGTAATTTTGTATTAGTTAAGTTGCTATTTAAAAGAAGGGCATTATTGGTTATTTAGAGATTTCCAAAAACTATTACATATGGGCCTTTAAAAATTTTTGTTTGAAGCCGTATCTTAGTCAAGTGGGAGATGAATCCAAGTTAAAAATACAATAATAAGTAATTAAATTAACCTCAAACTGAGTTGTAAATATCAAAAAGTCATTCAGGTCAATCTAAATTATTTTCTTAAGTGTGCTACTTTTAAAAATGAATACAAGAAAATAACTGAATACAAGTCAATATTTTTGAAAAAAATAAAGATGCTCAGAGCATGCTTACTTGGCTTAGGCAGTGATGGGTTCAAATACAAGCTATGTAATAGAATGGTTGAAAATTTAGTCCCACATGGGTAAAACACTGTTTTATGATGGGTGATAATAAGTAGAGAAGTAAATGGAAAAAAAGCATGTTTTTTAAAAAATAATTTATAATAAACATTAAGATGACTAAACTGAGATTGCTAACTTTGTGAAAGGTTGTTAAGGGTAATTAAAATATGAAGAGGTATATAAATATAGAAATTCATAGGAACAAGAAATATAAAAGCTACCTATCCCAAAAGGGAAAACATAAAACAAAGTAAAGAGCAGTGTACAAATTTTGTCAATAAATATAATCCGATTGAGCATTTTATTGAAGATGCAGACTGAAGACTGATACATCAAACTACATGGAATCAGAATTATTGAAAATAAACTAATAAGCAGCATTTCTCAAATGAAAAAAGTAAGCTTCAGTGGTAATGTTAATTTCAGACAAGTTGAGAATTAAAGCCAAAATTAATTAAGTGGGCTAAAAGCTGTTATTCATATTTAAATCAAAACATAATACTCATGGGTTTTTTTTGGTGATACTGAAGTATCACTTTATATATATATATATATATATATATATGGCAATATATTAAAGACTTGGATAAAAAATAGAATCACAAATGATGTAGAATAACTGTCTTTACTTTTGATAGGCTAAGTAGAAAAATATGGAAAATCAGAATAATATGATTAATAAAAATGAAGCATTGGTTTATATATAAACAGTTTAACTCAAAAAGAGAAAAACCAGTTTTCCAATTTCCATGAAATCTTTAGCAAAGAAAATTACATATCAGGCTATAAAGTAAATTTAGAATATTTCAAATGGGGGCACCTAGGTGGCTCAGTTGTGTAAGTGTTGAACTGTGTAAGTTTTGAGATCATGGATCTCATGGTTTGTGAGTTCAAGCCCTGCGTCAGGCTCTGTGCTGACAGCTGGAAAGCCTGCCTGGGATTCTCTATCTCTCTTTCTCTCTGCTCCTCCCCTACTTGCATTCTCTCTCTCTCAAAAAAAATATTTTAAAAATTCAAATGGCAGAAATAATTCATGGTAGACTTTTTTTCCTGACCAAAAGGCTATAAAATTTGAAATTTGTAACTAAAATTTTAGAGTAAACAAAACATCCAAACATGTGTTAGTTGCTACAATAACACTTCTCCTTTAACAAGTGGGTTACAGAACATCACTACTGACAAAGTGTTGGGGTGCCTAAAGTAGTGACTATTAAATTTATAACCAAATGTTTCTATTATTTTTTAAATTTTTTAATGTTTATTTATTTCTGAGAGAGAGAGAGAGAGAAAGAGACAGAGTGTACGTGGATGAATTAGACACAGAATCCAAAGCAGGCCCCAGGCTCTGAGCTGTCAGCATAGAGCCCAATGCTGGGCCCCAACCAAGGAACTGTGAGATAATGGTCTGAGCTGAAATTGGCTGCCCAATTGGTTGAGTCACCCAGGCACCCCTCATATTTTTCTATTATTGAATATTAGTTTAATCTATTTGTCACCAAATAAAAATCACACCTTAGTAAGCATATTTGCACATTGTTTCCTCCAATAGTTTCTTCCTTCCTCCCTTCCTCCCTTCCTCCCTTCCTCCCTTCCTCCCTTCTTTCTTTCTTTCTTTCTTTCTTTCTTTCTTTCTTTCTTTCTTTCTTCTTTCTTTCTTTCTTTCTTTCTTTCTTTCTTTCTTTCTTTCTTTCTTTCTTCTTTCTTTCTTTCTTTCTTTCTTTCTTTCTTTCTTTCTTTCTTTCTTTCATAGTTTGTCAAGTTGGTTTCCATATTAACATCCAGTGCTCATCCCAACAAGTGCCCTCCTCTGTGCCCATCACCCATTTTCCCCTCTCCACCAGCCCCATCAATCCTCAGTTTGTTCTCAGTATTTAAGAGTCTCTTATGGTTTGCCTCCCTCCCTCTCCTTAACTATTTTTTCCCCTTCCCCTCCCTCATGGTCCTCTGTTAATTTTCTCCTGTTCCACATATGAGTGAAAACATTCCAATAGTTTTTTAGACATAGAATTATTGGGTTAAATGGCATGCATTCTTTATATGCATTTGATTTGTGTTAGAACCTTATTTTCCAGGAATGTTGAGAAAAGTAAAAAATATTGATTATTGCCTCTATTATAACATGAAAAGAATTAACTGAAAAGTCATCAATCAAATGTGTATAACATGTTTACTCTATTTTGTCTCTCAACTAATAAACACTATGCTTGAGCAAATATTATGCATCAGAATAAGTAAGTTGGTTAATTTCACTATTCAGATAATTTTAAAGTCAGAGTAGAGTCTTTATTGTCAAGTATCCCAGACTAGGTCACAGAGCCTTGTGGGCTCCCATGCTTTTGTCTTCTCCTGATTGGTCTGTAGTGCTGATATACCCATTGTAGATTTTGAACTGTGGTGTAGTTGGGGACCCAGCTGGGCACCTGCCGTACTGTTTGCTGTGGAGGATTCTAGAGAAGCAGTCCATGGAATGTGACCCTAAAAGTCCTACTGATATAGGTTTTATTTTCTGCCAAGCTGCCAACCTTCTAAACTAGCTCAGGGCCTCTTCCCATTAAAAAGCATATATATCCCTCCACTTTTATGGATTTCTTTAAATGTTTTATCCCTTTCTCTCAATTAAACCTCAATGGGAATATTGTATTTTAGATGTATGCACGCATGCGTGTGTGTGTGTGTGTGTGCTTGTGCGTGTGTGTGTGTTACGTACATATAGGTACTGGCTTATCTGGGTTTCTTTTTCTTTTGCATATTTTTCTTTTTCAGCTGAGCACCAGTCTCCATGAGAGCTTCAGATGAGAAGTACCCATTAGGCTCATGTTCCAAATTGTAAGGGAAATTCTGGGATTAGGGACAATCAGGTTGGAGGCACAAGTCACTTTCTCCATACACTGTGATTAACCCCTTGCCCTCTAAGATTTGCCTCTTTTCCTTTCAGCTTTATTTATGGGCTCACCTCTGATGCTGGGAAAGACAGAAACCAGCTCTTTGATTTTCTTCATTGTTTTAGTCTTACACCTTGCATAGTGTAGTGTTTCCCCATTTTTTTTTAATTGAATGCAACTTTAATATATACATATTATTCTGTAACTGTAATCGTTGTACAGCAAAATAGTATTGTCATGTTTTTTTTTTTACAAATAGTTTATTGTCAAATTAGTTTCCACATAACACTCAGTGCTCATCCCCACAAGTGTCCTCCTCCATGCCCATCCCCCCCTCCCCCCCACATCCATCAGTCCTTAGTTTTTGTCAGCATTCAAGAGTCTCTCATGGTTTGCCTCTCTCCCTTTCCCCCACCATTTCCGCCCTTCTAATCCCCCTTGTTCCTCCATCAAGTTCCTCCTAATCCTCCTATACGTGCAAACATATGATATTTGTCCTTCTCTGCCTGACTTATTTCGCTCAGCATAACACCCTCAAGGTCCATCCATGTTGCTACACATGGCCAGATTTCATTGTTTCTCATTGCCATGTAGTATTCCATGGTATAGATAAACCACATCTTCTTGATCCATTCATCTGTTGATGGACACTTAGGCTCTTTCCATGTTTTAGCTATTGTGGAGAGTGCTGCTATGAACATTTGTTTCCCTATTTTTAATTTGGGAATTATTTTCCACAATAAAGGTGGGGATGGTTGCAGGGGAAGGTAAGATGACCCAGAACTGGTAGTTGACATCTTGAGACACTATAATGGAATAACTTCATAAGTCACTCCATTAGAGCCCTGACAATTGACAATGTAGTACTGACAAAATAATTAATGTGCATTAAAAGGTAATGGAATATGCACTGATGTATCTCTGAATTAACTACATGCTAATGGAAGCATTAAAGACCAACGCTGAAGGGATAGCTTTATTTAAAAAATGGTATGGGGAAAAGTTATTTTCTAGATGGATTGAAGAATTAAATGGGAGAAAAGTATGAAGGAAAATAACTTTGTAGATTTCTTTCAAATAAATAACATTTACCTATGAAAACGAAATATCTTTATTTTCTGAGGCTTAGGTAACTGAAAGCCAGAAAACGTGCAAAACAAAGTACCACTTTTGAAATTACCCTTGGAGAAAGAACTTCAGCAAAAAGAGAAATGAATCTAAGAGGAAGTAATGCCATGGAATTATCTCCCAGCTAGTGTTGTTATTGCTTTAATACACAGTAATAATAACCAGTCTAAAAGTCCATAACAATCCAGCATTAAAATTCCAGGTGTTTCTAATATGACCTGGGATATGAGGGATGTTGGAAATCAGCGGGGGCTGAGAATGGCTAACAAAAAATAGATAGAAATAAATTTAAGAAATTGATAGTTAAAAATAAATGCAAATTTGGGCTTTGATTACACATAATCAGACATAAACAAAAATTGTATGTCTGCATTCTATTTTATGTAGAATCAAGATGTCATCAATGATATAATACACCATTATTTCCGTTACTGCTAAGAGGAAAAAATACTGCCAACTATAAAAAATGGGGCTGCCAATTAAGATACAGTGCTTCCTGGGGCACCTGGGTGGTTCAGTTGGCTGAGCATCCGACTTCAGCTCAAGTCATGATTTCACAGTTTATGAGCTTGAGCCCCGCATAGGGCTCTCTGCTGTCAGCTCAGAGCCTGCTTCTGATCCTCTGTCCCCAGTTCTCTTTGCCCCTCCCCTGCTCACACTCTGTCTCTCAAAAATAAATATAACATTAAAAAAGGAATGCTTTCTTATCAGTTATAATCTTTATTCATATTTCAAGAGGTCTTTTAGACATTATCATTCTTATAAAAATATAAAAGAGAAAACCAAAATAAAACCAGTTAACATATTCATAAGCTTTCTTCACACTCTTCTGAGTCCAACTTTTCTAAATGCGTTTTTAACTTAACATCATTGTTGTTTGTGGTTTTCTGCACAAAATTAACCTTAGTGCTGCAGAGTGGCAATGCAATGTTTTAAGAATTTCTAGGAATAAAACTTCTATACGTTGCAGGTAGAGCAGGCCTACTTTAATTTTTTTTTTTATTGTTTATTTATTTTTGAGAGAGAGAGTGCATGCTCCTGAAGGAGTAGGGGAGGGGCAGAGAGAGGGAGACAGAGATTCCAAAGCAGGCTCGAAGCTCTCAGCACAGAGCCCAATGCACTACTCGAACCCACGAAATGGGAGATCATGACCTAAGCCAAAGTCCCACACTCAACAGACTGAGCCACCCAGATGCCCTGAGCAGGCCTACTTTAGACTTCTGCTAAGGAATGTGGCTAAGGATTTTCGATTTACCACTTCTGTCAAACTCTTAACCTGTATCCTTTCCTTCCTAGGGATTAAAATTACTCTATTCTCCAACACTTATCTCTGGGATTTTCTTTCAAACTGCTGACACCCATTCTGCAGGTAATGATGGTGGCATATTTGATATCCCTGCAGGCTCAGGGAATGACAGCTGTGTCATAACTTTATGCCCTGGCCAACCATGTTCATAAAACACTATAGATTTCAAACCCACCTAATTGTCGAGAAACTATATTATAAAATACATGCATTTTAGAAGCCACAAAATGGAACTTTCAACCAGCCTAAAATGCAACCTTCCTAGCATAAAAAAGGAAAGGAGAAAAAATAAAGAAACTATGGTAATATAACACTAAGCATTACACAGAAAAAAATCTCATTAAGAGTAGTTCAATAAATGTGAGTTCAACTCAAAAATCTGAAGATAGAAACACACAGATTGGATATAAAAAGTTTTAGCAGTATATTGCTGTATTAGTCAAGATCCCATCAAAGAAAAATATCCTTAGTATTTAAAGGGGATTTAAAACAGGGAATTGGTTATGCAGATGTTGGATGTGCACAATACAGAAGATGATTAACAAGAAGAAAAAAGAAGGGGTGATGCTTAATATCAGAAGTTTGCTGACACCTTCTGCTCAAGCCCAAGAATCTACACCTGCTGATGAACTGCTGGACATTTGCAGGTCTTGTTCCGGACTGTGGCTAGTACCGCGGCTGTCATCCGGAGCTGTGCTGTAGTCACTCCTCCTCCGTTGCTTCCACCACTGGAGACTACCAGAAACAGGAAGCAGGATGAGAGGGACAGCTTTCCTCTTCCACCTTACAAATTCCTTTCAGGACCCCCATTAGCAGAACTTGACAGGAAGCCAGTAGGTAAGGGATCCTGGAAAATGTCATAGCAGACTCCCAGCCCCTCCAATACACAGTAGAATATGGGAGGGGCCTCAGACAAACATGCACATAATGGATACAATTGTCTATGGGACATGCATTTAAAACAAAAGCATATGGAACTGTTTATTTATTCACTCACTCAACAAATATTTATGGAATGCCTTCTAAGTGTTAGATCCTCTTCCAGGTGTGGTGATATAGCAAGGAGCCAGACAGACAAAGTACCTGCTCAGCATATTTTTGATCTTTTAACTTGTGAAGACAGACAGCAAACAAAATGAGCAGTTACATTTATAATGTCTTGGAATGTGACAAATGGTTTGTGAAGAGTAAAGCAGGGAGGAGGGGTGGAGAGGGCAGGGGATTGTAATTTGTTAAAACAGGCCTTGTTGAAAAGGTCATGTTTGAACAAAGACATGAAGAAGAAGAAAGAAGTCTGAATGAAATGTGAAATACTAATTTTAATAATACATCAAGTAAGGATTAGGTGAAAGTTTAGTAGGGATAATGAAGCACGTTATTTATTGGTAAAGGGGATCTCAGATATAGTAATCATGTACAAAATAATTTGCAGGATATCAGTGCAGCCCTGGAACATATCAAACAACAATGGTCATAAGAAGGAGAAATAGGTATATCAAAAGTTGTGGTTTAAATTGAGAAGTCTAGCTGACAAAAAGTCTTAATATGCTAGATTTGGGTAACACAGTATGAAAATATCAACTCTATGTAAAAATGTATACCTGACAGAGAATGCAGATTGTTTTAGTTCATTTGTGGGGGAATTCATGTACAAGGCTGCAAAAGAAGCCCCAGCACATTCTAAAGAATAACCATTACCCTAAGACTGTTCTTTGACCAAAATTCAATAATGTGAGAATCCATAAAGGACAGCCTTTTTTTAAATTTTTAATGTTTTATTTATTATTTTGAGAAAGAGACAGTGTGAGCAGGGGATGGTCAGAGAGGGAGGGAGACACAGAATCAGAAGCAGAAGGACAGCCTTTAAAAAAAAAAAAAAAAAAAAAACCTTATACTTGGAGCCTAATATAAGTATTACTTTTATTAAGGAGGATCTCCTGGGAAATTACAGAGTACCAAATGCAATAAAATACCACATACAATATTTGTGAGATTTAAAAAAAAAAAGCTTTTTTGTGTTTAGTTTTGAGTGGGGAGAAGGGGTAGAGAGAAAGGAAGACACAGAATCTGAAGCAGGCTCCAGGCTCCAAGCAGTCAGCACAGAGCCTGATGAGAGACTCAGACTCATGAACCGCAAGATCATTTGTGAGATTTAACTCCAATATTTGTGAGATTTAACCAAAGTAAAACCTAGAAATTTGTATCTTTGAATGCATTTAAACATTTAACCGCAGAAAATACTGGGAAAAAATAGTTAAACTCAAAAATAAAGAAAAAAAAGCAACAAGGTAAACAAGAACTTAATAATAGTGATAACAAATAAAAGAATAAGCATTTCTGAAATAGGGAACAAAAAGAAAAAAGTGATGGACAAAAACAAATTAAAAATAAAAACAAATCAGGGCACCTGGGTGGGTCAGTTGGTTAACCGTAGATTTCAGCTTAGGTCATGATCTCCCGGTTCATGAGTTCGAGCCCCATATTGGGTTCTGTGCTGACAGCTCAGAGCCTGGAGCCTGCTTCCAGTTGTGTGTCTCCCTCTCTCTCCGCTCCTCTCCTGATTGTGCTCTGTCTGTCTCTCTCTAAAATAAATAAACATTAAAAATTTAAAAAAAAAAACAATAAATAAAACTTATTAGAGAAATCATTGGTAAGACTTATCTAAAAAAGGAAAAACAAACTTGAGAACAAAAGAAAAAGAAGAATCATCATGAGAGCTCCTAAAATCATAAAGGACACCACTAACAAACACATATAAATCAGCAAACCTATGCCGGAAGCTGTTGCAATGTACTTACCTTGTACTCTGGGAATTTTAGCAGTGACTCTCCACCAAACAATAGGTGCTAGACCTTTGTTGCAGGACACAGTGAGAGCTTGTCAAAACCATTTTCCCCCTCCTTGTTCAACTCATTCTCAGCTCCAGACCACATGGGGAAGTGAGAGTCATGCAAAAGTAGAAGATTAGAGAGAAAGGGTTTCTTTCCATTGAGAACTACTGGAGTTATCCTAGGGTTCTCTCCATTTCCAAACAAATGATGGGTTCTTTAAGATCACTTGGGGAATTTGATTGGCGTCTCCTGGAATTTGAGGGACGGAAGGATGGTATTTCACATTGTACTGGACAAGGATTTTAAAGATGAGAGACTCTGGTGAGGACAGATCTGTTGTGGCAGAGACAACAGTACCTACTATTCTTTATAGAGTTTGAGGGGAATTGAGGTGAATATGTGTGTCCTCTAAGTGCCTTCATTTGGAGTGGAAGCCTAAAGGGATGAGAGCCCCAGTGATGGAGTCTGTATTTGGTGCACACCAGAAGCCAAGAGCTGAGGGAAGGGGTCACAGTTACTGGTCAGAGACAGAATGTCCCATATAAGGGAACTGTAGGTGGTGGTACCTCGGAAACAGATCCTTAGAGATGGGTCCTGGGGCACCTGCGTGGTGCAGTTGGTTAAGCATCTGACTCTTGGTTTGGTCCAGGTCATGACCTCACAGTTTGTGGGTTCCAGCCCGGTGTTTGGCTCTGTGCTGATGGTGTGAAACCTGCTTGCAATTCTCTTTCTCCACCCCTCTCCCCCACTCTCTCCCTCAAAATAAATAAATAAACAAACATTTTAAAAAATGAGTCCTGAATGAACCCCTAAGTATCAATATACTTGTAAATAAGGCAACTCACAGTTTTATTCAGAACAAATACTGTGGGACCATGCTATCAAAGACTTGTAAAGGAGTTAGGAGAGTAAAACATTTAGAGAGTGAAACATTAATGTTAGCTGAATAACTGACATGCACTTCTCTTGATTGCTGGGACTGGTTTTGTTTTCATATCATTGTGGTGTTATATACCGGAAAACACGAACAATAGTCTTCGGCATAGCACTGTTTGTAATAGTAATAAGAAAAAAACCAGAAACAATTCCAAAATACATCAGTAGGTGAGCGGAGCAGTAGATCTTGGAAGAGACACACAAAGGAACATTGTATACCACGTTAAATGAATTAGAACCAGAAAATAAAAACTCAAAGAACAAAGCTGGAGTGCTGGGTGGAAGTCATCTTTATTGCAAGGCAGGGCCCAATCCAACAAGCCATCTAAACTTGGATAATGGGCTTTGAGGGAGGAAAAATGTGGTAGGTCTTTTGAATCTGAAAAATCTCAAATTATCTCAGATCTACATTAGGAAAGCAAAGTCCCAGAGTGTAGCTGATTAGCTGGCAAAGTCTTCAATGACCGGGGAAGGTGTCTGGCACATCTCACTGTGATCTTTGCTTCAGGATTTGGGCAACTAATTACCTTTGTTGTGTAGATGAGCTTCTTGGAATTAGGATATCTGATTGTCTTTTAGTCAGGTCAGGTCTATCTCACTGCCAGCAGGCTAGATAGGCAGGTCAGGCTAAAAATCAGCTTGGGCAGCTCTCAAAAACAGAATATTGAATGCAAAAGCATGTTGCAGCACCATTGAGGAGTGGAAATCATTAATGTAAATTATGTAAATGAAAGAACACGTGCAAAAATGTGGCATATTGTGTTATTTTGAGCATATTTGAGAATACTATTCTTGGGATCATTATTAGCTCCTTGTGGATTTTGTTTGTTTAACCCTAGACACAGAAATCAGGAGAGAAAAAGCTAAAGCACACTTGGCTTGACTTTACATACCATTCCATCAACATGAAAATAAATGAGTAGCTGCTTCTGTTTTCCTGCAGTTCAGAGCTAGCACCAGGCATGAGCGCCTTGGTTGATTTGTGGAATGAGGGTTTGGTGTTCCAGGCTCCTGCACCACTATGTTTACATGCCCTAGCCATCGCTTATGAACTGACAATGTAGGGAATGATGCCCCTCTCTTACTTTCAGCTTTTCCCATTCTGCTTTCAGTGCTGAAAAATGGAGACAAGAAGCTCTATGTTAAAGCCAGACAGAATTCTCTGGAGGAGCCACTGCCTTTCAGGGATTTCTGGGGAGAGCTCTAGGCATCAATATTTCCCTTTCATCTGGTGGCAAAAATTCAAGGACCAGGGGAATCACTCAAATATTTATAGGAGCTACCTGCCTATGCCAATGCTTAGGCAGTTGTCAGACTTAAAGAAAGGCACGGACCTTGTCATCAAAGGCAGGTACTTTCAAAGGGTAAACAATTCACATTCTCATATATCTTTTATACAAACACAAATCTCCATATTTTTGCTGAATGTGTTAGTGTAGATAGGCTAATGATCTGTTTTCTATCCCAGAAAACAAAGAATGTTGAAATTATTCTTCCATGTGAACATTTTTCCACCTTGGAAAAAATGACCCCGGGCTTGACCAAAGCTTCACATTAAATCCCTATCTCTGACTGTCTTCACTAATTAGTCTTTTCCAAGTAGGACACCATGGAGCAAGGTCCTCTGATCCACTGTGCAGCTGCTAGAGCATAGCTTGGTGGTCAGATCTCAGGTTGGCTATTTTCCTTGACCTAATCCGAAACCTACAAACTGCTGGCACGGCACTTCAACTGCAGACAATGTGACCCTTTGCCCTTTTGAAAGAATCTGCCATCCGCCATCCAATAATGTAGGCTGCATTTCCCTCTGTTACTTTTTTTGTTTTTAGGCTGCTTCAAGATTGTCAGAGGTTTTTATTTTCACAGGCAGACCTCCAGGGTTCTGCAGAAAACTCTTCAATGCATTGTTACAATTTCTGTGACCTGCTTTCTTTTTTATTTTCATCTCTGTAACTTTTAATAACTCAACCCATTTCTTCCTTGCAACCGCATTAGCAGTACTGTGTAGTGCAGGATTCAAGACACTTCTGAACTGTTTGCCAGCAGGCTTTTCAACTGGCTATTTTAAAGTTTGCTTTTGATGGGGCGCCTAAGTGGCTCAGTCAGGGCACCTCAGTGGCTCAATCGGTTGAGCATCTGACATCAGCTCAGGTCATGATCTCACAGTTTGTGAGTTCGAGCCCCTCATCAGGCTCTCTGCTGACAGCTCAGTGCCTGGAACTTGCTTCAGATTCTGTGTCTCCCCCTCTTTCTTGCCCCTCCCATGATTATGGTCTGTCTCTCTCTGACTCTCAATGATAAATTAACATTAAAAAACTAAAAAAATATATAAAATTTGCTTTTGAACCAACATTTTACTAGAATGCAATAATTATTCTTTCATATTTGCTGCATTCTTTAAATTATCTGCTAAGTGAAGCCATAACTGTACAGAATATTTAGAAGTGATGTAATTAAAGTAGCCAAACACCTGCTGAAAGTTATAAATCCTCCCAAATATGTTGATTTATTTAGTAGATGTGCTACTCCATAGACATATTCAATAAATACCAGTTTTTGATTGGTTCATTCTATTTGTACTCAATCAAGTCTGTTAGAAAACTTTTGAAGCCAATTTAATCAGCTGACCCATTAGGTCAGTTTAAGCAAAATCACCAACCTGATATGATTGCCTATCTTGTGGCCATGGTCCCCACCATTGTAATAACTTCATCTGTGATCTGACTCATGGCCAGAATTCTTGAGAACTAGTCAGCCTTCCTTCAAGTTGATTCTGAGCAATAGAAAAACCGCTCATGATCCTTAATTCTTAATCCTGTTGACAGGTCATTTCACTGCCTCCGACTTCCCCCACAACATTCCTTTCTGGTGCCTTTGTCTCTATCTGTGTCTTAAGGAGTTCAGCATTTCCATCTTCTGATTCAGGCTCTCACCAGTCTCCTACAGAGGACTTGGGAACTTTAACCCTCACTTGACCCTTCTATAAACTAAAGCCTTTGTTATTGTGGTCAGATTTGCATGCTTCTAACACCCAGCTTCATTTTGATTTCTGCATTTAGCATTTTTTCCTCCTCCTTTTTATTCAATAATTTTAATTTATCAATTTGGGTACAATATTTATTGACTCCTTTCTGTGTCTAACATCACATCAGACACATGATAAAAATTGAAAAAGGCAATTCTTATCCTTGAGGGGTTTATACTCAAGTGAGAGAATTGAACACACATACACACACACACACACACACACACACACACACACACACAATTTTAACCCAGAGCAGTAAGAACAGAATTCAAGAGGGCAGGCAGAGGGGTAGTGTGGCATGGAAGTTGATGCCTGCTCCAGCAGCCTGACTGCCTGCTCGCCACTTTGAAATCATGTAACTTTGGATAAATTAAAAAAAAATCGTGCCTCAGTTACTTTACATTTTATTTTTTTTAATTTTTAATATTTTATTTTATATTTGAGAGAGAGACAGAGCATGAGCAGGGGAGGGGCAGAGAGATGGAGACAGAGTCTGAAACAGGCTGCAGGCTCTGAGCTGTCAGCAGTGTCTGATGCGGTGCTCAAACTCATGGGCAGAGCAGTGAGATCATGATGTAAGTCGAAGTCGGATGCTTAATTGACTGAGCTATGCAGGTGCCCCAACATTTTAAGTGAAGTGACCTATAAGACTCCTTCATAATATTGTCATGAGAAGGAAATGAAATGATACACATATGAAACTTGGGCTAATTCTTGGCACATAGCATATAGTCAATACTTGTTCTTATAACTAGTGTTACTACCTACCCCAAACTTGGGAGATAGAGAGAAGAGGGACTTCCACATAACAGGAAGATTGTCTTTTGAGTGAATGAGAAAAAGATTTGAATTTTCTGGAACTCAACATTTTTTAGATGTAACATGAATGGATTTTAGTAGTTTGTTGGATTTATTTTCCCCTAAATTTGGGTTATGTATGGATCCTTAAGGATATTAGATTATGCCTTCATTTTAGCTTTCATGATTAACATTATAAACAGGAAACACGGGATTTTCTTTCTTAGCCCTTAATGGCATATTGGACATAATTTTTCTGGTCACTTATAGGTATTAAAATCATCCCATTTTTGGATATTATAAAGTCCAACACAACCTTAATCAAATGACCAAAGACAGTAATGGAACAAACTGAGGTTATATACCACTTGGTGGAGAGCAATGAGAACTTTGGTGATATTCTTGCTAAAGGCATGTCATCCAAATCTCATCATGAAAAACAGAAGACAAACCCTAATTGTAGAGCATTCCATATAGCATTGGCTTATAGTTTTCATAAGTGTCAAGATCATGAAAGTCAAGGTAGACATGAAAGACAAGGAGAAACTCTCCCAGATTAAAGGGCATTAAAGAGACAGAACAGCTAAGTGCAATGTGTGCTCTTGGACTGGATCATTTTGTTTTAAAGGAAATTCCTGGAACAACTGAAAATTGAGTGGAGTCTGAGGAGTCGATGCTGGCCAGGTATCAGATTGGGTTCTTGATTTTGATAGTTGAATTATAATTATGTAAAAAAGTCCTTGTTTTTTGAAAATGATGGAACATTGCATTAGCAGCTTACTTTCAAATGATTCAGGAAAAAAATTATTTGTTCTTGTGTCTCTTCTATCACTTTACAATTATTTAAGTTTTTTTACAATATTCTTCAACAGGCCTGAAAAGAAATATGTATATCTATATATCCTATTTTAGCTAAATAAAAAAGTCAGCCGCTTTAAAAATTCAATATTAATTAAATAAATTGATATTAAATAATCAATAGTATAATTAATTACTATTTATTAAGTATAATTGATATTAATAGCTTAATCTCTGCTTCCTTCTCCTGTTTAGTCCTGACATGCACTACTGTAGACCCCACAGAGAAAGGAATATAGTCTATTCTATCTTCTCTGCTTCATGGTCTGCTCCTCACCTCTACAGCTCCTATCTTTTCTAGGTCTGGAACATGGAAATGGTGATGAAAAGGAAAGATTCAGCCCCATCTGACTGCTACACACTGTATCATTTCCTGATGCTGATAACACATGCGCCAAAGTACTCCCGACTCCTAACCTCATGAACAACACCCCTGGGTGTCTTAGTAGGGTTTTCTCTCTCTCCGTCTCCCCTCCCCCTCTCTTTAAGTTTAATTATTTATTTTGAGAGAGAGAGAGGAGAGAGAGAGAGAGAGGGGGAGAGAGAGAGAGGGAGGGAGAGAGAGAGGGAGGGAGAGAGAGAGATAAAGAGAGAACCAGTGGGGGAAGGGCAGAGAGAGGGGGACCAAGGATCCAGAGCAGGCTCCAGGCTCTGGGCTTGAACTCACAAATCATGAGATCATGACCTGAACTAAGCCAGACACTCAGCTGACTGAGTCATCCAGACGCCCCTAATAGATTTCTTTCAATACTATCCTAGCCCTATTAACTACTGAATGTCTACTTGGTCTCTAGGAAAATTCACCACTTCATTTTGTCAAGCTCTGAATTTTCAGGCTTTTCTCAGTCATGCTGTCTATCTCCATTCAAACTCTGAGAGTACTCCAATCTGTCTCTAAGCTTTGGATTCATCCTAACTGGTGCCAAGTAACTGTCTCCATTCATTCCTAAGCTTCAAAGAAATCTCCAGTTCTCTGCTCTAATCTTAAGTGGGGATATGACTTTTTGAAGCTCATCAAGCATTTAGAAGAGAATTAGAGGCCAGTCTTGCTGTATGTGGACTGGGAGAATGGCATAGAATAGGGAAGAAACACCAAGGCAATATCTACTCCTGCCTGTTTCCTGCAAATAGTCTTCTTTCCTCAATAAATTCTCAGACATATGGCAGAATCT
The DNA here is from genome assembly GCF_003009895.1 of Hyaena hyaena. Lineage (NCBI taxonomy): Eukaryota > Metazoa > Chordata > Mammalia > Carnivora > Hyaenidae > Hyaena > Hyaena hyaena. The sequence goes on from NW_024081923.1 coordinate 152,213, forward strand.
TCTACAGGCTCCTTGGGTTTTTGTCACCTTTTAGGAGGTTATCAATCTAAAGTTAACCTAAATAATTTCATAGTATGATAAATGATGTATTTTTGCTGAAACTGAATTCATATAAGTAACACAAAGAAGTTACTGATGATGAAAACAGGAATCCTTCTGATTTTATCTTATCTATACTATATAGTAACTCATTTCTCCCATTTCCTTTCCCTACTCACACTGCAAGGTATCTTGATGCTTTTGGCTATTAAATAGACTGACAGAATTTTCTTATGGCTCAAAATTACAGCTTTTAATACTTACATGATTATAAACAAAATTGGAATTATAAGATTATCCAATTGCATGGTAGTTATATAAGGTGCTCATTTGAGTGGTTAAGAATATCTTTGTTTTTAAATGATCACTGGATTGCAGACCTACAATATGTAGATGAACTCTAATTTGAAAAACATTGGCGTAGACCTAATAATTTTGTGTTCTTTTCCAAATATAGAATCACTATGATTCTAACAGCACAAAACATTCTCTTGCAATTAATTTCTTATAAGGATGAGGATACTCTGGTGTCATCAAAATCAGATTTGACCTTTCAAAACAGTTAACCTATTTCCTTTTTATAGGAAACACCCTTTCCTAACAGTTTTTTCCTTAAAAAATGATACTGCAGAGGGCACTCGTGGGGATGAGCACTGGGTGTTATGTGGAAACTAATTTGACAATAAACTATTTGTAAAAAAATAATAATAATAAAAAATAAAAAAAATTTGAAAAAAGAAAAACAAAAAAAATGATACTGCAAACTTGCCTATAGATATATATGAGATATGTTATTTTTGTCTGCTAGGCAGAACTACATGAGAAATAGGCAAGGCTGGAAACAGAAGGCAAGTTTAGTTATCACTGGTTATCTTAACCCAATGTCCAAGTACTTTAAAAAGTTCCTGAAATGTCTTCCTGTAGTGTTAAAGTTGTTAGGATCCCTGCTCCTTTGAGTCTATCTTTGTAACTCCCAGGTTTGGAGAAGCATGTGACAGAGAAGTAAAGAAAAATTGAGTGAAAACCACCTCCATGTCCCTTGGCTTATAGTTACTTCATCGAATGTTGCTCCCACATGCTTTCACACCAGATGATTTGACTGAGTACATCAAGGTTCCAAGGACCATATTTTTCATTTCATTATATTCTTCACAGTTTTACATGTTGATGCATATGTAAACGTCCCTCAGTAGACTCATGATATTCAGATACATGCCAAATATGGCTCAGCTAGTTACTGACAGACTTATAGGAAATTTTCTGTGATATGCTGGTTTCAGTCTTTTGTAATAAATGAACAACTAAAAAGAATAATGAGTGACCTTAACTAAATTTTATTGCTTGTTTTTCTGAGGCCCCCATGGAAGAAGTTTGTCCAGAATAGATCATTTTAAAATCTCTTCAAATCAATAGACACTCACAGGTTTTCCTCTGAGGAACATAACTCAGGCTCTACTCCAAGATGGTCCAGGTTTTGTTTGTTTGTTTGTTTTTTGCAGTTTGCATTCTTGATTTTGACAGTTTATTATTTGTAACCACCATGCTGTGCAGGACACAATAGCATTGTGTGTCTCTCATTCTCCAGGGTACAAATAGAGAAAACTGATTGTTTCCCAATAGGTTGAACTCAAGAATTTGCAAATATTTTAATAATAATATCACTAAAGTTTCTGGGAAAATATATTCCATTTTGCTGTAGTGTGTTTCTTGTTTTTCCTAGCTGGAAAATTTATTGAGTTTTTGTTTGTTTTAAGTAGGCTCCACCCCCAGTGCAAAGCCCAACACGGGGATTGAACTCATGACCCTGAGATTGAGCTCTGAGCTGAGATCAAGAGTCGGACGCTTAACTCACTGAGACACTTAGATACCCCTTAGTGATGGGTTTTGTCTGAAATAAAGTGATAGACCTTATTTTCCTTGTCATGTGCTTATTTCTACTTAAAATTAAATTGCATGTGTACTATTTTCAGTGAGAAGAGATTGTTTTAAACAACTGGTTTTGGAGGTTATCATTTGCAAATTGCCCCATATTTATATTTGTGCTAACAAACAATAACAAAGGAATGCATACATATAGCCAGCAACAAAAAATTTACATAATAGCCAGGCCAGGAGAACTCATTAGCTTCCAAAACGATATTCATGCTAGGTATATAAAAACTAGGAATCATGTTTGATTAAAATAATCTTCATTTTGATCAATAACTGGGCAGACTTAAAAATTAATCATGTTTTGTTGTTTAAATCATCAGATGTAATTCAGTTACCACAAGGCAATTTTGGGCTGATTTGAATTTGTGTATTTTATATCAATATTCACTACCATATGAATTTTTCAACATATACTATAAATGTATATATTATATACTATGTTTATAGCACTAAAAACAAAAAGGAAGAAATATATTCAACGGGAATTATCTCAGTAAAATATCTTTAAGCCAATAGCTAAAAATAACTGGTCACATAAAGCCACTAATCAAAACCAAAGGAGAAAAACATTCTTACATTCTTAGCACCATTCTCATTTTCTCTCAGTAATTGGTTTTCTTTCTTCATACCTTTGGAATTAGAGGAGACTTAGCGGTGGAAGAAAAAAAGGCACACAGAGAAAATGAGAACTCGACAGATCCACAGGATTAACATCAGCTCTCTTTCCAGATTTGTTAATGACAGACTTGCTCATAAAGTTCTTAACTCTAGGAAATCTCATTCATTGGCAAGCCACTTTAGTTTTCTTTGTATTTGCAGCAAAGCGTGTGTATGTGACTCATTTTTCTTCGTTGCATTTTCTTTTTAATGTTAGTCTGAAATAGTGGTGTGGCATGGCAAATGTTGAAACAAAAATTGTCTCTCTTTGGATTAGCCTTTAAAAAAACTAGAGAAACTTTAAAATAAGGTAGAGCTGTGTCCTTTCTCAATGTCCTGCTCTGTGTGTCTGTATTATTGCTTTTCAAGCAACAGTGAGCTGACTATTTCATAATGGATGTCTGTAGACTCCTTTAGACATGAATCACCACCAGAGGAGTCCGGAACTCAGAGCAGTGGAGAGGAATATCTTTGTACAAGGAATCTAGTCCGTTCCCTTGGCTTCTGTTCCTCAATTACTCCTGAAAACTGGCAGTCAATCCTTCACTTATAAATCCCTAGAGGAAATAACACAATCCTCTCAAATTTTAGAATCAGGATTTTCCCCTTATTTTACCTCTTGAATTCATTATTATTACTGTATTATTACTATAATACCTGGTTATGAAAGTAAAACATTTTCTTTGGAGAAAATATGAATACTAAGGAACATCAGGAATAGTAAGTTACCCAATCCAAAAATCAGACGGTGTTAATAATTTGGATATATATTTATTTCTATGCACAAATGCCTTTAGATATCACATATGTTAATTTTTTTGAAATTTGGATCTATACTCTGGCTGCATAACTTCTTACTAGACAGTATATTATAGACAAAACAAATATGATATGTAAATAGCTCCCATATGTTTCCTAATCAGTTTCCTTTTATAAGACCTTTAGATTAATGTTTTATTATAAATAATGTAATAAATAATATTGTAAGAAATATATTAATGCAACTTGCAGATGTGTCATATTATTACTTTAAGGCAATTTTCTAGAAACAATTGTTATGTCAAATAGTATACACTTAAATTTTGATATATGCTGCAAAATTGTCATTTAAAAAGCGGATGTATAATTTATGATTCCAACAGCAGAGAGTACTTGTTTCTCAGCACCATTGTCCATGGTATTCACTGAACAGCAAGATTTTAGAGATATATTTGCTAATATGATAGGTAAGATATTAATCTTATTATCTTAATTTTAATATTGTTCATCAATAAAGCTAAAATATTACTGAGACTTTTTTCTTTATTTCCTCTGCGGTCCTGCCTACTCATGTCACTTGCTAATTGTTTTTATTCGGACATGTAAATATTTTTTACACATTCACTATATTCCTCTCATATCTATCAAATCCTGTCTCCAGTTTAAACTTTGCATATTAATTTTATTATGGTGTTTTTGAGATATTCTACTTCTTGTAGTCAACTCTCCATTCATGCCTTTGCTTAAATGTATAGCTTTTTCATATCAGTGCCATGCTTCTTCATGTGAATTGGGAATCATTCTTCCTTTTAATCTGCAACATTTCACTTAGTGGGGACGTGATCTCTTCCAAAGAAGTTTAAAATATTGGCCCTTTGAACTGCTTGGTAATGCTAACGTTCATGGAATTCAACTTCTGAAAACTTTTTCAAAATGCCCCAATATTATTGTCAGCATTGGAACTTACCTATTTTAAGTTGACTTTCTTTTCCGGAAAACTATCCATTTTATTGAGAATTTGTAATATATTAATGTAGAATTGTGCCTAATATATTCTTTTTAACTTCTTTGGTTTGAGAATCTCTTTTTGATTCTTAATTTGAGTTTTTCTGCCTTTTTGTTTTTTCCTGAATTATAGTAGTAAGTGTTTTGTTTAAGTTATAAAATTCTTCAAATATTTTCTCATTATCTAATATGAATTGTATTATTTTCTAAATTCTTTGGTATGGGTGCCTTCGATAACAAGGTTTCAGATAATAGGGAAAACATATTTTTCCTATTTTCTTGAGTATTTCATATTTCATCTTCAAGGTACACAGCAGTATAGTGTATGCTCAATAAATGCTTGTTGGATGGGTCATTGAAAAGTGGAGGTCAAGTCAGGGCATGTAGGGAACCAAAACAGAGTCAATGTAAAAGGAATAAGTCTAAGGAAAATGAACAAACAGGGAAGTGAGGAACAGTTATACCAACAAGAATTCCTTCTTTGCCTTACATACTAAGTTTCGCATCTTTTAGTTTAGGCATTACAGATACTCAAATTCTGATCTAATGCTGAAGTTCTGGAAATGGAGGAGAGTATACTACAGACATCTGTGCGGTCTTAGCTTCTTTGTGCTACGATCATTTTATTTGGGGGCAAGATACGTGCTTTCCCACATGCGTCTTCTATAAGATCTCCTCTTACCCTGCATTCTAAGCATCTGATTGGAAAGAATTTGGAATTGCCTCATACATTTCTATCACTTTGAGAAACAACATAAACTCTCTGGGGATAGTTTATAGGCATCTATCATGCACTGCAATCCAAAGCATGAGATATTTAAATTGAGGTTGAAGTTTGAGTAAGTTTTGTGAAGGAAGACTTGTAAATCTTTTAAAGCATTTCTTAAACTTACTCTCAAGAGATTAATCTCATTTCTTATTCTTCATTGGGCCACATAAATTTTCTCTGTACATAGCAAGACCTTTCCCAGAAGCATCCATACCTGTGGTTCCCTTTTTTCCGTTGGCCGTATGTTTTCTTATCTTGTAGGTTGTTAGCTGTATGCAGTGAATCAGGGAGAACACAGAGGTTCATTCAATTAATTTCTTAGCTCAAAGGCATCAATCTACAGCTTCTTACATCCATTACATATGTTGGCAGGGCTTTTTATGAAGACTGACTGCTATTTCTGAGATAGCACAAATTTAACCTGAGTGCTTGGACAGGTTTTCTTGATGACATGGTTGATTTCAAAGAGGATTTCATTTCAAACAAGGACTGATTTTGAGAAATGGTAAAAGAAGTATTGTGGAACAGATTTATTTTACAAAGTCTTTTAAAATCCATTTTTATTAAAGTCTAAGTTTCAAAGCGAGTGTCACTTAAGTTTACATGGTAGCAGAACTCTTCCAAGACGATGAAAAGCTTTGTGATTAATTTTTTATAAACTTTAGTTTTTAGAGCAATTTTAGTTTCACAGCAAAATTGAATAGAATGTATAGAGATTTTCCATATGCCCCCTGCCTCCACCCAGGCATAGCCTTTCCCTTCATCACTGTTTCCCACCAGAGAAGTACATTTGTTATAAATGATGAGCCTACACTAACCCATCATTATCACACAGAGTGCAGAGTTTATATTAGGGTTCACTCTTGGTGTTTGTTTATTCAGTGTTTGTTTATTCATTAAAAAAATTTGTAATGACATATATTTTTATTTATTTAATTTTGTAATGTTTATTATTTATTTATTTATTTATTTATTTATTTATTTATTTAGCTAGCAAGAGAGAAAGCGGGAGGGGGCAGAGAGAGAAGGAGACACAGAATCCAAAGCAAGCTCCAGGCTCTGAGCTGTCAGCACAGACCCTGATGCAGGGCTTGAACTCATGAAACGTGAGATGATGACCTGAGCCAAAGTTGGCTGCTTAACCGACTGAGCCACCCAGGTGCTCTTGTAATGACATGTATTTTTAAAAATCATAATTCATTCACCATATATTGTTTACATGCTATATGTCAGATACTATACTAGATGTTGAAGTTTCAAAATAAAAGATGTTTTTTTTTTTTTTTTGGCTCACAGGGGAGGACAGTATAGCAAGGAGACTAACATGAATCCAGTCTAACAAAAAAAGAAATATGTTCCAATGGGAATGTGTACAAAAAACAATGAAGAGAGAGCTAATGCAGGATATCTTAAATTTTATGTCTTTTTTGTTTTGTTTTGTTTTGTTTTGGAAGAAGGAAAAAAGCAATGGCTAGGATTAGTGAGAACATTGAAAACAACCACGAAGTGCCATATTTGTACCAGTTACACTGGAAGTTGAATATTTAATATTCGACTGAGAAAACAACTTTAACGTTCAAAATGAAATATCTACTTTCATCTAAACCCAGGTAACTTATATTTGAAAAAGGAGAAAGGACCCCAGCAAGCTGAAACTCCCCTATTATTTGGCTGTTTTCTGTATAAACTTTTAATTTTGGATAGTTGATAAATATGTATGCTTCAAATATAATACTCTCTATTCGGAAAAGAGACGGGTTTTTTGTTTGTTTGTTTTTGTTTTCACTTGTTTGTTTTCCATGAAGAGTAAAACTCTGCCTAAGTTTGGAAATAAGCAGGAGACTATGGTCCAGGCAAGCCCCACAAATAGGGCTTACAGTCTCTCTGCCAGCGCTTTTACAGAAAAAGGAGGTTACAATTGAGGGGACAATCTAAAATTGTTAGGATCCTGTGAAGAAAGAATTAACATGTCAGGCCCAGTCACTCAGTTCTTCCGTGTCTCCTAGGAAACCTAAGACCATGACTGACCCTTGGCCAATCACTGGGCATGTGACCATATGAAGGTTCTTTATGCTAATGATTGATAGTTTTGTTATGTACACAGGGAGCAATGGACTGTGACACACCAGTGTGCCCAGGTTGCTTTGCACAAATATCAAGATTGATGGTATGCACCTGATTTCATTGTTGGGGTCTTCAGTTTCAGTTGTCATGGCTGGTTACATAGCAGAATGTGTCTCTGAGACCAATTCTTCATAAAAGTCTTGGATCCAGACATTCAAACGGAGCTTCCTTGAATAAAAACATTCTGTACATGTCTCTATGGTTTGATGCTAAAAAGAAAGCACATCCAGTGTAGCTCTGGATGGGGAAGCACTTGAAAGCCCATGCCTGACCTCTCTGGACTGTGCTGAATACATGTCTTTTCCTGCTGCTTTTACTCTCTATCTTCTGTATTAAACCTTAGCCATGAGTATAACTTGCTGTTGAGTCCTTCTGACGAATCACCCATCTTGAGGGATCCCCAAAACAGATTCATCATCAACATTTGAATCTCTTATATGCATGCTACTGTAACTTATGATGCATTCAACTTAGGTATTTTTAGGAAATATGATACAAAGAATAAAAATATAGATCCCATACTCCCTATCTTTTGGTTTTTGTAAATTGTATTAAGTATAATATATATTCATATGTATGTATATAAGCACAAATTATGAGTATACACTCAGTGAATTTTCACAAAGTGAATGCATCTGTGAATGAGACCCTGACCCTGTATCAAGAAACAGATTATTCCTAGAATCCCAAAAGCTCCCTTGGCCACTTTCTAGCCACTGCCTGTCCCAAAGTTAACCACTATCTTGACTTCCACCATGTTGGTTTTGCATGTTAATAATAGTGGTTTAGAAATAGGTTCCTATAGGGGTACCTGGGTGGCTTAGTCGGTTAAGCGTCCGACTTTCGCTTAGGTCATGATCTCGCGGTTCGTGGGTTCAAGCCCCGTGTCAGGCTCTGTGCTGACTGCCAGCTCAGAGCCTGGAGCCTGTTTCAGCCTGTGACTCCCTCTCTCTCTGACCCTCCCCTGCTCACGCTGTCTCTCTCTCTCTCTCCTACAAATTTAAAAAAAAAAAAAAGAAAGAAAGAAATAGATTCCTATAGTATGTACTCTTCTGTGTGGAACTTTTGATAAGCATTATACTGTAGGATTCACCCATGTGGCTGTGTGTAGCTGTAGTTGGCTCACTGTCATTACTCTGTAAGATTCTATTGTGCAAACATATATCAAAATCTTTCCATTTATTGTAGATGGGCATTTAGGTTTTTTCTTCTTTTTGGCAATTGCAGATACTACAGCTGTAGACATTCTTGTATATGGTATTTGGTAACCATTTCTGTTGGATAAACACAAGGAAGTAGAATTGCTGGGTCATAAAAATTAAATATGCTAAGATTTACAAGATACTGACAAGGATTTTTCTTCAGTGGTTTTACCAGTTTACACTCTCACCAGCTAGAGAATACCAATGACTCCTCACATCCTGGTGGCACTTGATATTGTCTGTTTATTGTTTTCATCTTTTTAGTCATTTTAGCAGCTGTGTAGAGAAACATATATTATGAAAGATTTGAAAAGCTAACTGTAGATGATTATTTCACAATGTATACATACATGAAAACTTCAGGTCATACATCTTCAACATACACACATTCATTTGTCGATTAAACCTGAAAAAAATGGAAAAATAAAAAGTTAACTGTAGTGTGCATAATTTTACCAGTCAAGAATTATATTGTTGCTGAAATGTGGCTTTTCTTATCTTTCTGGCAGATTCCTTCTTTCAAGCTTTGTTTCGTCCAAGAGTAGAAAAAGAGCTTAAGCCTGTTTATTCAAATTAACTTAGACTATCTCATTTTTAAATAGTTTCTTTTCAGATCAATGCAAGGTTTAAATTCCTTTCAGGAATTTTTAACATCTCGAAAGTCTTCTCTCTTCATGATGATGTCTTGTGTAGAAGAATGTATTGTCAGGATAGCATCGCATCTTCCTTCCTTTCCTTATTTCCTGTTGTGGACTGGTGCTCCTTCTCCATCTCTGTTTGAGGAGTGGTTCATTTCTTGATGACGACAATAACAACATGCAATTTCCACTGATTTTGTTTTCCTGTCACTTTTTTCAATATAGAATCCTATGCCAGAAGTTGAACATGGGTGGCCTTTGAGCCAAATGCAGCCAGGAGGTTTATTTCATTTGGCATACATAATGTTTTAAAAATCATCAAATTATTTGCTAGCATTTAAAATTGGGAGATTTCACTTCTGGTTCTAGATTTTTGGCTTCTCTTGAACAATCAGAAGACTTGAGAAGCCTGGGCCAGCAATCGGCCAAAGCTCAGTAGGGTCAGTGACCCCTGCAAACGGGACTCACTGTAGCTTCCTTCCCATTCTTGCTCTGCTGTCCTCAATTGCCTTGCTCTGCTCACTGATGTCACTTGCCCCAGCCAGAAGAAAATTGTTGCGCCCATGCCCTAGTTGCACTTATTCCTTTTAGAAAGGCAAGGCTTTTATGTGAACATTCTTTCAACAAGCTGTGAAAATTCACTTCAAAATGGAGCGTTCAATTTTACAAATAAAGCCAAATGACCATGTAGAGGCATTTATGGTTCCTTAGCGGTTCCTGATCAAAATAATATTGAGATAAGACCATTTTTTGAATTCTTCTTGGTCCAGAAACGTCACAACTGAAAGCTAGACATGCGTGCTGTCCTGGAAATAATCTGTCTTTTAGCTGTCAAAATTCTGAGTTAGAGACTGTTAATATTTTATTAGTTTTATTTTATCAAAGGCAGACACAGCCTCTCATGCTGTAACTTAATTTTTCTTTTGCAGAGATCATATGAAGAAATTGTTGAGAAATTTCCCCTTGTCTAGCATTGAGGGAGAGGATCTTAGGAAGGGCACTTACTGGCTTCTAACTGTCTGACATCTAAGGTGCCAACCTCCCCAGGCTTTCCAACAATTTGATTGAATTTAAGCCTGTCTGTCTGTAGCCTTTTTTGAAGGCTATTTGGCTACAGGGGCATAAGAGCAAAGCTGCACAATTTCTTGATCCCTATAAACTCAATCTAATTGGGTATAATTTGATGTTGTAAGGAGCCTAGATATATCTGTTAAAGTGTAAAAGCTAAAATGTGTAAATGGTTTTATTTATGATGATCACATGAGGTGAGCATTATGACAATGTCACTTTCTGAATGACTAATTAGGCTTTTGGTTTTCAATAAATGATATTTAAAAGTGAAAGAGTGCCTAGCTGACTGAACCTCACGTAGTAGAAACACCTGTGCAAATCTGGAAGCCAGCGCTGTACTTGAGTGTGAGGCTCTCTTTTAGGCACAGCTGGACCAATTACACTCCCAGGTTTCCTCCAGGTGATAGACTTCTCAGCGGCAGTCACATAAAAGCCTTTTGTAATACTGCATTTTCTGTTTTATACGCATCAATTTACCTAGGAGATGGATGTGAATTTCAACACATCTTAGAAATAACAAATATAATATAGTTTCTCTTAGGTCTTTTTTAACCCTTTAGGTGTAAAAATAACAATGAACTCTTTGTCACCTACTTTGACACAGTTACACAAAGGTAAAAAATCACATTTAAATTGACTTCCCAGGGGTATCTGGGTGGCTCAGTTGGTTGAGGTTCTGACTTTGGCTCAGGTCATGATCTCACAGTTCGTGGGTTCAAGCCCCGCATCAGGCTCTGTGCTAACAGTTCAGAGCCTGGAGCCTGTTTCCAATTCTGTGTCTCCCTCTCTTTGCCTTGTTCACACTCTGTTTCTCTCTCTCTCTCTCTCAAAAATAAATATTTAAAAAATAAAATTAAATGACTTTCCATTATAACTGAGTACTTTGGTTTGTATTAGAGTCTGTTACTTGAATAAAGAAAGAAGAAACAGCCAGCTATATCATTCAATTATATTTTTATTTTTATTTTTTAAGTTTTTATTTATTTTTGACAGAGAGAGAGAGAGAGAGAGCGAACATGAGCTGGGGAACCAGGGCAGAGAGAGAGGGAGACACAAAATACAAAGCAGGCTCCAGACTCTGACATGTGAGCACAGAGCCCCATGCAAGGCTTGAAGTCACGAACCATGAGATCATGACCTGGGCCAAAGTTGGTCGCTTAACCGACTGTGCCGCCCAGGTGCCCATATATCATTCAATTATTTAAGGTGTTTCTTAATGTTAAAGAAAATGGAAGGAAAAGTATAACGAAGATAAGTGGTCATTGTGGAAATAATTTTCTTACTAATATATGTGATTCTGATATTGCTTCCCCAAAACTTGAAACTGTTTCTCTTGTATTCAAAATATCTCTTATGAACAATGAAAATATACTCTGTATACTCTGCCTAAATAGATTTATGTACATGTACATATGAATTTTAACTTTGCATATTGCAAATTTAGTGATCAATTTAAAAACACTTGTGATTAGAAGAGGTTTTTTTTTTAATGTTTATTTACTTTTGAGAGAGAGAGAGACAGAGTGTTAGCGGGAGAGGGGCAGAGAGAGAGGGAGACACAGAATCCAAAGCAGGCTCTGGGCTCTGAGATGTCAGCCCAGACCCCAATGCCGGGCTTGAACTCATGAGCCATGACGTCATGACCAGAGCCAAAGTTAGAGCCTTAACTGACTGAGCCACCAGGCCACCCCCTAGAAGAGTTTTTTAAAGGCACTGGGTTCATAATGAAATCTCTGCGAGAGGTGAGCCATCTTAACATTTTTAACAATGTGAAGTTCAAGGAATCATCTATACCCGTGGTCCTCAAAGGGTATTTGAGTTCATCTGTTAAGATTTGCTAATAATTAACTTAAAGATTGACACAAGTATATGACCACCTATATGGCCGCCTATCATGGGTGATCCTGAGGAGAGTTTAGGTGTCCTAAACAAAGGTATTGACATAAGTTCTTGGTGCATTCATTTGATTTCTGCATATTGTGATTATTGAGATTTATTTGTGCCTGACTGGTTGGATTTGAAGATTATATTAATTAGTTTTAATGAAAAGAAACCTCTCAAAGTGAACAAATTGCTCAAAAGCGATTCCTGGAAAGAAATCACAGCTTGAATATGTTACTAATACCACAAGTGAAAATAAACAAGAGCCTACCCTTCTAAAACTAACACTGACTCTTCTTTACCACATTATGTTCTAAAAACAATAACATAATAATAGTATTTTATGTTGATAAAAAATAATTGAAATTTTCAAGGAGAATGAAATATAATTACATGCACTACATTATATTAAGGACGAATCTTATACTAAATGTTTATTTAGTCCTTAGACATTAGGAAATCATAGTAAAAAACCATCATAAGTAGCAGGACACTGAAAAACTAAGCATTTGGAAGATGATCATTTCTTCAGTAATGTTTAGGGTCATGTGCTAATTCAGTACTTTGTAATATTTAATCAACTGTAGTAAAGGCTTAGATGACAATTTTAAAGTTTCTTAATAAGGAAGGGCAAAACGCCATCTACAATTAGGGAAATTTTTTTTTCTTAATTTAAAAGTTAGTTGAAATATTATAGGAGAATTAATATGGAGACACATTAAAACACATTTCTGGTTAGAAAATTCTATTGGGAAATGCCTGGGAAACACTGATAAAGAAATTTTTAAAATATATTTCATGTAGTTGGAGAAGTTTGCTATACAGATGGAGAAACATATGGGTTTTTCTAACATTCAGAGCATGGTACTTGCTAGATTATATTTCTTTTTGTGAACGATCAAAAGAAGATGTCCTGGGAGCTTGGGTGACTCAGTCAGTTAAGCCTCTGACTCTTGATTTCGGTTCTGGTCTTGATCTTATGGTTCTTGAGATTGAACCTGGTGTCAGGCTCTGAGCTTAGTGAGCCTGGTTGCAATCCCCTCTCTTCCTCTCTCTCTCTGCCGCTACCCTGCTTGCTCTCTGTCTCTCTCTGTCTTTCTCTGTCTCCCTCTCTCTCTCAAAATAAATAAACTTAAAAAAAAAGATGTCCTATAAGAGATGTAATCTCAATATAAATAAGTTGATTAAAAAAATTAACTACAACTATTTTATGGACAAAGTATATACATATAACCACCGGGAAAACTGCTAATCTATTTGGAATTACACTTAAGTTTCCTGGCTCTGGTTATAAAGATAACTTCACAACTGAAATTCATTCATTCTATTATGTAGAGAGGACTTTGAAAATGAAATTGCACCATTTTCAATGTCATAAATATAGTTAGTTTTGTAAAAATAAGATTTTTAAACAGCAGGACTCTATGTTTTTTAACACAATTGGAATGACCATGAAAGTCTTTTTCAACCACAGTAATTTTTTATTTGTCTCAAGCCAAGTACTTAAAGGAGTTGACAACTTAACAAAAAGATACAATTTTTCTTTTAAAAAAGACAAAATGTTCCAAATTTGCTGACTTTTTCAGAGATGAATCTGTATACCACTACCTAGAAGATGGGTTGTTTTATTTGTTTGTTTTGGGTGTTTTTTTTAAAGAAAGCACATAATCTGTCTCTTCAAGTTAAAGGTGACAGTTTAACAATAAGAGAGAAAATGAATTTTCTTTCAAAGAACCTTGTGTTATGACAAGAGAATTTTGATAATAGGCACTTGGAGATGCTCTCACCATTATGTAGCTTTGTTGATGAAAACAATTGTAAGAGTATAACCTATAAACTCTAAAATCTGTTTATCTGGAAACAGAATTTTCTCAGCTTTAAAATTTACTCAAGATGAAGAGGTTTTGTAGATTTTATATCTCTGTTTTAAACAGAACATTATGTCAGTTGTTTGGTAAGCTTTAATTGAAATCAGGAAAGGTAAAACTTTGCTGGCTCAATTTCATAATTATCCGCTGTGATGGACAAGATAGAAAAAACCACCATGCTTTAGTAGAAGCAGCCAGTGAAACGCCTTTTCTCTTTGAATCTATGTATTATTGTACAGTATCTTTTCTAGGTATAAATACCACTTAACCAACCACTGAACTTATAAACCAGACCTCAGAATAAGTGTATCACAGTCTTTTATGTGAATATTAATAAAAACGATTTCTAAATATTCTCCAATGAGGCATATGCCCACATTCTTCTTTTTGATCTTTCGAATTCAGGATGAAGATGCCTGAATATTTAATGGATGCCATTAACCTATGGATGCCACTGACCTATGTCTGCATCCTGTTTCAGATGCCCTATAACTGAGCTACCGTGAGGAAGGAGACTTCATCCTACTAGGAGAACCTACTTTTCACATGAGCATCAACAGTAGCTCATTTCGAGACAGAAGGTCAAATATTTCTATGTGCTATTAATTCTCTACTTGTGCCTTTAGTCTGAAAGAAAACAGTATCCTGCCTTTTAAAAAGAAATTGAAGTGTAACATATTTACATTTGCCCCTGTTTTCTTCTCAAAGCAAAACTTTCTACTTTTGCACTGACCCTACTCCACTGTCCTCACCACACCCCTTTCCCTCATCAGTTTCTCTCTTTCTATTTCTCTCTGCCTTCAAGCACTCTTGATTCTTTCCTGTTTTGAAAACAAAGAAACCAACAAACATTCACGGATCTTGTACTGTACTTTAGTTAACATTTACCTTGTATTCCCTTATTTCCATAGCATCCAAAAATAGGGAATCTATTTTCTGTTCAAGATTTATCTTCACTTACTCCTTTTTCACATCCCTTGAAAATATGCCCTCCGTTGTTTATACTCGAAGATTTTTCCTTCTCTTAAAGGTCACTAATGCCTAACTGAAAATTAAATGCCATTTTTCTTATTTGAATTCTCCATGGCCTGTCTGTGGCATTTCACACATTAACCAAAACCTTCCTCACCCCCTTTTTGGAACATGGGACTTCAATTCCATGACATTATAGCATCTTGCTTCTCTACAATTCCTTAACATTCTTTGTCCAGATCTCCAAGATTCCGAGTCTCATAATTCAGCCCTATCTAGTCCCTGTTCTCTGGATCAAAGAGGGATCTGTTCTTTATATAGACACTTTTAAAAAATTTCCCTTGAAGAATTCATCTCATCATCTGATTCAGTCACGAA
Source organism: Hyaena hyaena (assembly GCF_003009895.1). Lineage (NCBI taxonomy): Eukaryota > Metazoa > Chordata > Mammalia > Carnivora > Hyaenidae > Hyaena > Hyaena hyaena. Next base: position 167,508 of record NW_024081923.1, read on the forward strand.
ACTGTCAGGAAACTAAATTTATACCCAGATTACCCACAGGAAGAGACTTACAGAGATGTGGGCAGTGTTAAGGGCTCAAAAAAGGGGTTGTGTGGTACCCAGACAGTAATAGTTTCAGGAAATTCTCTTTACATCAAGGCCTGAAGGAAAAGGGCAGATGCAAACTTCTAAGAAAGTAGGGAGGCCTGAAACCCAGCAGGAGGTAGCTGCTAAGAGCAAGCTATGCTTGCGGAGGGACACAGCTACTGTCAAAAATCAGACTTGGAAGAAGGGAGGAAGCAGGGAACAAGCAAGGAAGAAATCCCCTTGACGACTTTCTGCTCTTACCACCCTCAACCCCGTAATTTCCTGTGTCTGCCCTCTATATCCCAAACCCAGTCTGAAGCTGGCTGGCAAGCGAGGCTGGATAAAAGTTACAGAAATCAGATTTCTGAGGCTCAGGGTGAGCAGAGGAGAACAGCAGAGATCATCTTATCTGGGGAGTGAAAGATGATAGCCAGCACGTCCTCTCTGGGCTAGTGACTGCATTTTTCTTCAGTTACATCTCTCATAGAAACCTAATTTCCAGGCCAACTGTCTATTAGCTATTTCCACATGATTTCCCTGCTATCCTGTCAAACACAGTATGTCTAAAAACAAATACCATCTCCTTTATCTAAACCTGTCCCTGAAATGCTTTCCATTTCAAGCAATACAGTGCTTGCTCTGTAATTTTCTCTGACCTGCATCCTAGTTCCACTATTCCAGTTCCAGGGCCATAGTCAACTTCTACTTAATTCTGAGACTTAACTGTTACTTTAAATCACGCTTCTTGAAATTTATTGCCTTATTTTGTCTCCAATACTCATTTCATCTTTCTTTTCCTTGTTATCCATATCCCTGGGGATTGAAGTTCTGTCCTAGTGGCTAGACTGTGGTGACCTGTTGGCAGTCTTCTGAGCAGCTGTTGTTTATCTAGGCTGCTGGTTCCCTAAAGATCCCCTATTCTTGAAGTCCCAGATTTCCTTCCTCTCTGCGCATCTCTCAGGAAGTTTTCTGGGTCGGACTTTCACAATGCAGACTGCCTGCCGGGGCATCTCCTTGTGGCTAGTGTTAGTCTCCAGACACAGTGTTCCATTATATGAGACTATATCTTCTCCACTTCTGTCCACATCTATACTCCCTAGTGCCGGCCTCATTCCTGCAAGCTGATCTAATACTGGGTGTTAGTCCTTTCCAATTGGAGGAATTAACCGGGTTATTCAAAGTTATGGAGTGACTGTAATCTGGACTATGGTAGATGGTGAATCCTTAGCTCCAGCTTACTAAGCCAGAGAACTTTACCATTTACTTTTCTAATTAAAAAAATACAATTATAAAAATTTAGTTGATTTAAAAAAGAATAAAAAGCAAATCAAACCCACTTATATATATATATATACATATATATATATATAATATTAACACCTAGAAACAAAAATTAGTAATATTTGGGGTATTTATAACTACCTTAAATATATGTAGACCCACATATTATAATAGATATATCATTTAATATACACATATAGGTAAAGGTTTATATAATGTTTCATATATCTTTAAAAACACTATGTACATATGTATACAATATATTCATAAATGTAAATAAATAAAACATGTATAGATATGTATAAATAGATGTATATGTATATGTATAGATATACTATATGTACAGATATGTGGTACTATTTGGTACTCAATTTCTTTAACTTAACATTTGTATGAACATTTAACCAAAGTATTCATCCTTTTTTTTTTTTTTTAATGTTTTATTTATTTCTAGGAGAGAGAGAGAGACAGCGTGAGCAGGGGAGGATCAGAGAGAGAGGGAGTCACAGACTGAAACAGGCTCCAGGCTCTGAGCTGGCAGTCAGCACAGAGCCCGACACGGGGCTCGAACCCACGAACCGCGAGATCATGACCTAAGCGAAAGTCGGACGCTTAACCGACTAAGCCACCCAGGCGCCCCTAAAGTATTCATCTTTAATACTTTGGGGAAATATGATTTTATTGGGTACACAACACTGCAGGCAAGAATATTCCATAATCCATTTTTCACTCATATGGTTGAATGCTTTATATTGCTTATAGCTTTTCCGATAGCATATATTTTTGTTAAACATCAGATTTTTTCCCTTTAGGACAGAATTTTCAAAGTGGAATTACTAATTCAAAGGCGATTAAATTTATACAAAGGCTGTTGATACATATGGCCAAGTTGTTGTCTTAACAAAATGTACCAGTATCTTCCTCTACCAGTAGTATCTGTGCATACATGTTCCAATGCCCCTCTCTTGTCACACCCTCTTTTGAAATTTATTTATTTATTTTGAAAGAGAGAGTGCAAGCACATGTGAGTGAGCAGGGGAAGGGCAGAGATAGAGAAGGAGAAAGAGAATTCCAAGCAAGCTCCATACTGTCAGCTCAGAGCACAATGCAGGGCTCAAACTCACAAACCATGAGATCATGACTTGAGTCAAAATCAAGAGTCAGATGCTTAACTGACTGAGCCACCCAGGTACCCCACCACATGCTTTTTATGATGAATATTTTTATATTTAAAAAATTTCAGTTGCAATTAACACTGAGTGTTATAAGCAAGTGATAAATCACTAAATTCTAACCCTAAAACTAATACTACATTATATGTTAACTAGCTGGAATTTAAATAAAAACTTGAAACAACAACAACAAAAATTTCCTCCCTTTGTGAGGCCCAAATTTTATTGTTGTTTAAATGACTTTTTGTTTTTGATTCATCATGAAGAATAGGAAAGGTTTTAAAGAATCCTTATTCTGTCTCCCAGTCAGAACATAACAGAAGACATCTTACTTTTCCTTGTTGCCTCTCAAACTTATACTCTATAGACTTGTATTATCTGTTTACCTCACGAAGTTAGGAAATGATGAGTGTGAGTGGCTGAAAGAAGAACCATGCACCAGCAGTGTAAAAAGTACCCAGGAGTCTTCCAGGACACATGTACAGCAGCCCTCATGTTAGAGGGTGCAACTGGAGGCCATGTCAGACAAGGAAGGAACTTGGCTTACAGCGTGTGACACTAGCAACCCCCCTCCCACCTTCTTTTGCTCCGTGATAAAACATGTAGAGGAACAGACAAGTTTTCATTTCTTTGCATCGTTTTTTTTTAAAGCTATGTTGAGCTTCCCTCACCCCACCATCTGTGTTTGATGAATGTGATCCTGGTCGATTAGAAAATACAGCACTATAAAGTTCTGTAGACTCTTCTTAATTTTGAGAACTGAAGTGTGAAATTCTTCAAAGGGTGACACTAAAGGTATATAATGCTGTCCTGTTTTGGGAATTAGCTCAGTAAACCTATTTCTAATGTTGCCCATAAAAAAGTAAAGCCATTCTCTTTAGTTTGTTCCATGAAGCTTTACTTCCATTTATCAGCCATTCCCTCTGTAAGCAGAAGAGGATCTTGAAGATATATATGTATGAATTGCTATCTCACTGTTTTAAAGACAATGAATCCTTCATGTGAGAGTTATAGTATGTGCTGTATTGTCTCTGTGATAAATGAAAGGTACAACAATAGCAGTAAATATTTATCTTAGTCAGAATAAAAGCTCAGAAATACTCTTTTTGTGTTGTTAATTTCTATCTTTCCTTGTCATTAGCTTTGTACTACTTCTTGTCAATTTCACACTAGGGAAACAGTGCAAAACAAATGGAGAAGAGTTTTTGGCATCCTCTCTCCCTTAAAAAAAGAAGGAAAAAAAGGGAATCCCAACTGCAAATAGCATTTAAATCAAGATTATAGTTGCAGCTTCTGATATTAAAAAAATGTTTTCTGGGGCACCTGGGTGTCTCAGTTGGTTATGCATCAGACTCATTACGCTAAAGTCATGATCTCACGGTTTGGGAGTTCAAGCCACGTTTTGGGCTCTGTGTTCACAGTTTAAAGCCTGGAGCTCGCTTTGGATTCTGTGTCTCTCTTTCTCTCTCTCTGCCCCTCCCAAACTGACGCTGTGTCTCTCTCTGTCCCTCAAAATAATAAACATTAAACAAATGTGTTCTTAGTTGGAGACTGAAAACATGGATGTGATCAAAAGTTTCTTCTCTTATCAATTTCTGTTTTCTTTTATAGGAATTTGCTATTTTTTAAAGGTGAGTTACTAAATTCCTGATTTGGGTTTTAAGTCTGAAAACTGTTATCTTGAAAAGGAACATTTTAGAAAGAACCTATACATAATACTAAAATCCTTTCCATCAGTCTTTTGTAACATGTGCAGTGAAGTATGTCCTTCTTGAATTCATAATTAGAAGGAGGAGGAGATGGCTAAGACTTAATGTAAAATTATGTAGCTATTAAATAATAACTAATGTATTTCCAGTGACTGTTTTTTGTAGTGGAGTAAGCCAAACACTTAAGAGGTGATTTTTTTTAAAAAGATGAAACAAATATATATATTCTCTTCTAAGCAAACTCACTATATATATATATATCAGAATCACTTCACAGCTAAGCTTCAAATTACTATGTGTTAACTCTATGGAATTTGTGTTCCAGATCCTTTTCATAGATATTGTAATATAGACACTTTTGGAACAAGAGTTCTTATACTACCATCAGCGATTTTATCCTTTCCACTTTATTTTCAAACTGTTCCTCTATGAAAATTATTTTCAAAGGCATTTGACCTACTTCATAGATACTTTACTGTTTCTTCTAAAAAAGATACCTTTGGGCATGTGCCTTTCTAGGTTGTGGATAGAAGCAAGTGAGCCAACCCATAATTTACTGACTCTGTTTTAATTCTATTCAGAAGAGACCATGAGAGTTCCCAAGTGTCAGAGGTGTGCCTCTATTTCCTAGTGTTATCCACACAATCCCAGCCACACCATTAGATGCAGGTCAGTGATTCATTCATTCGCATACGCTTGTTGAACACCTGTGCTTACCAAGCACTTCCATTTTCTCTCAATGTGTATTTGGGGATCCTGCTAGCTGTTGGTGGAAAAAATATTCTAATTTTATGGGAAATGAAGTCTGAGGATAGTCAAGTACAATGGTTTAAAAGCAACATTATTATACCTTTAACATTCAACTTTCAGTTGGCAGAACTGTTTTACTAAATGTATGACTGTGGCGTTATAGAGGCTATATCCTTGGGAGGAAGGTTGTAGAGTGAGTTCTACTCTTTGAGTTCTACTAAAAAATCTACAGATTTTTGGTACTATGTAGTTCTACTTTTTTTCTGCTTAAAATGTTCTTTTAGAGAAACTGTAGAGCCTCATGGTGACTGAGTAAGGTTGAAATAAAAATCATGAATTCCATTTTCATTCCTGCTTTGTGTTTTCATGTTAATGTGTAATTTTTAATAGTCTTTGTCTAAAAGAAATGGGTATTTGTATTATATACCAACAATTTCTTGGAAATTCTGAAAATATCTGCTTTGTCACTGAGTAAAATAAATATCCAAATGCATAGTCCTGTAGTCAAATATTATGTTAACAAAAAGAGGTTGCTCAAAGTGCTAATGGGCATAATTAATCTTTTATTAACTGGGAAGCCAGATATTCTTTGTAATGATTTTTTAAAAAAATATTGCATGTCTTTGGATAATTCTGGATTATTTTCATGCAAACAATGAAAGCAATACAAAGAAGAGAGTGATGTTATGTTTCCAGTAAAGCCTGGTTGGGCCTCATTGGTATTCCTAGTTGTAACAATCCTTACCTTTTTTTAGAACCAGCTACTTAATGAATCAGCTCTGAAAGTAGCAAGCAGATATGCCTGGAGGGCCTCCAAACTGGCCTCAGTCCAGACCTAATTATCATTAAGGATTTCAGTGTTTAAAGAACAACCAGAAGTTTAGGAGGTATGAATACTAGCAGAATTAGGATCCCATTCTATATTCTTTTAGATTCAGAATCTTAATTTTGTTCTAAGGCTTTTCTTCTACAGCCCCAGACATCTGGGTCGACCATACCATTCATCCAAGACCTGGATTGGTATTAGGAAGCATGTTAAGATTTTAGACAGGATACTCTCCTCCCAGGCTTTTGGGGGTACACTTCTTAAAAAATAAGATAATAAATAAATAATTTATATTTAATAAATATGCAAATAGGAGATGCTGGTGATAACAACATGTGTGATAACACATCCATTTGTTTTTTCTCCCAAATGGTCACTGTTCTCATACGAAAATTACCCCTCTGAATGATACAACTTTTGTGTTTGATCCTAGGAGTTGGCCCAAGTGTTTAAAAGACCTTTAGAAAGCACTCAGGCATCAAGAATGAAGTGGCATCCCACAGACCAGCAGTAATAATTGGTGTTCAGGTGGACGTGCGAATCCACAAAAAAAAAAGTCAATAGTGATTGACATTCATTATTTTGGCTCTGTAAAGGCAAAAATTTCAGTTAACTATTGCAGTATGTAAGACTATTGCATATATGTACTTATGCATATATGAACTATTGCCTATATTATATGTAACATATTATATATGTATATAGATATATATATATAATGGACTCTTTCACTCTAGTCAGTCTACCCATTCATTCATTATAAATAGAATATAATGATAATGTTTTAGAAGATTTTTATGCCTTGTGATAATGTTTTGGGCATTTTTAAATTGGCTTATTGGATTAAGATTCTGTGATTTTTTTTCTTTGGTTCTACACCTTTGTTTTTTATATACACATATAAATTGTGCATAGATATAATCTACCTATGTACATTTGACTATATATTGAACATACTATATGTATGTGTGTGTGTGTGTATTTATCTCCAGAAATCTCTCTTCAACCACTTGGAAATTGATAGTATCTTTTTCTCACGTTCATTGCTTCTAATCAACTACAACTAAATACAGTAAATTGACCATAATAAAATTGAATCTTATCTTCCTTTTAAAAAATTAAAGTAAATCAAATCAAATTAAAATTTAGAGAGAGCATAAAGGAGAAGAGAGGCACAGGGAAAGAGAGAAAGAATCCTAAGCAGGCTTCACTTCCAGTGTGGAGCCTAGCTTGGGGCTGGATCCCATAACCTTGGGATCATGCCCTGAGCTGGAATCAAGAGTCGGAAACTCAACTGACTGAGCCACCTAGGTGCTCCTTACTTCCTTTTTAATGTTTAAAAAATTACTCTGGGTATTCATAAAAATTCTAATCTAGGACAGACATTATTATATGATAAGAACGTATGTATTAACTATGTTATTAGTAAGTTTTTCTCTCTCAATATCTAAAAGATAAAATTCTTCTGGAATATTGTTGAACACTGAAGGGAAAGTTGACAGTGGTCTCAGGGGAAGTATCTGAAATTTAGACATAAATTTAAATCACCTTCCATCAGAAACACCTCATAATGTGTAGCTAAAACAAAGAACTTTATCTAGAGATTGATTTCCCGAATGGAAACATGTACATTATCACTTGTCAGTTTTATGTTCTCTGTTTAAGAATAAGTTATACAACAGTTGTTTCTGATAAATCTGTGATTAAAGCATGGGGCTAGAGATTTTCTGATCCACTCTTGACTTTACATAAGAAAAGGGGCTACTTACTTATATGGTGCTAGAAAATGTAGATTTATAGAACATGCTCATTTCAAAAAGACAATAATAGTTTCTATTAGAAACAGGTTACTAAAAATAACTGTGTAACCTAAGGACTTGACTTTCTCCCTGAGAATTCCTGACTTTCTAACCTTCCCAGAATTTAGCAATTCCCATTTCTGGCTTTCCTCCTTGTACTGGGCACCACGTCAGCAAATAACCTTCAGAAGCATATTCTCAACATCCTCCCTCAACATCTACATCTGAAAGCATAAGTCCCCCAAACCTGTCTTCTCAGTTGGTGTTTTAGTTTCAGGGCTTATTTCTCTTTAGAAGATGTGGGTTTATTCAAGTGCTAATCACTATCAAAATACATGACACTAGTTAAATGTTTTGTAAAAATTAAATATAAATGAAGTCCAAATGAAAATTTTAAAAACATGCAAAGATTTAAAAAAACAATACCATGAGCACTTGTGTATCCACCACCCAATTTACCAAAAAACAAAAACCAAAAACCATTCCCTTGAGATCACAGGTGTTCCTCTCTGTCTTTTTCCGGCTTCTTTCACCCCTCAGAATGTAACAATCATCTTGAATTCGAGATTTATTATTCCCTTGTTTTTCTGTATGGCTTAATTTTATGCTCGTATCCCAAGCAATATATTGTTTAGGCTAATAACTGTGAAGTTTATCTGATTCAATTCCATCATACTGTATCTATTATTCTACAATTGTTTTTGCCGTCCAAAATTATTTTCCTAAGATCTATTCATGAGATTGTATTTAGCCACAATTTGTTTATTGTCTCTGCTGTATCAGGTTCCATTTGCAACCATTTATTTTTCATATTCTGCTGTCAATGGGTACATGACATGTTGACAAGGTTATATCTTTTGTGTCCACTTTTATACACAGGACTTTTTAATTTTCATTTATTTCATATCCACAAACACTAAGTCATTGAATTTTGAGCATTTTAAAATTGTCACTTAAATTCCCTAATACAACACCGTCCCCAATTCCTTTTTGTCCTGAGAGTCCTTCTGTTCCAGGGATATGCTTGACTCGCCTCACCAGATACTGCTGCGAGCGATACTGTAGATTGAGGCTAAGGGAAAGAATGTTAATCAGGAATGAGTGTGGGCAATCTATTGCTAATAATAACGTTTAAAAGAGTAAAATTTCATCTTTATCAAAATGCTCTGCTTTTCCAGTTTCACCACATAGTATTTTTAAATAAATGAAATGCCTCGATGATAAGCCATTGCAATTCATTTCATTTGATGCTCTTTCCATAGATAAACACACAAAACCCAGATGTTACCATATAATTTCCTATATAATTTCCTGTGGGTTGATTTGCCTGGCTGGGAGTACCTGGGTTTTGTTCTTTGTATCACTTCTATTTAATGGGAAAAATTGCTACTGTCACCAAAAGAGAAGGACAATCAGCAGCCTTTTCCTTCTCTATTTTCAATGATTTTGTGAGAATGGAGTTAATCCCCCTGGGATGATAATACTTTATAAAATGTCTAAGAGCCTACTGTGAATCAGGGAGATGCAGTGCTGTCTTGGGAGGAAACAGAAGGAAATTTATGTGGGCGATTATAAAAGGGACTGATATTTCAGCCAAAAACAAAAACATAAACAAAAACTGAGGAAGTAATTAACCTCACAGGAGAGATAGCATGGCTCATATCATAAGGCCTTATTGGGAATTTCTTTCTTACTTAGTGGTTGATTTACTGCATGATATATGTCAGAAAACAATGTCACAGGGGCGCCTGGGTGGCTTAGTCGGTTAAGCGTCCGACTTTCGCTTAGGTCATGTTCTCGCGGTTCCTCGGTTCGAGCCCCGCGTCGGGCTCTGTGCTGACTGCCCGCTCAGAGCCTGGAGCCTGTTTCAGTTTGTGACTCCCTCTCTCTCTGACCCTCCCCTGCTCTCTCTCTCTCTCTCTCTCTCCTAGAAATAAATTTAAAAAAACTTGAAAAAAAAAAAAAGAAAACAATGTCACAAAATTTAAAATGAAAGTGCCTTACATTGCACATGGAATAATTTTAATTAACACTTATATCCTGCTTATATTTCAAAACCACAAGCCAAAGCTTGTGTAAGGGAGTGAGAGGTTGCCACATCCTATTCTGTGAATCTGCACAGCTGTCGGCTTATACCATGTAGGCTTCACTTCTGCAGATCCTCACAACGCATTCTAAGGAAATGAACAAGAAAACATTCTGATGATTCCCAGGAGGAACACCAGCCTTCCTTACCCACCCACTTGTGAGATCTTCCTATTGCTGAATTCCTTCTGTTAAATTGTAATACCTTAAAATGAAAAGCAAGAAGCTTTTGTCCTTGTTTCTGTGACATACTGGTAAGTTTCTCTTTGTTTGCAAATAAACTTAGAATATGGTATTGGGAAAGTATAGACTTGAAAGCACAGTGAATGTGCCAGTTTATCTCACAGGAATGTGTCATAAAATTAATGAATAATAAGACAGGAGTACAATCTATGTTAGTCTGTTAAGCTTGCACAGAAATAGGCAGTGGGGCTTAGTCACATTCTCAGGAGGGAGCAAATGCTGAAACAGGAAGGGGACATTTATTATGGTTGAAATACCTTTGGCTGGGCCAGCAGGCCTGAGCAAGAATGCAGAGGGACAATATGGCACAAACTAGATTGATAGATACGTGGCTAAGCGAATGTCTTGGCTCTATAGCTATGCCACTCCACCAGCTGGGCTACATTGACCTTGGGTTAATAATAACCTTTTCCTTCCATTTCCTCATCTGAAAAATGCTGAGAGCAATACCTGACCTATCTACTTCACAAGATTATTATGATTCTTGAATAGAAAAATAGATGCAGAAGATTTGTGAACTTTTAAATGTTCTATTCATTTAAAAAACAATAACAATATTATTTGTGTTCATTTAATAGTCACATGGCAGAAAGTATGGTCCAGAATATTTTTCAGATAGAAATGAAGCTCAGAAAGTCTATGACTGGTCAAATGTCACATGTCGTAACACTACTGAGATACTTGGGGTTTCATTCTAAGCTATTTGCTTTGGCTTCTGTTTTGAAGATGTTTAAAAACAGAGCAGAATTTTTTGAGGAAGGGGATTGGCTGACAACTATATATCAGGTAGAACACCATTTTGGCTGCCAATGATAAAAACCCAGAACAAAGTAGTTTGGGATTAAAAATAAAAGGAAATATGTATGTTTGTACAATTGGGTGTGCAGCCTTGCAGATGGCTCTAGCAATTCCCACTTCCTCGTGTTTAAGCCATGGTATAGTTCCCTCCCATACTGCTGTAGGGTTGGTCTTTATGACAAAGAGGTGACAGCAGATGTGATGGTATATGTCTCCTAAAGATAAGCCATAAAGGACATTGTAGCTTCTGTCTTGGATTTGCTCATGTCAGGGGAAATTGGCATGTCATAAAGATACCCACACAGTGCTATGGAGAAATCCATGTGATGAGGAACTAAGGCCTCCTGACAAAAGTCAGTGAGAAATTCTAGCCTACTCCATGTGAGTGAGTGACTGCCTTAGAAAGGATCTTCCAGCCCTAGTCGCACCTTCGGATGATGTTCTACTCAGCTGACATCTTGTTTGGAACATCAGGACAGATTAAAGTCATCCATCTAATCCACTCCTGAATTCCTGACTCTGAGCAGCTGTGTAATATCAATATCTTAAATGACTGTCATTGAAACTACAATGTCGTGGGCTAATTTATTATAGAGAAATAGACTCCTAATGACAAATCCAATGATGGCATTTGCTTAAGCACATCTGGATGCCTATACTCAAAGCTGTGGTCAGAGCTTCATTTCACTTCATCTCCTCTACATTTCTCCATGTTTTTTTTTTTTTTTTTATTCTCAGACTCACCTCTAAGTGGTAGAAGTGATGACCTCTGGATCAAATCAAATTTATAGCTTTTAATTTTAGAAGAAAAGTCATATCCTCCCTTTACTAAACCTTTGATACATATTTTACACAGTGACTAGTGATCAGTGAACTGTGAACAGTGCTATTTGGGACACATGCTAATAATCACTTTGGGCATAGAAATGGGTGCTTTGATTGGCCCAATCTATGTTCTGGATCAGATCTACCACCACTGAGGAAAAGATACCTCTTTTATGGACAGTCTCAGGGGAATCATACTAAATGTAGATGGGATTGTTCCCCAAAGAAAGGGGTACTGGCTGGTCAGACAGTATAAATCACAAGATAGGCATCACTCCACAGGAAAAGGACTGTAGTTAATCTGTTGTTCTTTACACTTTTATTAGGATAAGGGAAATCTCAGAGAGGACAGGTTATTTGTCAAACTGCAGAGACTGAGAAGACAGTATTCTTATTTTCTCTAAAGGATTGAGTAGTGTGTGCTACTGGGAAAGAACAGGCAACACTTTTTTTTTTTCTTTATGAAGACATCTGCAATGCTTTCTTTGTTAGAATATTAAAAATTACTTTGTAAACAAGTTTCACAGGTTGGTGGACAATGGAATCACCTCTATGTAGAGATGCAACAGTGGAATGCCTTACTTGGATAAAAAAAGTGCTCCTTGAGAACCTTGTAGCATTCCATTTCCTCTGGGGTCAACATACCCCAGAGCAGAGTTTGACTGAAATCTGGGAGCCTCATGTACTCTGGGTGACAATTTGTGTCCCTATGCCCTGCTCTGTCTTTACAACATTGTCTGAGGTTACTATTACAGAATTGCTTAAGCAAATCCATCCCTCAAAGAAGAAGCTGTAATTACAAGTGGGTATTCACTTACTTTAAAAGATCCTCAGAAATAGGGCGCCTCGGTGGCTCAGTATGTTAAGCATCTCACTTCGGCTCAGGTAGTGATCTTGCGGTTCATGGGTTCATGTCGTGCATCGGGCTCTGTGCTGACAGTCTGGAGGCTGCTTTGGGTTCTGTGTCTCCCTCCTCTCTCTGCCTCTCCGCTGGCTCACTCTCTGTCTCTCTCGAAAATAAATAAACATTAAAAAAAGGAAAGAAGAGATCTTTGGAAATAATTCCATCATTCCTGGCCTCCCTGTTTACCTCGTCACTACTAGCATTTCAGTTCTCTCAGGGGTTAATACCTCAATACATAAGGTTGGATACATCCTTTGTGTCAGGATGACACATCCATCTATTAACAAAATATCGTAAGTGTCTATCATTTAAGCTGTGCTATTTCCTTACTTTGTTTTAGTTACAGTGTCTTTTTGGTGTTTCTCATGCACCATGCTAAAAATTCTCATCTCAAGTCCTTTACACCTGCTGTCTTGTCTAATTGAAATACTCTTTCTCCACATTGCACAGTCTCAGTACCATACTTCATTCAGGTGTCTACTCAGTTATTACCTGAGATAGAACTTGCTTAGCCATGCTGACTAAAAAACTCCCATATCCATTGTTCTGCTTATGATACAAGATGACTTGGTAGGTATGATAAATAAAACAAATTAAAAGACAGTGATTATATATAACAATATATAACATAACTGGCATGAATGACTACCTTGAAAAATGCATAGAGCCAACGTCTGTGTTAAAATATCGTAAAGAAAAAGGCTTAAAGAAGACCATAGAGGTCAGTCTGGAGAGCAGAGAAGGTTGGAGTGTAAACCTGAGGTGGCAGTGAATATCTACAGCATGAAAACTTTTCAATGTCAAGTCCCAGGGAGTTCCATTAGACCTTAAGTGACTGTATTGATGTCCTATAAATAGATTAGGGAAACATACATTCAATAGGATGAGTCAGCAGAGTCCCTAATAACATAAACCACTAGAATTTGCACATACAATTCATTGCTCCTTAGTGCAAATATATAAAACTCTTACAGAAAAAGAAAGAAAAAAAGAATAATGGCTGTGCCAAATTTACCTAGAACACTGAAGTCAGATAAAATGCTCTTTCCATAAAGAATAATTATTGTATAATGGTGGGGAGTTATATGAAAGAGGCTTTAGACCCTAAAGGGAGATTTTTCTGATGCTCTTATAATAATAACAAGATAATAAGATATATCCATCCAATAATAATAATAAGAGAATAATAAGATTATCCATCATCCTACCATTGAGATCTTATTTTCTGTTTCAATTAAAATAGTTCTGCAATAAATATAATTTTACATGTACTTTTTTATACGTATGAAAGTAGTTCCATAGCAGAGATTCCTAAAAGTGAATTATTGAATCAAACCATATACAAACTACCCTGTGAAAAGGGTTATATCAATTTAAATCAATATCAAAATATATATAATAGTATATTAGATTGTCCTAATAGACAATAGATTGTCCTTTGACAACACTGGAATTGTCATTTAATATTTCCCCCAAACATACTTGTGAAAAATAGCATCTTACTGCTATTTTAATTTGTATTTCTTTGATTACTACTAAGAAAAATTATCTATTCATATATTTCTCATTTGCTCTGTGACTTGTCTCATATCTTTTCACCCATTTTTTTCTTTTAGTGTATTTCTTTCTCTCTGGGATTCCTAAAATTTGTTGTATATTATGGGCCATGATCTTTTGTCTATTCTATAAGCTATAATTTTCTTCCATATATTTCTTATCTGTTAACCTTTGTATACTGTCATTTATCATTGAAACTTTAAAAAAAACTGTCACCTAATATTTCCCATCTCAGTAGCGCAAACTTTCACTGTTACTGAAACCAAATACTGCAATGCCATAGTTGATTCCTCTTTTAATATTCCATCTCTCACCACCAACTCTTGTTGGCTTGACCTTTATATCTTTCCTCAGATGAATTTTTTCTCACCACCATCACCTCTTCCATCCTTTCTGTAGACATCATCTTTTTCTGTCTAGACTACTGGTATCTCTGCTTATGCCCCTCCCCTCATGCAATCCATTTGCACAGCTCAGCCAAAGTGACACACTTTTTTTTGTTACTTTTAATTATAAAACACTAAATTAAATATCATAGAATTCATATTTTATATGTACTATATGTACATTTTACAGAACAATAATAAATTAAACACACATATATCGACCGACTAGCCTAAGAAATAGAATATTAGCAACATATTTGAAGGCTTCTGTGTGTCTCTCTTGACTACATCACCTTTTGTCCTCCAGAAGCAACCGCTATTCTGAATTTTGTCTGATATTATTTGAAATAATACTGTGAGGTTCTTTAATATTAGTATTTATAGCTATAAATTATACTTTAATTTTTTAAATATTTCTTTAAGAGAGAGACAGAGACAGAGACAGAGAGAGAGAATGAGTGGGGGAGGGGTAGAGAGAGATGGAGACACAGAATCTGAAGCAGGCTCCAGACTCTGAGCTGTCAGCACAGATCCTGACACAGGGCTTGAACTCATGAATCATGAGATCATGACCATAGCTGAAGTCAGATGCTTTAACAGACTAAGATACCTCGGTGTCTGTATAAATTATTCTTTAGCTGATATTTATTATTGTCTTGTAAGAACATGCTACAATCCATTTACCATTCTATGTCGATGGACAATATGCTTTTTATTCATTCATTTGTTCATCCATCCATCCATCCATTTGTATCTTTTGTTAGAAATAATGATACCATAAATATACTTCTATGTACCTCTTGATATACACAATAAGAGTTTTCCTAATGTAGATAACTGTGGGTGGAAAGATTCAGTCAGCAGATATGTAATACTCAGCTTACATCATTTCTTGAGTATGTTATATTTTCTCCACTAATTTTCAATGCCATCTCCATTATTTGGCAAACATGTTTGGGGTCTCCACTTTGTTTTACTGTTTCAGTTGTTTTTTTCTGTGCCAAAAACAATGTATCTTAATTAGTATAGCTTTGTAATATATTTTGAAAACTTGGATATGTGATAAATATGTCTCCTATTCTGGTTGTTCTTTCTAGGGTATTGGCTAATCTTGGCTCTTCATTCTTCCACATGAACTTTAGAGTCAGCTTGTCATGTACCATGAAAAAATCCATTTATTTTTTTGTTGAAATGACATTGAATGTTGACTTACTATCCATGAAATGGTATATTTCTCCCTTTAGTCCTTTTTTATTTTATTTTATAATATTCTTCACAAAATTTTATAGTCTTTTGGTAGATTTATTCCTAGCAAATTGTATTTTTTAATCTTCTTCCTGGTTAATAAGATTTAATTATCCTTTTAGATGATC
The DNA here is from genome assembly GCF_003009895.1 of Hyaena hyaena. Taxonomy (NCBI): domain Eukaryota; kingdom Metazoa; phylum Chordata; class Mammalia; order Carnivora; family Hyaenidae; genus Hyaena; species Hyaena hyaena. Next base: position 183,282 of record NW_024081923.1, read on the forward strand.
TTATACTCAGCAAACTTTATTACTCTCTTATTAAATCTAATAATTTGCTTTTAAATATTTTGAGGGTTTTATACCCAAAAAATCAAATACTTGCAAATTACTTGCAAACAATGACAGATCTTTTTTTCTTTACAAACTTTGTATCTTTTTTTCATAGTTGTGCTGTGAAACTCTGATGGGAGACCTAGTTTTAAAGGAAATGCTTTTAGTTTTTGAAATTGGGATGTGGTAAATATGCTATTTTTCTAGATAACATCAGAATAAGGAAGTTTCTTATGTTCCTATTTTGTAAAAATGTTTTCTTCTTAAATTATAAATATATTTGAATTTTAATAATAATAATAAATTTACATTTATCCAGGTGATCATTTATTTTCCCCCTTATTAATATGGTGAAAAAAATATTTGACTTCTTATTGTTGTTTTATTGTTGGAATGAAACAAACTTGTTAATTATTTTGTGAATATATCTTTTAATTTAAGATTTATTTCTATTTTTTACATCTGTGTAGAGTCATGAGAAATATTGATCTGTAGTAGCTCTTTCTCATATTATCCTTATTTGCTTTTGGAATCAAGGTGATACCCTCTTTTTCTTTTTCTTCTTCTTCTTCCTTCTTTCTTCTTGTTGATTTTGTTCTTGTTCTTGTTCTTCTTCTCTTTCTCCTTCTCACCCTCCTCCTCTTCCTCCTCCTCCCCTTCCACATCCTCCCCTCCTCCCCCTCTTTCCTCTCGCCTTCTTCCCCTCCTCCTCTCCCTTCTTTTCTTCCCCCTCCCCCCTCCTCTTCTCTCTTCTCCCTCTCTTCCTCCCCTTCCTTCCCCTCCTCCTCCTCCTCCTTCTTCTTGCACCAGTTTCTTGAAATGAGTCCAGGAATATTCCCTCTAATGAATCAGAGTATCCCTTGTCCTAACTTCAGTAGACTTTATGTAAATTAGAATAATCTAGTTCTCAAAACATTGGTGGAACTTGACTATAAAATTATTTAGTCTGGTGTGTTCTTTGTGGAGAGATTTTTAACTGATTCAATTTTTTACTAAAACAATTCTATTTTTGTTTTAAGTCAATATTGTAAATTACATTTAAGGTGAATTTTTTCTTTTCACTTAAATTTTCAAATGTATTGACTTAAAATTTTTCATAGTACTCTTGTTATGCTTTAAGACATTAATGTCTTAACTTTGGAATTATGGTTAAATGGTGCTTGTCCTCTTTATGTTTTGATCAATATTGCAAAAGCTTGGCAAATTTATTAGTTTTACCAAAAGCCAAGTTTGGACTAATTATCATCTCCAATATAATTAAAATTTTTCTATGTATTTGATTTCTTCTAATATGTATTAATTCCACATTTTTTTAATTCAGTGTAAGTTTCTTTGAGGCAACACTGAATTCCTAGTATCAGTTCCTGGCACAAAGTCATTATTCAATAAGTATTTGTTGAAGTAATCAGTCAATACTTTCAATTCTGTTAGTTTTATCTTTTGTGAATTCTTTGTGTCTTGTGTCAAGTTTATATAATGTTATATAGTGTTCTGTATTTTATTTATTTTCTAGTTTTATTTAGCTACCATTTATTGAGTTCTTACTATGAGCTAAACATATCTGAAAAACAACCCTGAGATCTGGATTACTATTCATACTTCACAGATAAGAAATCTAAAGTTCAGGGGAATGAACAAAGTTTCTGAGGCCATGCGAAGCCAGAATGAATTAAAATAAGAATCAGTACCCATCCAAATTATATTTGTCTCACCCCAAAGCTACACTCTTTACCAAAACAATGCAGTTTATTTATCAGACCTTTGAATTTACTATAGTGATCAATTCCTACAAATGAAAACTTTGGGAGTGCATGGGTGGCTCAGTTAGTTAAGGATCAATCTCTTGATTTTGGCTCAGGTCATGATCTCAGGGTTTATGGATTCGAGCCCTGTATTAGGCTCTGCCCTAAGAGCATGGAACCTGCTTGGGATTCTCTCCCTCTATCTCTGCCTCTACTCCGTTCTTTCTCTCCCTCTCTCAAAATAAATAAATAAACTTAATAATAAGAGGAAAAAAACCCAAATCTGGTGAAGTCCAAATGAAGTCTGGAATTGTGTTAACAAAGAAAAAATCAGCTACTGATAGAAGGAACATTGATGAATCTCAAATTATGCTAAATGAAAAAAAAAAAAAAAAACAGACAAAAAAGACCGCATAACAAATGTTTCCATTTGCATGGAATTCTAAAACAAGCAGAACTGTTCTAACAACAGCAGAAAGCACATGGGTGGTTGCCTGAGCCCAGCAGGTGGAGTGGAGATGGGCTGAAAATAGGCCTGAGGAAATGCTCTATATCTTCTTATGATGGTCACACAGCTGCCTACATTTTCAAAACTCATAGAAATATACAACTAAAACAAAAATGAGATACGGCACATAAATTACACCTCAACCAAGTGGCGTTAAAAATAAAAAGAAATATTTAGACCAAATATTCCAGAATTGTGGAAACTTCTTATTAGAGACAACATTTTATATTATATAAATAGTAGACCTTAGAGATCAGCAGGATGGGAATCAGGAATGCTGTTTTCACGTTGAATGCATATTCAGCTGTTCTAGTTCCTCTGGCTTCGATTGTATTATCTGCAAAACAAAAGGGCTGTCTCGCAATTTCCAGAGTTCCTGTCAGCTCTGCTATATTTGGATAAAATTCTGTTAGAAATTATATTGTTTTGTACTCCAAGTGCTTCTGGAGAGTTGTTTGATTCCTGATCTCCGTTCCATAATTAATCAAGCAACATTAGTCAGTTCACTGTCCAGAGGCAGGAGCATAAGTAAGAACACATGGAGATGCCCATAATCTACAGAATAGTTTAGTTGGACTTTATTAGTGTTTTGCATGCTTTTTGTGTATAGATATTCAGAGCATGGAGTAGACTAAATGCATTATGGTAAGCACTATATGAAGGCAATAAAAAAGTTAGCTATCTTGAGGTTGACTACAGTATAGTTTTAATTATAGTACATATCTCCAAAAGTCATGCAGATATGGTAAATAATTAAAAATATGAAAGCAAGTATAGAATTAGATCTTTAAGGTAAAGGAGAGTCTACAAGTCTCCTAATACAGCCTTTGTACACCGTCTTGTGCTCAGCAGGGGCGAGGGGAGAAGAAATTTATCATCCATGACTTTCAGGAACTTATATAGTAAACAGAGCAGAGAGGACGTGCTTCTAATATGTCATGCTGGAATAGGTGTAATAGTGGAGGTAGAAAAAGGTCCTCTGGGAGTATAAGGAGGAAAAAGAATTCTGAGTAGGACATCTAGGAAATGTTCTAAAATATCCATTATTTACACTGGACCTTGAAGAATGAGGAAGGCTTTCAGAAATGAGTATAGGAAGGAGGGACAGTTATTTCAGCAATAGCACTGAACTTGAGGCTCGGCGGCCTGCTGGAGAGCCTCCACAGAGACAAAACCAATGAGTTTGAAGCAGCTTGGGCCATAATCTCTACACTTCTCCACTGTGTTCTAGAAGAGCGTTGCATAAGCAAGCACGGGATTTCTGACAAAGAATCTTATGTGTGTTTAGGATATAGGTCTTGTATAAACACTTTTTTTGGGTTTAGAATATATTAACCATCTTCTAATTGTAATTTCCTAATTCAAAGTTTTTTATATTGTAAGGAGAAATGGATTTATTTCAGCAGCTACACACTGCACTACCTCATTGGGAGACACTTGAAGCTACATTCATCCTTATTGACATGATTACTTTCTAAGTGTTTAGCTTTCCAGTCTGCAGCAGTCTCGGAGAACCACCCCACAACTGTCAGTATTTGCTGAGACTGAGGTGATTAGAATGAATCCTCACCAAGGTGTGCATTGAATTGGAGGTTAGCTGGAGAAAGGGGAAGGCAAGGATTGATGTTTTTTAGTTGTAATTCGCATCCAAGCATTATTTCATGTCACTGATAATTTTAATTTTTCTTAATGTTTATATTTATTTTTGACACAGAGAGAGACAGAGCATGAGTGGGAGAGGGACAGAGAGAGAGGGAGACACAGAATCCGAAGCAGGCTCCAGGCTCAGAGCTGTCAGCACAGAGCCCCATGTGGGGCTTGAACTCGTCAACTATGAGATCATTACCTAAGCTGAAGTTGGACATTCAAACGACTAAGCAACCCAGGCACCCCTGTGACTGATCATTTTAAAAATGATTTTTAGTTTTGAGAGATTCCTCTCTCATCCTCTGGCTCCTAAGAGGTGTGTCCATGGACGTCTATCACAAAGCAGTTCTTAATCAGCCTTGCAGTTTTAGCCGATGGTCACTGTGTGTGTTTCTCTGAAGCAGCCTGCCTTGTTGGCAATTGCCAGGCAGGGTAATGTGGTGAAAATGTGCCTGCTTTCAGAGAAGGGACACTCACATGCAACTCTTTGCCCTTCTGCTTCCTGGCTCTGTTCCTGGCTAGTCATATAATTTCCATTTACACATGGGTAAGAGGAGGCTAAAAATAATTCATCCTTCTACACACAGTTGTGAGAGTTAATTGTGCATATTAATGTAAGCAATCTAACAGAGTTCCCAATTCCTAGCAGAATGCCATTTACTCCCCATGGCAGTTTCCTTCTGGTACCTGTTCTGTAGGTGCTTTCACTCAGCCACACCTTGCCCCAGTGAAGCCTTGGTCACTGATCCTTTTTCTGTTCCTTGAAAATGCCCTTTACTCCCTCACCCCAACACAAACCCCTGCAGATGTTGCAAATATCTATCTTCCTGAAACTCCTCTTTCTTCATAGCACTTGTCTCAGTTGGCGATTTCTATTTATTGGTGTGATTATGGGTTCACCAACTGTGAGGGAGGGAATCAAGTCTGTCTTCCTCTTCATCGTGTTCCAAGTCTCTACGTCTTCCCTGGCACTTAGGCATTGCAGAAAACAGTTGTTGAATTTAATAACTGAGTAAAGTGGAAAAATAGAGCCCTCAAATCCTAATATACGACACTTCTAAATCAGTGTGGAGAATATCAGTATTGGTGCATAGATGAGATAGTGGAATCAGATAAAGCTGAGTTCTGTTCTGACAGTGAATTAACCAAGTTATCTTTAAACAACTTAACCTTTTTGAAGCTCAGTTTCTACATCTGGAAAATGAAGACTAAAATATTCACCATAGGATTTTTTTTTTTACTATTAAGTAGGATAATGTAAACGAAAGCCCCCACACAGTGTGCCATATGGTATGCATATTATTAAGTGACAGTTTTAGATACAGACAAGTAACGGTAATAATAATACCATAAATTAAATAATATTCTAGATTGACTATAAAAGCTTCATTCTATATTGAAGTTAATGAAACCTGATAATGATCACTGAAATTCAATATAGGACAATGATACTTTTATCTGACTAATTCAAGAAAATGCAGCCCAAGAAATATGCTTTGAAGAAACCAACAATCAAAATGCTTCAGTAGCTGACAGAGTATGATGTCTTAAACATTTTGGGGTAAGGCGTATTTGAAGAACAGAACTAAGTTATTAGCTTATGATGAAAGACAAAAACAATAACTCCATTTCCCTAAAGATGCCTCTGAGGAATGGAGGCAAATTGCACACATATTTGAGAGCTGAAGACAGACTTGATCACGTCCTATATGACCCTGCTTTTTGAAGGTTTACGAAGCCTCATGTGCTTAGAAAGGATTAATCTGCTGGATGCTTTTGTGTCTCTATTGGAGTCTCTTGGACAAGAAGGAGCCATTGATCAATTTTCTCCTTCTGCCAACTTCTATCATCATCTCTGTCAGGTGGGCTAAGGTAGCTGACAAAGAAGCTCTTTGAGATAGCTCATGAATAAGCCCATGAGGATTTTTAATAACAGAAAGGCTGTGAACAAGGCAAGATATTACTAGCAGAAGTCTTAACTCAGAGTCTACATGGGAAATCCTGGGTCATGCGGTGGCTTCATACAAGGAGAACATGCACGTAACTTGAGTTAATTACTAACTCCCTAAGGAGAAAAAAATACTCATTGCAGAAAATCTGCACTTGGATCCTGCTTGGTATGCATCGTATCTGGAGTCTTCCAATGGTAGATGAGACACTTCAGAATTTATTGTATACATTAATTTGATTGCACAGTGATACATTTGTTAGACAAATTACCACAGGTCTAATTAAAAGGCAGTCTTGAAGCCACCTGATTACTGATTACACTACATTTATTCGATTCCAATGTATTTGTGGAGATAAATTAGATGTAATTTCTAGGTAATAAAACTTAAGTGGTGTAAAATCTCAAGGCTACTAGATCAAATATGATCAGAGAAACTCAACCACGTATGGAATAATGTGAGCTATTAAATGAGGTATTGTGTATTAGTACATAAGCAATGTAGGATAGTTAAGAGACTGTTTAATCTTTGGTTGTAGTTGCTGCTGACTTGTGGGGTCCACACACACCCTTCAGTTTGAGTCCTCAGCTTCTTCATCCGAAAATGAGTTGTTTGGATTTACTATCCAGTACTGTTTCCAAAAGCAAATAAGATTGGGAAGTGCTCTGCATTTTCAGTGATACATAAGGACCGAAAATGAAAGCATTTTATCTTCTTTTAAAAAATTTTTAATGTTTATTTTTGAAAGAGAGAGAGAAAAAGAGAGAGAGAGAAGCAGAGAGAGGGAGACACAGAAGCTGAAGGAGGCTCCGGGCTCTGACCTATTCAGCACAAGAGTCCGACACTGGCCGAACCCATGAAATATAAGATCATGACCTGAGCTGAAGTTGGACGCTTAACTGAGCCACCCAGGCACCCCATGAAGGCATTTCTTCTGATGGAGCTGTGTCCCCTGGGCCAATCTGTGCTAAGAAGATGTAGTTTTCATACCCTAGAGCAGTCCATGACTCCAGGATGTGTGTACATCCGGGTTGTTTACCCTATTGCCTGCAAATGAAGACAGCTCGTAAGTACATGCATTGTAAGTTGTCAATACCAATGAACATCTGGGCAAAAAACATGTTTATTAACTTTAGGCTAATGATGAAATTAAGCAGGTGCTTTTTGTTTATTTTTATTTTTATATTATTTTTTTAGAGAGAGAGCATCAGTGGAGGAGAGAGGCAGAGGGAGAGAGAAAGAGAGAGAGAGAATATTTTTCTAAGTTTATTTATTTTGAGATAGAGAGAATGCAAGTGAAGAAGGCGCGAAGAGAGAGAATCCCAAGCAAGCTCTGCACAACTAGTGCAGAGCCCCATATAGAGTTTGAACTCACAAATTGGCAATCTCATGATTTGAGCTGAAGCTGGATGCTTAACTGACTGAGCCACCCAGGCATCCCAAAATTAAACTTTTAAAATAGGGGTGCTCAGGCGTCTCAGTCAGTTGAGCATCCGACTCTTGGTTTTGGTTTAGGTCATGATCTCACAGTTCATGGGTTCGAACCCTGTATTGGGCTCTGCCTGCCAGTACAGAGCCTGCTTGGGATTCTCTGTCTCCCTCTTTCTCTGCCTCTCCCCTGCTTGCTCTCTCTCTTTCTCAAAACAAAGAAAGAAACAAACAAGCAATAAAACAACTCACTATTGGGGCTCCTGGTGGGTTAGTTGGTTAACTGGCTGGGTCTTGGTTTCAGCATAGGTCATGGGCTCACGCTTCCTGAGCTCAAGCCCCGTGTCAGGCTCTGCACTGACAGTGTGTAGCCTGCTTGGGATCCTCTCTCCCTCTCTCTCTACCCCTCCTCCACCTCTCAAAATAAATGAACTTAAAACAACAACACATTATTTATATATTAGAAAACTTATTTTTTCCAGTTATTCCCAATCCAGTGATCTTTGATTTATGATGTTACATTTTGTTTTTGGAAGTTAAAAAACTGTGATAGACAGAGAAATACCTGTCAGCATTGATCATTATTCCTTAATTCTGATTTATTAATGAAATTCATTGCTTTTCTTAAATGTCATGACATCTATAGGTTTCCACTAAGCTTCTGGCACATAGACAAATTTTTAGAATCTTGTACTAGTTTATGAGAGGGTGAAATGGAATAAAGGGAACTGGATTAGAAGGTGAGTAGTGACTATTGGGAGTTATAGCAACAAGATCATTCTAGAGAACTGCCTTCTGTGCTTTGGAAAGTGAGTGTATACACGTCTGTCTTTCCCATGCCCCCCCCCTTTGTGTGTGTGTTTGTGTGTGTGTGTGTGTGTGTGTGTGTGTGTGTGTAACCTAAGGCATTTATAGAGGATTTTATTTCCTCATTTTGTCCTACCTGTGGTGCTGGGAATCCTGGGTGTATGGAAAACCCCATGCTTACTGATTTTGCCATCTGGTGCTTGAGTAAAAAGTGACTTTCCCTATCTTTTATTAAAGATGTCTTTTTAATCCTCGTTTCTCTTTCCCACCAGAGCCTCCAGGCTAATTATATGCATGAAAGAAAATTCTCCCTCTGTCTGTGATTAATTTTTTTCTGTCTCTAGTAAATTCTGCTCCTTGAGTTTCTCTGTAATCCGTGTAAGCATCTGCCTCATAATATATTTACTCCTTCCAAGAAACAGGCACTTCTACCTGTTACGCATCAAGCTTCTCCTTAAAAGAATTATTTCCACTTATCCTCACATGTTTATCATCATCCCTTGTTTTGTTTCAGTGGTCAGGTTTGTTCTTTCTTCTACGATGGACCTGCCTTGAGACACATATCAGCAAGTTCAGTAAACGTAGTTTAATGTGGAAGCTGAGATAAGCGACCCGCAAGTGTCTAAGATCCCATTTTATTTGTTACACCTTCTCAAGTTAGATTGCAATGTTTCCTTTTGAAAGTATTATCAGTAAAATGAGTCAGGGTGCAGGGTTATGAAGACAGTAGCTTGAGAACACAATCCTGGGGCTCTAAGTTTTCAGATGCATATGTTAAAATATACTGAACCATCTCCGAAAGGAAGAAGCAAGTCATAAGAATGCTATTTCTGTGCTCGCCATAATAGCCCTACAGCTGTGAATAATCTCTAGGTCATAGTTTCTTCATTAGTAAATTAAATACTGGAACTCAATAATCTCTGATATCTCTTCTAGCTCTAAAAGAGGAGATAATTGGATTAATGTTTTGAGTTTATTACTTATTTTTCAGCTTCTATGGAAGATTTTTTTTAGTTAAGAATTAAATAATATTTCCTTGTTAAATAAAATTACATAGCTTTATGCATACTTTTCATCTATAAAACAAAGATGAGACCTAATGCCAATTAATGACCAGCACATGGAAAATGAATGGATACATTAATTAGTAGTTTTGATTGAAATGACAAATTTATTTTAAAAAACCATTTAAGGTGTTATTCTTTTCATCATAGTTATATGGAAATTTTGGTTAAACTTGGCTTGAAAGACAAGAAGGATAATGGCAGTTAACATGTAAGATATGAGATTTTAATTTGTTATTGGCTACCATGAATATAACTGATTTCTTTTTTTTAAGTTTATGTATTTAGAGAGAGACAGAGAGAAAAGGTAAGAGAGCAAGCAAAAGCAGGAGCAGGAGAGGGACGGGGGGGGAGAGAGGGGGGAGAGAGAGAGGTAGAGAGTGAGAGAGAGAGAGAGAGAGAGAGAGAGAGAATCACAAGCAGGCTTTATGCTCAACATGGAACCTGACTTGAGTCTCGATCTCATGACTATGAAATCATGGCCTGAGCCAATATCAAAAGTTGGATGCTTAACTGACTGAGCCACCTAGAAGCCCCAACTGATTTCTTAACTAATGGCAGAAAAAGTCCGTTTTGAAATATCTTCTGCGCTTTGTCTTATAGCTAACATTTGGCCTTTACCATAGTGTCTATGTCTATAGCATGTTCCAATTTGTGCCTCCTATTTGACAAGACAGAAAAAGCATGATGTAGAAGATGAATAAACACAAGAGTAGAAATTAAGAGACAAGTTAGTACTGAGTATGGCAACCAGGGCGTAGGTAACCTTGAGAAAGTCTTTTGACTTCTCTGAACTCTTATTCGTAAAATGTAGGAACCGAACAAGGTGGATGATGTTATTTCTTGGCGTTATGAGGCAGTATCTATTAATCTGACCATTTGTATTTTATGGTATTTATCAATTTTTCCTTTATTTGAATGTTCCATGATAACTTTTGAAGATTGCTTTGTGAAATATATTTGGCATTAAAGTATTCCAATAATGAATCAAGGTTCTCCTTAGACTTCATTTGTAGAAAAGATTCTATTGTTGACTCTAAATTTGATTAATGGATGCTTTTTAAGTTATTTGTATTCTCAAATTAGGTCTTCAGTTCATTAATAATGATTTGTGAGGGATAGCTTTGTGTTACACCTTAGTAGGTAAACACTAATGTTAACATAAGTTTAGAGTCTATACATTCCCATCAGAGGGCAACTTTTTCAAGTACTGGAAGTAACCATTTTTGTTTAACATTAAATTTTTAACAAAGGCAAATTGAATAATGTTGATAAACAAAAGTTAAATTTCATGATGCAATGAAAAACAATCATATCTGATTTGTTAATGTTGAAAGCAGCTGGTTAAGTTTGGTTTACCTGGAAATCCATTTTTTTTTTTTTTTTTTTTTTGTCTACAGAGGTGAATGATAGCGATAATAAATATGTTATCATGCCAAATAGTATACACACATGTTCTCATAGCAATTCTGTTCGGTACTAAACATTCCTAATTTACAAATGGGTGATTTAAGAAACTTGTCTGAAGTTTGCAAAACGTTCCATAGACTTCTTTCTAATGCATTGTGGGGCAGCATGTTGAGAGGAATAACCTGCATTTCTGGAATGCAAATTTGGTTACAGGTGATTGGAGAATATGAAAATGGGTAAGTGGAACTTGTTTCTGAGTGACTATTTTTTTCTAGTGTGCAAACACGTTTGAAGCATGCTGAAACACGCTTACATGAAGTTAAAAGGAAAATTTGAGTAATATGCAGAAGTAATGGTTTTCAGATACTGTTTTCTCCAAAGTTAAGCTATTTGGTGCTGCTGCTGTGAGTGCAGATGAAGAAGCTGGAAAGACATTTCTCTCATTTCCAGACTGAGAGAGAAATGAAAAAAAGCTGCATCTTAAAGCTCATTTTTTGTCAAACAGTATTCTGTCAGAAACAGCTACAAAGATCTGTGGTTCCAAGAAGGATCAGTTGACCAAGATGCTGGACCCAAATGTGCAAATTTCTGGGATGTTTAACTGTGCAAAGAGTTTTATTGTTATTGCTTTTATTACTTTTTCATAAGCCTTAGTATTTTTTGTGCACAGAACAGAATGCAACATCATGGCGGAAACTTCCTCAGTCAGAATACCTTTGTTGCATTCATATTCATGGCCACTTAGCTCAGCTGATAAATGTCATGGTAATGAGATTACCCTCTATTTCAGGACCTCCCACTGTGTTATGGCTGTAGTCTGTACTTTAGATCCTTGATGAAATTTGGAGGAGTGGCACCTGGGTGGCTCAGTCAGTTAAGCAACTTCAGCTCAGGTCGCGATCTCACGGTTCATGAGTTCCAGCCTAGCATCGGGCTCTGTGCTGACAGCTAGCTCAGAGCCTGGAGCTTGTTTCAGATTCTGTATCTCCCTCTCCTCTGACCCTCTCCTGCTCATGCTGTCTCTCTCTCTCTCTCTCAGAAATAAATAAAACATTAAAAAAAAAGAAATTAGGAGGAAAAATATATATAGATGAATTAGTGCAAATTAGTCATCCTTAAAATAAAACTTTTTCAAAGACTTACTAATTTTACCGAAAGAGAACTTATATTTAGATCGAGTGTGTTTTTTCTATTAAAACAAATGCAATGAAATACTAAAATTAAAAAAAAATTGTTTGTTTATTTTTGAGAGAGAGAGAGACAGGGCAGGAGTGGGAGAGGGAGACAGACTCTGAAGCAGTCTCCAGGTTCTGAGCTGTCAGCACAGAGCCCAATGCGGGGCTTGAACTCATGAACTATGATATCATGACCTGAGTCGAAGCTGGACGCTTAATCAATTGAGCCACCCAGGTGCCCTGATATTAAATTTTTTTTAATTTTTTAAAATGTTTATTTATTTTAAGAGAGAGAGACAGATAGAGTGCCAGTAGGGGAGAAGCAGAGAGAGAGGGAAACACAGAATTTGAAGCAGGCTCCAGGCTCCGAGCTGTCAGCACAGACCTGATGTAGGGTTCGAACCCAAGAGCAGTGAGATCATGACCTGAGCGGAAGTCAGATGCTCAACCGACTGAGCCACCCAGGTGCCCCAATTTTATATCACCAATATCGTTCACATCATAGGAAAACTATTTTTATTTTGATGTATTACATCCAGACTTTGTTGTCTTGCTCATTAGTAAATATACATTTAAAAATAGTTGCAATGATAGCATATCCATAATTTTGACATCTGTGTTTTCACTTGTCATTTACTTTTTTTTTTCTATCACAAGGAATTTCATAACATATCAGCAACATGATTTATGAAACCTCTCCTACTGTTTGGTATTTGAATAATTTTTATTTTTTCCTTTTTTATGTCATGAAGAAAACACCTTGGTCAAGATAGCTCTTTCTCTATGTGAAATAATTTTCTTAGGACACACAATGACAGTGAAGATTACTGGATAAGTATTTCTTTAGAAAGAAAAGAAAGAAAGAAAGAAGAAAGCTATGACAGTTGATATATATCAACATACTACTTTTCATAATGGGTGAAAAGTTTTGAATTCCACCAGCAGTATGTAAATAGATTTGTCTTATCACAAGCTTTTATTCAATCTTTTTATTTTCAAGATTGGTGAGAGGGACAAAACAAGATTTCAATACTGCTTTTGTTTGCATCTCTTTCTAAATGCTGGGCATTTTCCTACGGAGACTGTTGTTTATTTACTGGAGACATGTTTTTTTAAACCTTTTTAAACCAGGCTTTTGGATATAACTGACATACAATAAGCTGCACATATTTACAGCATGAAATTTTATAAGTTTGACTTATAGCCATCACTACAATCAAGAAAAGGAACATGCCCTTTTCAACTTTTTAAAAATGTTTATTTAGAGAGAGAGAGAGAGAGGGAGAGAGAGAGAGAGAGAGAGAGAATCCCAACCAGGTTCTGCTCTGTCAGCACAGCCCAATGTGGGGCTTGAACTCATTAACTGTGAGATCATGACCTAAGCCAAAATCAAGAGATGGATGTTTTACTGCCTGAGCTATCCAGGGGTCCCATACTCTTTTCAAGTTCTGAAAGAAATTGTATAAAATTAGCAGCTTTTCCTTACATATTTGGCAAAATTTACCAATAAGCCATGTAAGTCTGGAGATTTCTTTGTGGACAGGTTTTTAACTACAAATTCAATTTTTGAAAACAGTTATTAGGTTATTCAAGTTCTTTCTTTGTTTTTGAATGAATTATGTTTGTTTGTGCTTTTAAAAGCCTGTGCATTTCACACAAGTTGTCAAATTTCCTGGTATATGGCTGTTCATAGTTTTTTCTCATTAACCTCTTAGTGTCTGCAGATTCTGTGGTCATGTTACTCCTCTCACTTATGATGCTGGTAGTTTATGTGTTTCTTCCACACTCAGTCCAGCTAGAAATGTTTCTATTTTATTAATCATCTCCCAAGACCAGTTTTGATTTCACTGATTTTTGTGTATTAATTTTCTATTTTCTATGCCTTTATTTTCTGCTCTTAGCTTTATTATCTACTGTCTTCTGTTTAATTTAGATTTAATTTTTGGTTGAATGCCAGATATTGTATACCTTATCTTGTTGGATAATAGATAGTTTTTATTCTTACAAATAATCCTGAGCTTTGTTTTGCATACAGTTACTTAGAAACAGTTATTCAAGGCTTACTTTCGAGCTGTGTTAGAATCAGAGCAGCCTTGAATCAAGGACTAATTTCCCCTACTAAGGCACCACATTGTGAGTAATCTACCTTAAATCCTGTGAATTTCAAAGTTTTTCTATTCTTTCCTGCAGGCACAGGAAAATTAATTAGTCCCAGCCTTATATTATTTCTATGGATTGTTCCCTCTAATCCTTTTAGGTTGTTTTTCCCTGGTCTCAGGTAATTTCTTTACATAGATATTTTGATCCACACTCAGCTGAATATTTACAGGGGTCCCCCTGCAGATCCTTGGATATCTTGGCCTCTCTGTCTCTGACTCTCTATCTCTCTGTTTCTCTGTCCACAGTTCTCTCTTATTTGATACTCTGCTTTCATACTATCAATTGTCTCTCTGTGTCCTCAACCCAGGGGTGTTTTGTATCTATTCTTGTTGAGCTTTAAGAAGTGGTTTTGTTTGCTCTTCATCTATGATTTGTCTATTTATTTTCTGTAACAGGTATTATACCAGGAAAATTACTTATAGAAATAATTGACAGCTCAGGATGACTATCTTCCTTTAAAGAAGACTTTTATGTGCTTCTGCTGGTCTCTGGGTTCATTATTCATCTGCATAAGTTGACATTGAAATTTGTGTTTGAAGTTTTCTGGTCTACACAGAAGACCTGGGCTCTAAACTGGGTTCCTTTTTTTGTCTTAACCCTGTGGCTCTTTCCATCCCAACTCAAAGCAGACCGTGGAGTTTAGCGGGTTTACCTACTTCACAGGTCCTGGAGGCAGGTATCTGTCAGCCAACACTTGTAATGATGGTAAAAATGCACAAAACAAAAAGTAGCTCAGCTTTTGGTGATGACCATTTTAGGATTGGATAATGGCCCTGACAAAATGTTCCAAATTGCCATGTTAAAATCTCTGGGTCCCATCATCTCCTGTGGCATTTTAACTCCTTACCACCCATCTACTTGGTAAATTTGGGAAGATGATTTTTCTATTTCATCAATCATTTTTAAAATTATTATAATGTTTATTTTTGAGAGAGAGCGAGCGAGCGAGTGTGCACATGCACAATCACACGCATAAGTGGGAGAGGGGCAGATAGCTAGGGAGACACAGAATCCAAAGCAGGTGCCAGGCTCTGAACTGTCAGCACAGAGCCCAAGGCCGGGCTCCTACTCAACAACCATGAGATCATAACTGAGCTCAAGTTGGATGCTTACCTGAATGAGACACCCAGGCACCCCATCACCCATGTTTTTAGTTAACGTTTATCAGAAGAGTTTTTCTGAAATACATCCCCTTGTCTGACAATATGTTTCCATTTAAATGTCAATAAGTAGTGTGTTGCAGCTGTAAAGGCACTGTCCAAAATGTCGTAATGCAGTATTACTTTAAATCTTTTAAATTCTTACAATACTAAATATGACAAATAATTATGACGGTTAAAAACATCTCCAGTTATTATCAAATGTCCCCTGCAGAGCAAAACTGCTGCTGTCGAAGAGCCCCTGCTGACCGAAATCTGGAGGAGAGCTCGAGGGCTCCACCCATCATGCTCAGAGCCATCACAAGGCACCATCTGCTTGGTGGGCTCCATCCCGCCGAGGGCTCTAGCCTGGTTTCTGCAAACCCCCAACATCTCACTGCTTATTCCTCCCTCACAGATACAAGGCTACAATTAAACAGAATTATTTTTTTCTTCTCTGTACTTCTTCTCATGGGAAAGGCCTTCTATTCCCTTTCTCAGCATGCAGTCCTTCCTCTTCCTAATACCTGTCATGTCCAGTTTAAATGTCATTCTTTTTCCAGAACCTTTCTTCACCTTCTCAGATGCATTTCTTCCCGCTCTGAGTGTGGGTCCTCCTCGCATGTATGAGTGATCAGATAAATCATGAAAAATATGAGGGACAAATTTGTGTCTTACCCATCTATTGTCTTCTAGAAACAAAGGATGGTTCCCTGCATCTGGTCGGCACTAAGTAAATGTTTGTTGAATGAATAAATCACTGTTTTGTAAGACAGCGATTGTGATTGTCTTTGAGATACTACTTCTAGAAAGGAACTACTGCCTTAGCTTCTATTTTGAAATCATCATATATTTATCACCAAAGGATTTAACCAAATTATATCCTTCCTAAGTTCCTATTTCTTTGAACATATGAATGCTTGGAACATTATGTCCCATACATGGACTACATACTGGGTATGATTTTACTTCCATTTATTTGTCTGATTATAAGCTGCTTTCTTTTATTTTTTTTTACTGTTTATTTTTTTAAACAATAATTTAAGGACTTTGTATGCACACATTTCAATTTTGCCTATCCATGCTGACACGTTAATTTTAGAATCTATAAGAAGAGAATTCTATAACCAATTGAAATGAAACTGAAAATAAATAAACTTAATTTTTCTTCAATTTTCCTTATGGTTCAATTGTTTCTTATGTATTATTTTATTAACCCAGAGTAAAATCAAGTTATAGCAACATTTTCTAAAGAAGGTTCTAGCAATGCTTTTAGGTAACCCATGAAAATAAAAAGTTGATAGTTATATAAGCTGTGGAAACTTCATGGTATATCTTGCACTAGAGAGTTATAATTCACAGTAACATATTAAAAGTAGTAAGAAATCCTGCAGCAAAAACCAATCAATCATTGCTCCAATCTCGTTTAACCTATTGTTTCTAAAGAGTAGACCTAGTCGTTAAGCACTGAGGTCATGGCTCTAAATGGCCTGGCCTCAGATTACAACTGTACCAATTTCTAACTGTGAACTTGGGTGAGTGTCCCAATTTTTTGGCTGGGAGAAGAGGGAATGCTGGAACGGTAAAGTGTTATAAGGATTAAATCATACGCAGGAAGTACAGTTGAGTCTTGAATAATAAGATTCTTGAACTACAGAGGTCCATTTATACATAACATGAGTTTTTTACGATATAATTCTGTAAATGTAATTTCTCTTCCTTATGATTTTCTTTTTCTTTTTTAAGAAATATTTATTTGTTTGTTTTTGAGAGAGAAAGAGAGAGCAAGCAGGGAAGGGCAGCAAGAGAGAGAGAGACAGGGAATGCCAAGCAGTTTCCACACTGTCAATGCAGAACCTGAAGTGGGGCTTAAACTCAGAAACCATGAGAACATGACCTAAGTTGAGACCATGAGTGAGACACTTAACTGACAGAGCACCCAGGTGCCTCTTCCTTATGATTTCCTTAGTGACATTTTTTTCTCTAGCTTGCTTTATTATCAGAATATAGTATATAGTATACATACAAAATAAGTGTTAATCAACTGTTTGCTTTATCAGTAAGCCTTCTGGTCAAAAGTAGTTAAGGTTTTGGAGAGTCGAAAGTTATATTACATGGATGAAAGGGGCAATGTTCCTAACCTCTCCACTTGTTCAAGAGTCAACTGTACTTAATATTGCCTGGATTATTGAAAAGCCTCAATATATATGTGTTATTATTATCATTTCATTAATTATATCAATAATTATAATAAATAATCACATTATTATAACTATTAAGAATTCTATATCAGCGTAATTAACATGATTAATGTATCTGATGCTAATTTATTAATAATTATTTAACATTAATGTTATTATTATAAGATGAACCCTGACCACAGGATTTATTTTGGAATAAGAATTATGAGGGTCACTACAAGATTTGTTAGAGATTTGGGGAATCTGTTACAGAGATTTTTGATATAGTAGCCTTTCTAGGGAAATCTGCTTAGATGGATTAATTTTTATCTCTGGGCACGTACCTGCCAGTAGGCTATAGGAAACAGCCAGTGAATGCCTATGCATTATAAACTTGGACTGAGGAGTCTTTCCCCTCCAGGGATACCGACGTGTGCTACGATCCTCTCTGCCCAGAGAGAAGAACGAAGCATGAAGCCAAGAGAAAGAACAGGACTTCCCGGCCTCCTCACGTACAACACAGACACACGTACAGATGAACGTACAGAAACACACATCGCTGCATCATGACGTATAAGCAGGTGTTCGTACTCACAGGAGACACACTGCATGTGCAGAGCGCTCTGAAGCTCCCACGGGCTTTCCCGGTTCTGGCTCTCCTCTCAAGAGGTTTGGCACTGAGTTCTCAGAACCACACTTCAGAATGCGTTCAGGTTTTCTTTTTGGCTTACTTTAGCTCCTCTTGGTTTAGCTCCTTAGTGTTTTTTCCAGAAATACCTCAATTTTAATGAAAATATCTCAAATGTTATTGCAACAAAAAAACTTTGTAAAAAAAATCTCAAATTCTTCTCATATTTCAAAAGTATAGATCAATGAATCAATACAAACTTGGAATTTATTTTAACTATATTTGACAAATAGTAGCTTTAAGAAACTTACTTTTTATTTAGAGCCTTAGAAACATGATACACATATGCATCGTGTTTAAAAGTTGGGAAGCCAGAAAACAGCTTTGATAACAAAACTGAAGACAGTGTCAACAGAGATTATTAATGTGCTTGCTTAATCTATTTTAAGGAAATGGTGAATTTTGTATTTTGCATTTAGATTTAATTAATAAACAGGAAATGATATGTTTCATAAGGTTCTGGTTAGAATATTTTAACTGAAACATATGAAATATTAGGACTCTAAGGCAAATTTTGTGCATTAAAGAAGTCATATGAATTGGGGCCAAATTGGAAATGATTTTGCCACCAACTTATAGTGGCTGAAAGGAGAGTATCCTTTATGAAATCATCTAGTATTTAGGAATCTACAGCTAATTAATTGCAAAAAGCTATATGAAGTTTTCTGAATAATCCAGCTGAAATAGTCACATAAAATACTGTAACATAACATAAAATGACTGTTACATTTAAATAATTTATTTATTTTTAATTATTTTTAATCTTTATTTCTCTTTAAGAGAGAGACAGAGAGTCAGAGAACAAGCAGGGGAGGAACAGAGAGAGAGAGAGAGAGTCTGAAGCAAGCTCCAGGCTCTGAGCTTGCTTCAGACTCTGAGTTGTCAGCACAGAGTCCAATGCGGGGCTTGAGCCCACAAACTGTGAGATTATGACCTGTACAGAAGTTGGGTGCTTAATCGACTGAGCCACCCAGGTACCCCTTTACTTTTACGTGTAGAAGAATAAAGATTTTTATTTTAATTTTAATAAAAGTTCCTATTATTCAGTTACTTGAAGGCTTAGGATGCCAAAACTGGGGAATTTTAAATTTCAGACTTATTGCAAATTATATTGTTGTGGTTTCATTCACTGAAAAATCTAAATGCTGATTCTACAGTTTTCAAAACACTGGGTAAGAGGTATCTTAGTATTTTTATTTCGAGATCCATTTGAAGATATAATCTGAAGATCGACCATTTTGGAAAACAGATTTGCAAAGTTTATAAGCTTATCACCTCATATGCTATAAAGATTCTTAGAATTTAAAAACAGAAACGTAGTTCTTAAAGGCTGCATTAAGAAATCAACACTATCCTTGGGGCACCTGGGTGGGTCAGTCGGTTGAACATCAGACTTCGGCTCAGGTCATAATCTCACAGCTCGTGAGTTCGAGCCCTGTGTCGGGCTCTGCACTGACAGCTCAGAGCCTGGAGCCTGCTTTAGATTCTGTGTCTCCCTCTCTCTGCCCCTCCCCCACTCACACTCGTCTCTCTCTTTCAAAAATAAGCAAATATTAAAAAAATTTAAAAAAAGGGGCGCCTGGGTGGCTTAGTCGGTTAAGCGTCCAACTTTCGCTTAGGTCATGATCTCGCGATTCGTGGGTTCGAGCCCCACGTCGGGCTCTGTGCTGACTGCCAGCTCAGAGCCTGGAGCCTGTTTCAGTCTGTGACTCCCTCTCTCTCTGACCCTCTCCTGCTCACGCTGTCTCTCTCTCTCCTAGGAATAAATAAAAAACAAAAAAAAAATTTAAAAAAGAAATCAACACCTATCCTGTATACATGTACATACATGTAGTCGTACACATGGAGAAGACAGTTGAGTGATTTTACATCAAAGTAATCATTATTATATGGAAGCTGCTTACTTTTTTCTACTCCTGAAGTGAGGAAAACAGTTATTTCTATATTATCTTTTGCTTAATTTGAAGGTAAATATTAAAAACAAATGGATCTCTTAAAGTATATTTAATGCAGAGAATAAAAATTACATGTCAATTTTATAATGGAAAAATTTGGTAAATATTGTAGATTATTTTGCAGTGTTTACATTTGAGAGAGAGAATGCAAGCAGGAGATGGGGAGAGAGAGAGGGAGACAGAATCCAAAGCAAGCTCTGTGCTGACAGCAGAAAGTCCTATGCAGGCCTCCAACCCACTAACTCTGAGATGCTTAACCAATTGAGCTACCCAGACATCCTGGTTATTTTGCTTTTTGATAAACACTTTTCTACATATCTCTTACATGGCTCTTTGAGTAAAAATGTGTCTCCCATGGAGGCGTCTGTGGAGCTCAGTCAGTCAAGAGTACAGCTTTGGCTCAGGTTGTGATCTATAGTTAGAGGGTTTGAGCCCCGCAACAGGTTCTGTGCTGGCAGCTCAGAGTCTGGAGCCTGCTTCTGATTCTGTGCGTCCTCTCTCTGCTCCTCCCCCACTCCCCCCCTCTCAAAAATAAATAAACATTAAAAAATTAAAAAGTATTTCGAGCAGAGTTCTTTTCCAGGAGTAAATTAAAAATATTTCATTTCTTTGAGAAACAGCTCATCTGAAGAGAGTTGATGACAATGTAGTTCTCCAATTTGACATCAATATTTGTCTATAGCTTTGCTGGAATAAAGTTTGCTCTATAAATAACTTCATAAGCCAAAAAATATAAATTACTTGGCCAGATTGCTAAACTAGAAAGTTTTAGGAATTAATAGAGTTTCTGGCTTTCTTTTCTTGTATAGGACCATCTAGAGCATCATCTTATAACCTCAGAGACATCAATATTGAAGCAGGTCTCTTAAGGTGCTGCCAAAGACTATAGTGGTCTCTCCTTTGGTACCATTTTGATCACTGAGCTTCCAAGTTCTTCCTTTGGTCCAGTCTTCTCCTGAGTACCTGATGTCATGCAGCAACAGTCTCCATAGACTACAAGTCTGGTCTTCACAAGTCTTCTCTCAGGTGAAGGGGACCCCCAACCATCTGTCCTTTATTGTCTCCTTCCAGACATCTCCTCCTGACTTCTGTGCCTTCCTATTTGGGTACTTTCTTTCACATATAGAGAAGTATTCCCTCCTTCCTCTGCCCTCTTCTAATCATTTGTTCCTGGACCACCATTTCTTGTCCGTTACCCCAACCTGTGGAAATCATATAGTGCTTTAGTTACTGGAATGAGCTTTCTTTAATCATCTAAAACTTGGGTCAGCCTCTCTATTACCCACCCTGCTTCAACTGTGAAACTATTTCCAGATCGCAGTTTCTCTCAGTGAGCCCTAACTCACTACAGTGAATAAGGTCATATCTGAAAGAAATTTGAGGATGTAGATAATTAGGATGATGGGAAGAAGAGAGTTTACAGGATCAAGAATTTTGCTTAATTGAACTCATTGTTGTCAATGTGCTTTGTACTGAATTCAGAATTAGTGGTTTTTTTTTTCCTTTCAACATTCACAAATCTCAAGATAGATGATGAGCTTTCAATTTTCTTGGTCATTGCACAGAACTTGCTAAGGAAATGGTTTTATGGGTAACCTAATAAGGGAATTGCATGGACTGGGATGTTTTGTCAAGTAACTAATGAAACTCTTAAGAATTTTAGTTAGTCCTAATTAGATCATCCAGACTAGACATCAGATGATGACTGACTATACAGATGTTCTGACTATACAGCTTATTGAATATCTTCTAGGGAGAACTTCAGATTTCCAAATTGGGCATGGAATGTGAATCTAGAACCACTTGTTTTCTTGGATGAAGGCCAGACAAAGGTCATCACAATCCCATAGCAAAGGTAGGTATCAGGAAAGACTCATCAGACTCAAATGTCTTATGATTTTGGACCCAGGTTGCACTAGAGCAAAAAGTATCTGGCCTTAAAGCAACAGTTTTCATAGTATTACTTCAACCACTGCTTTTAGTGATGTAAATTAGCATTATAGGAAAACAATTTCTATGAGGAAATACATTAAAGAACTACTGAGTTAAATAAAATTAAACAAACTCCTTTATTGA
The DNA here is from genome assembly GCF_003009895.1 of Hyaena hyaena. Taxonomy (NCBI): domain Eukaryota; kingdom Metazoa; phylum Chordata; class Mammalia; order Carnivora; family Hyaenidae; genus Hyaena; species Hyaena hyaena. The sequence continues at coordinate 205,252 of NW_024081923.1, forward strand.
AGGGCATCCTAGACACTTTAATATATGAAAGTGCTTTGTGAATCTTCAAAAAAGGAATGTTTTGTGAAGCATTCTGCAAATGTTTTTGATCACTTACCAGAATTTTATTCAATGAAAAGTACAAAGAACAAATGTTTGACGCTAGTCTAATTTGGGACATAGATTTAGGGAACCCGTTTGATGCAGTGTTCAGATGCAGAGGGATCATTTGTAAACATGATCATTTACTAAAATAAATAACATATGTTGACAAATTTAATGAATGACCAAATGGTCTTGCAAATGTTTCCTTGTGCTTCTAAGCCCATAAACTCTAAAAATAGCATTTTCTGCTTGAAGAAATTATAATGTGGATAATTAAAATCCTGAGTTTTAGGTCTGGCTATTGATTTAGAGCTTAATATTTTTTATTATGGCAGAATCTGGCCATCCCAGAGGGAGGTTTAACCTTGAAAAATAATCTTTTTGCTCTATTTTAATGAAACTGTGTATTGTAGGAATGGATGGTCCTGCTAGTTTCTGGGAATTGGACTTGCTTTCTGGTTGACTTATGGCAGCACACCCATTGCTAAAGGGATTTCAAAAAATTTTTAAAAGTCCTCTTTAAGTGTGATGAAGGGGAAAAAAGAATAGAAAGGCAAAATTCAATTTCCTACCCAGAAAGAATTTTTCAGTTTCCCCCAAGCCAGTTACATCCTCAAGGAAGTATGTTAGACTGCTTAAAACATGATACAGTCTGAGTTACCACGATGACCGGCTTGCTTTAGACATGGAGTTCCCAAAGCAATGCCTGCTCTACAAGGACTTTTGTTTGTTTGTTTTAGAGTGCCTGGCTACCGAGTGTAAGTTACCAAATATTCAATATTCTTCCTATCTCTAGGATACAACCAGTCATGTTCTCTGACTTTTCTCTTAAAACCACTTTCTCTTCCTACCCAACGACAGAGGAGTAATTTGGAGTTACTCATGTAATCATTACATGATCTGATAAGTTAGGTGTTGTTATTATCCCTGTCTTCCGTGAGAGGAAGCAGAGGTGAAGAGAAAGAAGTGACCTCCCAGAGACAAACAGTTGTTAGTGAAAAAGCTGTGCTGAATGTGAGCAGTCCTCGTCCAGAACCCAGACACTTCACACCACCTCCCATCAGCTAAAGGGAGATCCTAATCATTACAATCCATTGCAGTTGACCATGAGTGTACATAAGATGCCATGATGCTTGCTTCCATTTTTTTCATGATCTAGAGTGTTAGAAAGGTACATTGTGGCTTTGCTCACACTGTACACCTGCTTATAAACTTTCAATGACTTTATATCACACTGCAGTATGAATCATTTCAAACCAACCAGCATAGTCTATATTTGTCAGTATAAGTGTTAAGCACTCTATATTCTGAGCTTTTATTTCAACACTCTAATGCTTTATCTAATGTTATTCTTCATGGACATACCACTATAATCAGCCAGGTTTATTCCATTTCTCCTGCCTCCAAGACTTTGTTCATATTTCCATTATAAGGTCTATCAACACATCTAGATTGTCTAATTAAATTCTTTCTTCAAGGACTATTTCACAACTCATTTCTTCCATTAAAATGCTGATCACTTTACCTGCTGTCTTGAACCTTGTCTTTGAAACTTCTGAAATATATTTTAAATGCAAATATATTTTGCATCACAGTGGATGTGACCTTTGTGTGTAATCTTAAGGATGCTAAAGGTTCATTGGAAAAAAAACAGCCTGGGCTCTGGATGGTGTGAGAACTATTATAGAAGAGGAAACTTGAAAGAGCATTACAGAATAAGTTTAGAAAAACTGGTAAAAGCCAAATATTATTTTTTAAAAAGTATGCAACTTGCTACTACTTGAGGAATATGTCCTGAAAACAATGAAGAATCAGGGAAGGATCCTACAAAGTGCATGACTTTTTGAAAAAATTCCAGGCTAATCAACACTATAGCTGAATTCTGTCTTCCTGCCACCTTTTATTTATTTTTCTCACTGATGGCAGTGTGAAGAAATGATTTTTAAGCCTTCAAGAAATTATTGCGTTAATTCAGGTAGGAAATCTTGGAGACCTCAATGACTGAATGGGGCAAGAGCAATGGACTAGAAGAAAGGGGACATATGTAAGAAATAGTTCATGATCAAGTAAATTTGGGAAAAAGGAAGAGAAAGAATCAAGAATAATTTCTAAAATATTTGATTTGGACAACATAATTTGTAAGAGAACCGCTAAGTGAGTGAAAAATTAAGAGGGGAAGTGGGTGTTAAAATCCTCTCATTGGAGGGGGCAAGATGGCGGAGAAGTAAGGAGCTCTGTACTTGCACTCGCACCCATACATCACACGGAAAAGATCTGAAGCCATTGGAAACCTTACAAAACCTGAGAGATTGGGAGAAAAAGGACACAGAATCCACTGAGAGAGCCTACTAATGTGAGTGCGAATCGGGGAAGATAAAATCGGGCCGGGATCGGAGACTCCAGGATCGGAGGCGATCCCCCTCTACCCTCTACGGGGAGTGAGGGGAAAAAGAGAGAGTCCAAAACAGAAAAACCTCCTCTTGTGGGGGGGAACCGTCGCTCAGGACATAGAAAGACTGTACTTGCCAAATACTTGCACGCCAGGTCCCCTCGCACCGACTTGTCCCAGGGGTGCTGAGCACACAAACTGCTTCTCTGTGCGGGCTCCTGGCGGCTGCACTTCAGACTAGCGGCGTGCCTGCCGCCATTGTCCTCCCAGGCGGCTGGGGTCCCTGAAAGAGCCGCGCAGACACCGGGCATCCGCGCCCCTGGCTGGCTGGAACTTGAGAGGGAAGGCAAAGAGCTAAAAACTGGGAAATTTGCCTGTGAGTCTGTGTTTCAGGTGACGAGCCATAGAGGGACCCGGTTTTCCCCACTCCAGCGGGCTCGGGCTCAGAGCACCCGGCAGGCAAGCCCCCGCCCATGCGCACCAGCCCGACCCAGAGAAGGAAGCAGCGATTCTGACTCCGCCCCCAGAGCTCGGCAGGGGGCCTGGAATTGCTCTGAGGGGGTTGCCTGGGAAGCTGTGTCTAAGGCAATTTCAGCAGGGCGCGTGGACGGGGATTTGGAGATTGGGACTGGCCTGAGTTGAAGAATGCAACCAACTTTGGTTGCGCCCCCGGTACGGGGAGTTTACACGCCCAAAAAAGCGAGGTGCAGCGCTTGGTTCAAGAAGGGACTGGAGCACCGTCACTCTCCTCCCCACAGCCGCCAAGGCAGAACTACCGCCTGAGGCATTGGATCACGCCAAGCCCATCCCTGCCTGAGAGGTGCCCTCCTCCCTTTTTTTTTTCTTCTTTTCTTCTTCTTTCTCCTTTCTCTCTTTTTTCCCCAAAACACTGACCTGATTAACTCTGGTGCCGTCTTGCTTAAACAATCACAACGATTCCATTCTGTAGATGTAAATTCTACACCTACCCACATCTTCATCTCTTTCTCTCAGGGGTAATTAGACTATAGAGTTTCTCCGGATAATACCAGCAGCCTTCTCTCACCTATCCAACCATATTCTACCATTTGAAAAAAGCTTATCTCTTCTGCCTGTTGATTCTATTTCCAATTTTGCCTCATGCCTGCCCTATCTTCTCTCTCTTTCTCTATGCTCTTCAACCAGCACTGCATACACACGGCGATTTAACTATAGCTGGGATATCCGGTTATATGCTTTAAACCGTTCTTTGTCCATCGGTTTTCTTCTTGTTTCCTTTTCTTTTCTCTTTTTAACCCCTTTATGTATTTTATACTCCCTATTATTAGCCCTCCCTCCTCCGTCTTTTCTCTTAACTTTTTCGTTTTCCCTCTCGCTTTGCATGTTAGTTGAATTAGCCTGTGTGTTTGTGTGCTCCTGCTCCCTGTGTGTTTGTCTGTCTGTTTTCTTTTCCAGGGCTACCTCAAGAAACAAGCCAGAGTACACAAGGTGGAGAGTCCCAAATATCACTAAAAATAGGAAAATGAAATAACCAAAGTCCCAACAAGGAAGACCAAGAGATACCATTCAAAAAACACTCTCTGAAAGGATAGGCCCTGGACAGTCAAAGAGTCTTCTTGGATATAGCAGCGCTCATAGAAACAGAGAGCATAACAGGTCTTTAAAACCAACAAGAGCCGGAAAGCTAACTAAAATGACGAAACGAAAGACCTCTCCTCCAAAGAAACTCCAAGAAGAAATGACAGCTAATGAACTGCTCAAAACAGATATCAGCAGCATCACTGAACAAGATTTTAGAATAATAATGGTAAAATTAATAGCTGGGCTTGAAAAAAACATAGGGGACATCAAAGAAACTATGGCTACAGACAGAATGGAAAATAAAAATAGGCATGAAGAATTAAAAAATGCGATAAATGAGATACATAATAAATTAGAGGCCTCCAATGCACGGATTGAAGAGGCAGAAAGGAGAATAAGTGATTTAGAAGACACCATTATAGAAAAACAAGAAGCTGACAAAAAAAGAGACAAACTGATCCAGGAACAGGAAAGAAGAATTCGAGAGCTCAGCGATACGGTCAAACGCAACAATATCCGTATCATAGGAATCCCAGAAGAGGAAGAGAGAGGGAAAGGTGCTGAAGGAGTCCTGGAACAAATTATAGCAGAGAACTTCCCCGACCTGGGGAAGGAAGTAAATGTGGAAGTACAAGAGGCTCAGAGGACTCCCCTCAGACGTAACCTGAATCGATCTTCTGCACGACATATCATAGTGAAAATGGCCAAATACAAGGACAAAGAGAGAATTTTGAAAGCAGCTAGGGAGAAAAGGGCCCTAACATACAAAGGGAAACCTATCAGAGTGGTGACAGACCTATCTACTGAAACTTGGCAGGCTAGAAAGGAATGGCAGGAAATCTTCAATGTGATGAACAGTAAAAATATGCAGCCAAGAATCCTCTATCCAGCAAGCCTGTCATTCAAAATAGAAGGAGAGATAAAAACCTTTCCAAATAAACAGAAATTGAAAGAATTTGTCACCACGAAGCCAGCCCTACAAGAAATCCTGAGGGGGATGCTCTGAAGGAAAGGTTGCAAGGAACAAAGATACCAGAGACACCACCACAAACATGAACCCTACAAAAGATACAAAGACTCTAAACCCACATATTTCAATAATAACACTGAATGTAAATGGGCTGAATGCTCCAATCAAAAGACATAGGGTAGCAGAATGGATTAAAAAACAAAATCCATCAATATGCTGTCTACAAGAAACTCATTTTAGACGGGAAGATACCTTCAGATTAAAAGTAAGGGGATGGAGAAATATATATCATGCTACAGGAAATCAAAAGAAAGCCGGAGTAGCGATACTTATATCAGACAAACTGGACTTTAAATTAAAGACAATCACAAGAGATGAAGAAGGGCACTACATAATAATTACAGGGTCCATCCATCAGGAAGAACTAACAATCATAAATGTCTACGCACCGAATATGGGAGCACCTAAATATCTAAAACAATTAATCACAAACAGAAACAAGCTTATAGATAAGAATGTGCTAATAGCAGGGGACTTTAATACTCCGCTTACAGCAATGGATAGGTCAACCAGACAGAAAATCACTAAAGAAATAATGGACTTGAAAGACACATTGGACCAGATGGATCTGACGGATATATTTAGAACTTTACATCCTGAGGCCAGGGAATTTACTTTCTTCTCAAGTGCGCATGGCACATTCTCCAAGATAGATCACATACTGGGACATAAAGCAGCCCTCAATAAATATAAAAGAATAGAGATCATACCATGCACACTGTCAGATCACAATGCTTTGAAACTTGAAATCAATTACAGGAAGAAGTCTGGAAAACCGCCAAAAACATGGAGGTTAAAGAACACCCTTCTAAAGAATGAATGGGCCAATCAGGCAATTAGAGAGGAAATTAAAAAATATATGGAAACAAATGAAAATGAAAACACAACAATTCAAAATCTATGGGATGCGGCCAAGGCAGTCCTAAGAGGAAAGTACATTGCTCTCCAGGCCTATTTCAAGAGATTAGAAAAAGCACAAGTCCAAAATCTAACAGCTCACCTAAAGGAGCTAGAGGCAGAGCAACAAGAACGCCCTAAACCCAGTAGAAGAAGAGAAATAGTAAAAATTAGAGCAGAAATAAACAACATAGAGACCAAAGAAACAATTGAACAGATCAATGAAACCAAGAGTTGGTTTTTTGAAAAAGTAAACAAAATTGACAAACCTCTAGCCAGGCTTATCAAAAAGAAAAGAGAGAGCACCCAAATAGACAAAATTATGAATGAAAATGGACTTATTACAACCAACCCCTCAGAAATACAAGCAATTATCAGGGAATACTATGAAAAATTATATGCCAACAAATTGGACAACTTAGAAGAAATGGACAAATTCCTAAACACACACTCACTACCAAAATTCACACGGGAAGAAATAGAAAACCTGAACAGACCCATAACGAGTGAAGAAATCGAATCAGTGATCAAAAATCTCCCAACAAATAAGAGCCCTGGACCTGATGGTTTCCCTGGGGAATTCTACCAGACATTTAAAACAGAATTAATCCCAATTCTTCTCAAGCTATTCCAAAAAATAGAAGTCGAAGGAAAACTCCCGGACTCATTTTATGAAGCCAGCATCACTCTGATTCCCAAGCCAGACAGAGATCCAGCAAAAAAAGAGAACTATAGGCCAATATCCTTGATGAATACGGATGCAAAAATTCTCAACAAGATCCTTGCAAATCGAATCCAGCAGCATATCAAAAGAATCATCCACCAAGATCAAGTGGGATTCATTCCTGGGTTACAGGGCTGGTTCAACATTCGCAAATCAATCAATGTGATCCATCATATCAATAAAAGAAAAGATAAAAACCATATGATCCTGTCAATAGATGCAGAAAAAGCATTTGACAAAATACAGCATCCCTTCTTAATAAAGACTCTCGAGAAAGTTGGGATAGAAGGAACCTACTTAAACATCATCAAAGCCATCTATGAGAAGCCTTCAGCTAACATCATCCTCAACGGGGAAAAACTGAGAGCTTTCCCCCTGAGATCAGGAACACGACAGGGATGTCCACTCTCACCACTGTTGTTTAACATAGTGCTGGAAGTCCTAGCATCAGCCATCAGACAACAAAAGGAAATCAAAGGCATCAGAATTGGCAAAGAGGAAGTCAAACTTTCACTCTTCGCAGATGACATGATACTCTACATAGAAAACCCGACAGACTCCACCAGAAGCCTACTAGAACTGATCCAAGAATTCAGCCAAGTTGCAGGGTACAAAATCAACGTACAGAAATCGGTTGCATTTTTATACACCAATGATGAAGCAACAGAAAGAGAAATCAAGAAACTGATCCCATTCACAATTGCACAAAAAACCATAAAATACCTCGGAATAAACCTAACCAAGGATACAAGAGATCTGTATGATGAAAACTATAGAAAACTTATGAAGGAAATTGAAGAAGACACAAAGAAATGGAAAAACATTCCATGCTCATGGATAGGAAGAATAAATATAGTTAAGATGTCATTACTACCTAAAGCACTCTACACATTCAATGCAATTCCAATCAAAATTGCACCAGCATACTTCTCAAAACTAGAACAAACTATCCAAAAATTTGTATGGAACCACAAAAGACCCCGAATAGCCAAAGTAATACTGAAAAATAAAACCAAAACGGGAGGTATCACCATCCCAGACTTCAGCCTCTACTACAAAGCTGTCATCCTCAAGACAGTATGGTATTGGCACAAAAACAGACACATAGACCAATGGAACAGAATTGAGAACTCAGAAGTGGACCCAAAAGTATACAGCCAACTGATCTTTGACAAAGCAGGAAAGAATATCCAATGGAAAAAAGACAGCCTTTTTAACAGATGGTGTTGGGAGAACTGGACAGCAACATGCAGAAGAATGAAACTAGATCATTTTCTCACACCATGCACAAAAATCAACTCAAAATGGATAAAGGACCTGAACGTGAGACAGGAAACTATCAACACCCTAGAGGAGAAAGCAGGAAACAACCTCCTTGACCTCCACCGCAGCAACTTCTTACTTGACACATCCCCAAAAGCAAGGGAATCAAGAGCAAAAATAAACTGTTGGGACCTCATCAAGATTAAAAGCTTCTGCACAGCCAAGGAAACAACCCAGAAAATTAATAGGCAACCAACGGAATGGGAAAAGATAGTTGCAAATGACATATCAGATAAAGGGTTAATATCCAGAATCTATAAGGAACTCACCAAACTACACGCCCGAAAAACAAACAACCCAGTGAAGAAATGGGCAGAAGACATGAACAGACACTTCTCCAAAGAGGACATCCAGATGGCCAACAGACACATGAAACGATGCTCAGCATCCCTCCTCATCAGGGAAATACAAATCAAAACCACACTGAGATACCACCTCACGCCAGTCAGAGTGGCTAAAATGAGCAAATCAGAGAACTCTAGATGCTGGCGAGGATGTGGAGAAACGGGCACCCTCCTACACTGTTGGTGGGAATGTAAACTGGTACAGCCCCTCTGGAAAACAGTGTGGAGGTTCCTCAGGAAACTAACAATAGAACTCCCTTATGACCCAGCAATAGCACTGCTAGGAATTTACCCAAGGGATACAGAAATGCTGAGGCATAGGAGCACATGTACCCCAATGTTCATAGCAGCACTCTCCACAATAGCTAAAACATGGAAAGAGCCTAAGTGTCCATCAACAGATGAATGGATCAAGAAGATGTGGTTTATCTATACCATGGAATACTACATGGCAATGAGAAACAATGAAATCTGGCCATGTGTAGCAACATGGATGGACCTTGAGGGTGTTATGCTGAGCGAAATAAGTCAGGCAGAGAAGGACAAATATCATATGTTTGCACGTATAGGAGGATTAGGAGGAACTTGACGGAGGAACAAGGGGGAGAAGAAGGGCGGAAATGGTGGGGGAAAGGGAGAGAGGCAAACCATGAGAGACTCTTGAATGCTGACAAAAACTGAGGACTGATGGATGTGAGGGGGAGGGGAGGTGGGCATGGAGGAGGGCACTTGTGGGGATGGCACTGGGTGTTATGTGGAAACTAATTTGACAAAAAACTATTTGTAAATAATCCTTTCGTTCTGGGCCGTCCAATACAATGGGTCTGTAGGAAGTTAGATGACAACAGATAACTGGAAGTTCGAGGCATATGGCTGAAGAGAGAACTTCAAGGTGGATACATAACTTGTGATGTTAGGCTGTTCATAATTGTTGATTCCATATACTTGAATAAAAACAATCAGGGGAGTATGTAGAGTAGAAGGAGAGGATTCAAGGTGAGACATCTTCCAAGCTAGAATCAAGACAGAATGAAGAATTGAATAGATTCTCCTATTCCCCACACATAATCCCAGGTCAATGGATCCAAGTTCATCCCCAAGTCCACCAAAACAATGCAAAATTGAGGAAGCAAACTAGTGTAGAACACTTGACGTGTGTACTCTGTCAATTTTTGATTTAGTATTTGTAATAAATGTATAATCTGTAAAATATATTAAGCTTTAATTCAGTATATACAGGGGATCCAGATTTGCATGTAAGTCAAAATGAATCTTCTCGAGTGAATGATTTTGAATGGAAGCATTCATTTTGAATGGAAGCATTATAAATAATCAACACTAACTATTGCACATTTAAATTGAATGCTTTTATTTTAAATATTCACAGTACAAGGATTCATTAAGCCTGAATAGAACATCATTATTTACACATCCAAGGAATAACTCCAGTGGTAAATCAGTGAAGTACTTACATTGAATATAGGAAATATGATTGAAGAAAGAGAATTCTTCTCACACATACAGGCTCAAACCCTTTATACATTTATTTCTGCCTTGGGATTATAGCACAGATCATTGAAGTCACTATTAATTGCTGAACATAATTTCAAAAAATTATAACAATAGCAATCACATAATATATTTATATAAACCCGGAAAGACATCAATGGGTCAGAATCCACATTATGATGGCATTTTTAAGGGAAGGAAATTTCAAATGACATCTCCAGTTTAATTTGTGAAAAACACAAGTTCTTCAAAGAGCTGAATATACAGATTTCTTATGGCATTTTGCTTTGCATGGCTTATTAAAATGTTTGCCTAGCTGCCATAACATGTTATGTTATTTACAAATTGAATCAATGAAGGGAACAATGTGTAGCAAACGAAGAGCCCAGAGCAATGTTTGTTGAATGCCATACACATGTAACATCCTGGTCAGTGAAGTTGGCCTCCACAATGCCAGCACTGACCACTCAACATTTGGATTAATGATTTACTCCAGGCTATCGGGAGGGTCAGTAGCCTGATTTCCCCCTTGGAATAGTAGCTAGACTCAGCTTTTCTTACTGTTATCCTAACTTCACTGAAGCTGTTAAAATTGAACTTGAAGGAACCAAACTTCTGTAAATAAATAAATAAATAAATGTATAAATAGGATCCCCACTGTTTTCATCACATGGCAATAAAATTACCTTCCAACAGTATAAATGCTTGTATTGGTGTTTTAAGTCACCTAGTGCTATATTCTAGTCTTCCTATATTATGACAAGTAACTAATTTCATTTGGGAAGTGGTCATTGGTCCACATACATCATGTGTTTGGAATTAAGTCCTTTCAAAAGCACAAGTATATTTTCTGCAAAACACAAAACAAAACAAAAACATAAACAAAAACTTCACTGAATGGAGTGATTTCTGTTCCCAAAGACTACTTCAAATTATTCAGCATGTGGAGGCTTGGTCTTTTCAGGCAAAATTCATATTTTCTATACAATCATTTTTTTTCTCAATTACCCAAGTTACTAAGAAAAAGGTTTTCTCCCCTCTTCTACCAAGTACACTGAGTGGCTTTTCACACTGCCTGGATATTCTGGATATTGCCCCATTTAATGTTGTGCAGACCTGGCCTCAAATGTTAGCACTTCCAAACCCCACCTCCCCACATACACATCCCCCTGACACCCCAGGCAGTAGTACTGATTTTGGCAGTGTAAAAAAAAACAAAAACAAAAGACATCCTATTCTCGACTGTAGAAAAAGCTGCCAGAATATTGTGTTCATAGTAGGGAACTGATTGAGATATTTTTCACATCTTCATGCTTTTATAATAGTAAATTGCTATGCAGTAAACTGTATCATTTGCCAACAAATGATTTTATTTGTTGTAGTTTATTGCCAACAAGAGACTCCAAGAAGAAAATTGGGGAAGGGAGATTTTACCACATTATGCTGCCAAGTTAGAAAAAAGCAAAGCAGCATTGTCTATTGGCTCAGTAGCACTAACATCTTTACTTTACTCAAGTTTAAAAAGAATTTTTGAAAGGTTGTGAATCATGCACACAGACTGAGATGAAGCCAATGTATGAGTTGGCAGTGTAAATGCCTCTCTAAAGTTGCATGATTCACCAATGGCATGCATTTTTTCACCTACTATAACACAACCTTAGTGTCTTCATATAATTTCTAACACATTATTTCAAACATGCACTGGCTACTAAAATAAGGTTTTAAAGAAAAGCTGATGTTTGATATAAAATAATCATGTCTTTTCAAGTGTGGAAAAATACTCTACAAAAAAATAAGTAGAAAAGTGGTTTCTGATCAATGTATGATTTTATCTATAAAAATTCAGATGACTAATTAGTGTGCTTACAATAACCCTATGGGGTCTGCATTGCAATAATACACATACAGGAAGTTAATAGCATTAAACAACTATTAGCACAATGCAATTAGATCCTTATCAGAAGTAACATGAACCTATAAACTGTACATTTGGCATTTAGGTTTCAGAGTATTTTTAAGAGTCCACTTAAATATGACAATACAATAGTGCAAAATCACATTACATTAATAAAACATACAATCATCACCCAAATAGTTTATGGATTACTGACCCTTACAATTCACATATTGGCTAGAGTTGGCACACATTTTATTTCACTATGATAGTTTTGACCTTCCTTACTTGAGTGCACATTGTTTTATTCAGTTACGCTTGAACTACATAGAAGCAGTATAGGCCCATGTGTGTCTGTACGTGTGTTCTTGAGGAAATGAGAGAAGAGAAAGTATGTAAAGTCCCCACTCTTTATTTGCAAAACTCCACTGCATTTTTTTAAGCAACCATTTAATTAGAGCTCCTAAGGAAATTGTCTGGTAACTATTTTCTCTTCTTTCTTATGGCTCCCAGAGCAGTGACATGGCCACATGGGAGAGAGCAAGAAGGAAAGAAGAAAAATCCTAGAAGAGTATATGGTAGCCCATGCTCTGTGCTAGGCTAACTAATCTAGAATGTCTAATAAAAAAATCAAGATTTATTAAGAGCTTCTCAGGTGACTGTAACATAAAGTCTACCACACTGTTGACAGATGAGATGTCAGTGACCCCCAGAAAGCTACTGGATTGTGCAATGGATAGTGCCCCTTGGAGCTTGGGTCAACTCCTTAATTTACTACTATTTTCTCCTTTCTACAGCTTTGTGAACTTGAATCTACATTGAGACTTGTTAACTCTTTACTTTTTCCCTTTAAAAACCTCTAGTATCCCATAGGTGGTTTTGGATTCAGAGTAAACCACATTATTCCAATGAAGATGACTAATCTCAATAATTTTCCTCAAATTATCACATTTGCTCCAGCAAACATTACTTTTTACCTTCATCTGCCATATGATTTATGAAAATGTTATTTTTATATTGTCATGATTACTCTATTAGCCCTGACCCCTACCAAATCTAATCTTATGGTAAAAAAGAAAAAGAAAAAGGAGAGAGGGGAAAAGGCCCATGTGAATAAATATACTTATTTGAACACTCTCATCATACTCTTAGCTCAAGAGATTTAAATTTTTATTTAAGAGTAAAAAAGATGTAATTATTTTCACTACTTTTTCTATCTCCATTTCAAATGCTTTGTAGCTTGTTCATCTTCCAGCACAAGAGCTCTCATTGCTTTGAATGTAAAGCATCTACGAGCTAAATGAAGTATTTTTTCCTTGTAAGTCAACTCCTGGTCTCAAGTATGACAGTCTTTGTCCTTTGATTCATTTTTTTTTTCGATTCATTATTTTTAAATAATATATAAAATATTCAAGATAGGCCATCTCTTATCTAAAAAGGAGACAGCTCCTGCCTTTACATAGAACGAGATATTCTTGGTCTGTTCAAGGCTCTTAAAGAAGAAAGCCAGTGTTTGGAAGGCCTCACCTCATTACAGTCCCTGGAGACACATATCCTGTCCCAGACGATAGTGGACTCTCTTCTAGTAATCTGGCCTTGCTTGGGGATGATATCTTCATGACTATCTCATCTGAGGGACTAAAGATGGCTAACGAGGCCAGTCCAAAATGGGGGATGCACTGTTGTAGCTCTGGCACATATTTCTTGCACAATGAGCCATGCAGTGTTGTTCACTTAGCCTGGGTACCATATCTGTAGAGGCTTCTTGTCTATCTTCTGCACCTTCTTTAATCAGAATGGAATGCAGCCTCATGTGGTTAGGAGTTACCATATTTAACATACTTCTCCGAAAAAAAAAATCACTCTGAAAACTTCTCAGATAAAATTTATATTTGTTTCTCATAATGAAATTCCAGCAAGCTCTAATTTAACATACTTTAGGTATACAAGTAATTCAATCGCTTGCCAGAGAACTCACAAAAAATTTTTTTGAAATTTTCTAATGTCGTGTCTGAAATAAACATTTCTAATGTTCTTTAAAGTGAGATGATAATGAACTACTTAAAACTATTTTGAAAGTTATTCATTTCACACATAAATATAAAAAATGTCTTTAATTTTGCTTTTTTGTTTTATTACGATATAACTTAGAGATTGTGCAAATGAACAGCTAAGATTAGTCATGTCAAAATTTTATTTATTATGCAATTAGCAATTAGAGTAGTCTTAATCACAGTCTGGCTAGGAATTATTTTATTTCTGCACCACTAAACAAATGCATTCCTGTTTATTGAATTCATACTCTAGCTTTTTAAAAGTAACTTCTGGATTTTTTTTTAACTTTAGGAAAAGCAGATGAAGGCTTGATTCAGTTTTCTAACTTATGTCATTAACTGACCTTGTGGCCAAGCTGATGTGGAGTGACTCAGGTTGTTGAATATTTCTGGGCCTCTTTCCTTACCAGACAATCACCTCTGAGGATCTCCCTGCTATTCTGTTCTGTGACATGAGCTATGCCAACTAATAATAAGTTAAATTGACTGTTAACTTACAGATTGTTCATAACAGTGAGGGGAAATTAGGCCTGCTTGGGTTCCAATTATTTTAAGAAATGGTGCATGTGTTTAGTAATGCAAATAATGCCTGTCTGCTACCAATGCCAGCCCCCAACACCCCTTCCATTACTTAGCAATTACAGATGATGTGAACGCATGCTTCCACACTATATTTATTTGTTTCTCTTCTTCTGAAGATTGTTCCTTTAGCTTACTTAAATTTGCAGTGACTCTTGTAAGTTATCTGCTTAACATTTCCAGTTTTAGAATTGAAATTGTGGAGATAGTTTGGAATTACCCACAATGATCTTTTATGATAATAAATGATACTAATTGAACATATTTTCTATTCACATAAGTGGTATTTCATTTGTCTTCATACACACACACACACACACACACACACACACACTGCATCAAGAGTATGCTACCTCCACTTTATAGATGCAAAATCTGAGGCTAGGAGGAGTCACATAATTTATATACAATTAGTGAATGGTAGAGCTGGGATTCAATTGTAAATCTGTGGTTATCAAAAACCCATGTGCTACAGATAGCTTATTGTTATATGCCAATTGCAAATTACTTTTCTACCCTTCAAATAAGGGACATGGAAAAGAAGTTCTCTTAAACATGTACAGCTATTTAGCAGATCAAAGAAGAATAAAATTTTATGGCTTTAAAGGATCCTAGGAATTGGGTAGTCCAGGTTTTATGTTGCAAAATTCAAACATGCATTTAGAACCTAAAAAGAGAAAGAGAGATATTTTTTCCAGGTATATAAACCTTTCTTTTCCTAATAATTTCTCCAGGCCAAGAAGTGAACAAGTCTTTTGTGTAGACTGATGGTTTCCAGAGATAGCCCCACATTAGTATCCTCTGTGGAGCATTTACAACTGTTTGTCTCTGGGTCCTGTTTCAAACCAATTGGATCAGATCTCTGGAGGTGAGGTTTGAGCATCCACAATTTTAAATCCTCTCCAGGTGATCCAGATGTGCATTTAGGCTTGAGAAATACTGCTATGAACAAACACTCACAACTTAGAAGAAGACTTGGAGGCTGTAGATAATCTGTCCCAAGACAAGGGGGACAAGGTGGCCAGTGCCATGTTCATGCTTGAAATAACTAAGCACACAGAATGTCTTGGTTCTTAAAGTAGAGAAAGCACTACACTGACATATTCAGGAAAGTTCCAAGTGAATTAAAAAAAGATATTACCATTCAAGGCGAATTTTAAAAAGACGTTAGCTTATATCAGTGAGCAAAAGAATACATTCCATTTTGCAGGTGGCTAAGACCTAGACCTCAAACCTGCAGCACATCAGAACCATCTTGGAAGATTTTTAAAATACAGATTCCACCTCCCATCTCAGACCCCGAGAATCAGAAACTATATTTTATTCATTTTTTCCCAAATGATTCTTATGCAATTGATTCAAGACGTTCCAACGACATATGTGTGTTTGAGAACTCCTGGCTGGCTTAGTTAGGATGGTTTATAAACTATAGCATGGAGCAAAATAACTTAGAAAGGTAGGATATGTATTAAAAGCATACTTAAAAAATTTTTTTTACTTATTTGAAGAGATTCCAATTGCATGAGCAGTGTCAAGGAATCAGTATTGTTCATAAATACCTCTGGTGATTCCAGGTCTGTTGACCCAGGAACCAATATTTTTCAGTAACACTGAAAAGGCAGCTGACATTGGACAGTTTCTTTTTATTTTATTTTTTTAATGTTTATTTATTTTTGAGAGAATGTGAGTGGGTGAGTGTAGAGAGAGAGGGAGAATCTGAAGCAGGCTACAGGCTCTGAGCTGTCAGCACAAAGCCTGATGCGGGGCTTGAACTCACGAGCTGTGAGACCATGAGCTGAGCTAAAGCTGGACGCTTAACCGACTGACCCATCCAGGTGCCCCTGGAAAGATTCTTTTTAAATTCTTCTTTACACTACTTTCTAAGTAGATCAAATGAAAAAATATATAGTAACTATGAGTTAAGAATAATTGAATTGTTTAGATATAATCAATCTGGCTTCTTCAAATTATACTCCTTGTTTTATTATCATCTGGGGATTTGCAATGTGCCTTCCATTGTCTCCCTGAAATTTTGCATTGGTAAAAAGTTTTAGATTATTGTAATAAGAATGTGGATGACATAAAAAATCTATAATATTTTAAAATAATGCTCATTATATGGTTGGTTTTCTATAGGCAATTAAGGTCTTAGTGAGTAATGAGTATATGAATTGCAAAAGATGAGGTAGAGAATGAAGGGGAAGTTAGTTAAAGGAACATATGCAAACATATGCAAATATCATCTTAGATCTTAGATCAGACAGTAACAGTGTCAGAAGGAACTTTGCAAACAACTAGGTCCAGAGAAGTTTGGTGGCGTTCTCAAAATTATAGTTTGTTGAATCTATAACCCAGCCTGGCATTATTCACATTTCGGGTTTAGCAGGCTCTCTCTCATTTTTGTTCTGTTACCTGCTCTATATAATGTTTATGAATATGGATGCATTCAATATGAATTACTGAGCGGGAGAACACTTTGGATGGTAATTGAGCTTACCTATTTGCAAAATGCTACAAAATCTTTAGATGAGAGACATCCAGAAAAAAAAAATATCATTTTAATTGACTGATGTTTGCAATACAAAGGAGTGCAGTTAGGGAGGAAAGAATCTGGATTTCTCTCTGTGCATAGTTTGGTAATAAATACATGCCCTTCACAATGCTTACATTTACATTCTCCTGGAATACTAGGTGTCTTTCCTATTAGAAACAGTTGGCATTGACATTTGAATATAATGTTAACATGTTTCCAATCTTTTTAAATCTTTCTTGACATGTTACTTCTTTTGGGATGCTAGAATGCAGTAAGATTAGAAGGACATAAAGCCTTCCTTTGCCTCCAAGCAGTAAACTGAATAATTAAATAAATAAAATATACAGCCTCTAACCGATATCAATAAGCTGGAACTGTTATCACACATAAAAAAAACCTGTGTGATTCCCAACGCAATTTCCTCATTCATTGAACAAATATTTGCCTCCTCTGTTCTAGGCACTGTGCTTATCTTTTAGATCCTGAAGTTTTTATATTTAACAGTTTGGGTGTAATTAATCCATTAAGAAGTTCCTCTAAATGACATCAGAGTTCAAGGGAACTCAAAGATATGGTTAAGCACAAAGTCATAATGTAAGGACCCAATTCTTGTTTTGATAACATTACCTCATGCCAAGACATGTTCTAGGTGATTACCTTAAGATTCATGGATTCTAGTTTGAAAATAGGCAGGCAAAAAGAAATTAATAATATAGTTTCCCATTCTTTCAATATTTAACCTCCAATTGGAGGCAGATATGTAAAGCCTCAGCAAATAATTCCTAAATATTCTGTCACTTTACACTTCAAGTGCTCTATGCTTTCTAAGCCCTCACAACAGAAAACATTTCTGCACATTCTAGGATTATCAGGACGAATGCAGTAAATAAACAAATTTTAGCTGATATTGGTTTCCCACTAAGATAATTTTTTTCCAGTTTCTATTTCATATTGTAAAATTTTTGGTTGTCATAAAATATGACTGTCATATCTTTTTCCAGAGTATAATACAGATGGATAAGAAGACATAAAATAATTAATATTTATATATTCTTACCAATAAAGCTTATAATAATTAATATTTAAATATTCAGACCATTGAAAGTAACAGATTTTTGATATTTTGGAATAAAACTTTTGAAATGGTCTATTGCCTTTTTATATCCACAGTTTATCTCCTGACATAATTATTTGTTTTTATAACCAACAGCAAGCTAATTTTGTAGAATCAATATCTTTCATCATGAGCTATCCTTTAAAAGAATTGTAATCCACAGGATTTATTTTAAAAGTACCTGAGAATCATATACCACCCTGAGGGTTGCATTTCACTTAAAGTATGGTGAAAGCCCATTTCCTTCTGCTCAAGTTCAACTCCTAAAATATTTAAAACAGAAAGAATGTTAAAAGTTTGATGTCTTATTTACTGTATACTTTTTCATTTTTTAAATTTTTAATGTTTTTTTAAACATTTATTTCTGAGTCAGAGCGAGAGAGAAGGAGACAGTGTGAGCAGGGGAGGGTCAGAGAGAGAAGGAGATACAGAATCTGAAGCAGGCTCCAGGCTCTGAGCTAACTGTCAGCACAGACCCCAACCCGGGGCTCGAACCCACGAACCGAATCATGAGATCATGACCTGAGCTGAAGTCGGATGCTTAACCAATTGAGCCACCCAGGCGCCCCTACTGTATACTTTTTCAAAAGTCAAAGTGCTTCCACATAGAGTGTATCATTCCACAGGCCCTAATTATACATATAAGGCATTCACATTTTTAGGAGTTGCAAGATACTTCTATTATTAGGTGAGAATTCAAAGAAAAAAACATAGAATTAAAAGATACAGCACCCTTACATCCCAAACTTGGCCATGTCAGTAGCTCTGTGTGTATGTGTGAACATGTTTCTTTAATAAATATTATCTCTGGATATGATTAACTCATAAGTAGAATAAAGGAATTGGTGTGTAAACATTGCTATAATGACATCTAGCCCTAAAACTAACAGAGAAAGGGCCCCAGAACTGATGCAGTAAGTTGACTCATTCATTTTGTCCTTCTAATTCAGAAAAGTTATACTTCTGGGACTTGGTAATGGGTTTTCAATACAATGTGCCAGTTAGTCATTTCGTGCTGTTGCCTTGGCTTGGATCGTATTATCAGCAGGTGATTATGGGCAGTCTAAAAAAGAGACCCAATTCATAGTTGACAAGAGAAGCGATGCTGTCAGATTTATCAGTTCTTTGAAATCATAAGCACCCACCACAGCAAAGACGGGTTGTCATGACAATGAATGCTTTTCTGCCTTTGAAGAAAGCAGATGCTTTCTAAACTTGTTAGCCAGCATCTTGTTTAGATCCCTATGCTTTTTACAGGCCTAAAAGGTAACAAAGTAAGTGTAAATATATGAATTAGGCTGTTGTAACATGATGAAATAAATGTGGGTGGAGATCTGTTCTTATGTAAGGGGGCATCCCCACATATACAATATTTCTTGATGCAGTGTGATAAATGTGGGTGGAGATCTGTTCTTATGTAAGGGGGCATCCCCACATATACAATATTTCTTGATGCAGTGTGGTTAGAAGAGGTAATATGGAGGGAAGTAAATTTAAATCAAATGAGTAAACAAAGTTTGCCGCTTAGAAATACGTCACATCCTGACGTAACTGGGGAAATGTGCTATCTTATTTTCATTAAATCAGCAGTGACTCTAATCAACTCCATTGAGAGTAGTATGTGCAGAAACATAGGCTCAAAGAAAGCTTTCAGGTATCTCAGCTCCTATATAATTGTAAGCTCCTATAGGGCAGTGATGGTACCTTGCTCATCTTTATCTCGGTTATGGTGTTGCCTGATGCAAAAGACCTGTTCAACACGGGTAAAACAATGAACTTGAGGATCAAACAGTCCTCCATCTAATGCAAGAATCTTCCTCTGCTCCAATCCTTCTAGTGTTCCAGAGAGCTCATTCCTACACAAGGGCATCTGGGGTACTTACTGACCTGAAGTTTGCCTCTATCTGACTTCTTTTGATGTAGAAGATTGTGGATTTGTGTTCAACTGCTAATGTCAATATGCAACAGGATGATTAGAATTAGATCCAAATGGATGTTATCAGAACATTCCAATTCTTTTGTTGGGTTTTTGGCCTGAATCCAATAGAGCCATTAAAGATTCTTTTGGGAAATGCTTTCCTTAAAGAATCCTTAACATTCCATCTTTTTTCACCTTCTAAAATTCTCAGCTTATATACAGCCCTTAACCTTATAGAGGAAAAATGCTGTATAGCAACTGAAGGTTCATGGATGCATTTTTCCAAAAACTTAGTATAGTGACAAATTTATTTTGGTTCTGTAAAGCCCTCAGGACATGGTCATATGTGCTATATATGAATAATTACTAAAATGAAATATATAATTTCATTTAATGTTTCTAGGCTAGAACTGTTAATGTTTCTAGGCTAGAACTGTCACTTCATTGAAACAAACAAAAATTTTCCCATGACTTTCAATGATATACATTGATTCATTCAAAAAGTATTCATTGAGATCTTACTCTGTGTTAGCATTGTGTTTTCTATAGATCTCCCCTTTATTATGTTTAACATCTTACATTTAACAACTTAATGACAATTTTATTTAGGTTCTTTTAAATGATAGACAAACCTCTAAAATGTTTTGTCTATCTGTCTGTCTGTATGGCAAATAGAACCTTTTAAATATTGGGGCTAGGGAACAAATATAGCAAATTGATATGTTATCCAAAATTGTACATAAACCGTATGTAAATATGTACCGTATGTAAATATGACGTGTATCTATACGCATCCTTTTCCTTTGTTATTTGGAGAAATTGTTTGCTTTATTATAATAATGAGTGTTAGGACTGGGAAGAGAACTGTCTTAGATATTCTTAAATGTTGTCCGGATTATTTCCCAGGCTCTAAAAGTGCCCCCAAATTGAATATGTAGAAATACTTGAATAATTCAACCTAAGATCATGAGAACAGGTGGCTGCATTTGCAAGTCAGCTTAATGGAAATAAATGAAAAGTCTACTAGCTTCCTGAATAAAACAGCTCTGCTTCAGTCTCTTTCTTATTCACTATATGAATAATTCTTCCTTCACAGAAAATGTGGTAAACAGGTAAAAAATAGGTCAAATAGAGACAGTTATACACTTTGTTCACTTCGAAGTCAAAGAGGTTAGAACTCAATTACAAATGCTTTTCCTTTGTTACATTATGCAAACTTGGAACTAGAGATTATGATACTTAGTGAAAATATTTCATATTTTAAGATGTGCATCTTCATTTCCCGAATAGATTAAACAGCTGACCAATGTAGAAACAACAATCATATCACAAACTTACAAACAACTACCAAAATGTGAAAAACAACGTTTACAAATGGTAGCAAAGAATAAATTAATTTTCAGTGCACATAATTAGGTATATACAGGATAATTTAAAACCAAAGGGAGTGATTGCTAATGCTGAGCTCTCAGAAATCTCCATCAAAATATACATGTTACCCAAGAGAGAGTGATAAAAATAAATTGTGACACAAAAGCAGAATGTTGTCTCTCTTCTCATCCTCAAAACTTAGAT
The DNA here is from genome assembly GCF_003009895.1 of Hyaena hyaena. NCBI lineage: Eukaryota > Metazoa > Chordata > Mammalia > Carnivora > Hyaenidae > Hyaena > Hyaena hyaena. The sequence continues at coordinate 226,779 of NW_024081923.1, forward strand.
GATAGCTCATCAAAATAATTTCTCCAAGTGTGCAAATGATGGAAAACTTTAATTCCAAAACCATTTCTCTAAATTACCCACAGATTTATATTCTTGATGCCTTTTCACATGATCACAAGCCAAGCATGCATGTGATTCCCAAAATCGTGGAAGATTTACTGTGAAATCCTTCCTCCAGTTAAAGTAACTAAGGTATAACTTATTGTTTTTGTCAACTTCTTTCAGATATTTTGCGAGCTCACTGGGAGAGTTATAATCTTCCACATGAATGAATGAATCTGCTGGAATATAATTCTCATAATTTTCCCTAGACGGCCCCAGAACAACAGGGACAGAGCCAGCTAGAAAAGCATTGTAGAGCTTTTCCGTGATGTAATCTTTGTGGATTGAGTTTTCAAACGACAGATAAAATTTGCAAGTAGATATGGTAGGGATCAAATTTTTATCATTCACATACTCTCCAAATGCTTGCCCGTATGTATGGATTTCAATGCTTTTGCTCAGCTCATTGTAATACTTGACCCTCGCATGCTCAGGATTCCAGTTACTTACAACCCAGCACACTAACTTCTCTTTGCTTGGCACTTCAAACACGAAGGGGTTTGTGCTCACCGTCAAGAAGCCATAAGGCACTTGGATATCTGAGTCACGGCGATAAGTCAGAGTCAAGTTGAACAGGTGCTCAATGCCACTCTTTTGGGGCGTGTGGGTTGGTGATTCCAAATTCATCCAAATCCATTTCTGGAAGGGTGGCCTAGCCTGCTGAGGTAAGTTAGTCAGATCCCAACTGATGTCTCGGTGATGGATCAGAACTGCATGAGATTTGTTGTAGAGGGAACGGTCTGTGGTAAGATGGCATCCTTGGATGTTGAACATTGTTTGGCAAGATGTAAGGTCAAAGGTCTGCCCAAATGGCCACACCCAAATCAGGATAGTAGTTTCATTAAAATAATCAGTTTTGGTAGAGAAGAAGTTCTTCATTTTCAGCACTGAGCTGGCTGACTCCATTGGACTGAAGATCCAGCTGTTGGTGGGCTTGATGTAAATGAGCAGACATGCCATGAAGCAGCCCAGGATAATGCAGACAATTAAAAATGGGCGGAGAATTCCTTTGGATGCTGATGTCATAATTTTTTCTGTGGAACAGAAGGAGAGAGAGAGGGGGGGAGGTAGGGGTAGTGACAAAAAGTTAATCATAATTTGAGATCAACAAGTGGTACATTTCAAAATACACTTAATGACAAAATCAATTGCCTTTTCCTTTTTTAGTGTTATTAAACCATTGAGAGAATTAAAGCTTTAATTAAGCCAAGAACTGCTCTTGAAAGGAGGTTTCGGGGCACCTGGGTGGCTCAGTCAGTTAAGTGTCCAACTTTGGCTCAAGTCATGATCTCACAACTAATGGGTTCGAGCCCTGCATCAGGATCTGTGCTGACAGCTAGCTCAGAGCCTGGAGCCTGCGTCAGATTCTGTCTCCCTCTCTCTCTGACCCTCCCCTGCTCATGCTGTCTCTATCTCTCTTTCTCTAAAAAAAAAAAAGGAGGTTTCCCCTGAACTCTATAAATAATGAATCAGAATTTGTTATAAAGCACCAGCATATCTTCAAGCTGAGTTACATTTTTCTTTCAATGCTAGCCTCCCCTGTTATATTTTTATTTGTGTCTACAAAAATGGCATAATGAAGACTGTCATCACCAAAGCTATGACTAAAATCTTTAGTAATTTTAAACCACATCAGATATGTGAACATTTCCTAGTTGATATGATTACTTATTCACTAGTGTGCTTTTAGAGACTGTAATGTAACTTTGTAATTAGATGGAATTCTTGGTATAAGTTATCTTCACTGTCAAAAGTGAGTCACAACAGTCATCCTGTAAAAAATAGAAACTTTTGGTTTGATATCTGCTTTTTTACTTTGTTTTGTTTTGCCTTTTAGTTAAGTACTGTGACAAAAATTTTATAAATTAAAAAACTTCTTAGGGCACCTGGGTGGCTTTGTCGGTTAAGCGTCCGACTTTTGCTTAGGTCATGATGTCGCGGTTCGTGGGTTCGAGCCCCGCATCGCGCTCTGTGCTGACTGCCAGCTCAGAGCCTGGAGCCTGTTTCAGTCTGTGTCTCCCTCTCTCTCTGACCCTCCCCTGCTCACGCTGTCTCTCTCTCTCTCCTAGAAATAAATAAAAATATTAAAAAAAACTTCTTGTTTAATTTTTAATTTTTATTTTTTCTTACCATTTTCCTGTTTACTTTTAGTAATCTATTAATACATCCAAGATTTATTAGGTTGCTATAATAAAATGTTCTTTTTTTATGTTTTATTTATTTCTGAAAGAGAAAGACACAGCGTGAGAGGGGTGGGGTGGGGGGTGGTTAGAGAAAGAGGGAGATACAGAATCTGCAGCAGGCTCCAGGCTCTGGGCTAGCTGTAAGTATAGAGCCTGACGAACCGTGAGATCATGACCTGAGCTGAAGCCAGACGCTTAACTGACTGAGCCACCCAGGCCCCCCATGATAATTAGATGTTCTAATGGCATTAGAAAAACATTTTCACTTATGTAGTATTGGGTTATTAAAATGTTTTTGTAACATTAATATGATATTAGTATAATAAAGATAAATGGACTCTCAAAATATATTTCATTGATCTTGTGAATTATAGCAGTTTGAAACTAAAAGATGAATCAAAGCTTTAAAAACTTTTTCTAAATATAAGAATCTTCAATGTTTTTCCTCTTTGACATTCATGTCTTCTTATGAATATGAACACAAAGATAAAATATGTAATATGTTTACAAAACTGTCTTTTGATCAAATTCTTACTGTTTCTCTGAAATTCATTATTCTTCTCACCAAAATGACTTGGCCTATCAATTTCAGATTCACTAAAATATTTTGAAATCTTGATCAAAACTAGTGTAGGAACATTAGATATGGCCTTGTGTGCGTGCGTGGCACCAGGACAGCTTGGAGTGTCTCCTGGAGTTGGGGAGGGACAGGCTTTGATTCTCACTATGGCTATCACACAGTTTCAGTTATTTAAAGTTTGCATCTGCCCAGCAACACTATTCTCCTTCCTAAAGAGGTTAATATGCAGATCTGGCAGAGGACAGGAGTTAAGTGGAGACCAAATAACTTTGCCAAGTACAGTTGGTTATTTATCAGTTCCTAAACAGACAGATGTTGAAGAGTCGACATCCTAGGATGAAGATGCACCACAAGTGTTAAGATTGAAGAAGGGAATGAGAATGTTACTACACAACAAAATACTGCGAAACTGGAACCTGACTATTTTAAGAACATGACACCAGCAAAGAAAACTCATAAAGAATCATTAATAAGAAAAGAGAACCATTAAGTTTTGGCATCCCAAATGGAGCACAAGTTTCTCTAATAGATTAGCAGCTACACAATATATGCCTTTTATTCATCAATCTCCTGAATTAGTTGACTTAGATACCTGGTAGGAAAATAGCAATGCATGGGAAGAAGAAGAAGAAGATGCAGCCTGGTAAGCAGAAGCTCTGAGGCAGCAGAAGACAGCAGACAGAGAAAAGAAAGGAAGAAAATGGAAAAGGAAGCACAGTGGCTGATGAGGAAAGAACAAAACAAAGTTGGTGTGAAGCTTGAAAACAAATGCTCTTCACATATAGTGCCAGGAGGAGAAGTATGAGCTCCACAACTCAGACAACATTTCGAGGCATTTAAGAGTATTTTCAAGAATACAAACACATTGCTTGATTTTAATGCATTACTCAGACCATCTAGGACACCAGAATTCTCTCAAAGTACCTTGAGCTCTCAGTGATTGAGACTCAAAGGAACGAAAAAGACCCATAAGGCAATAGTTTTTTTCAACATGCTCCAAGTGTAGGGCAATTGTTTGTTGTAGAGAAATTATTACAAGCGGAATACACCAGTACCTCTTCAAGCTAAAGTTTCTAGCTAAATAAATGTGTGTAAGAGCACCTGGGTGACTCAGTCAATTAAGCGTCTGACTTCAGCTCAGGTGATGATCTCATGGTTCACGAGTTCAAGCTCCATTTTGGGTTCGGTACCAGCAGCTCAGAGCCTGGAGCCTGCTTCAGATTCTGTCTCTTTCCTTCTGTCTCTCTTTCTGCCCTTTCCTGTTCACATTCTGTCTGTCTGTCTCTCTCAAAAATAAACATTAAAACATTTTAAATAAATGGGTGTAAATAGTTTTATGGTAGGAGGGAAGTCTGCTCTCTGTAATGCTTTCCTTTGCTATGCATAATGATCAAATAAATAATTTTAAATATTCTTTTGTTTCCATGAATGTCTGACCTAAATCAGACAAACTGGAAGGCTTTAACTTCTATATTTTTGTTGTCAGAAGCTGCTATTGGCCTACATTTCCTCTAATTTGAACTGGAATTGTTTATGTTTAATATGACATTAAGGGATTTGATAACTTTGATTTTTAAGAAAATGACATAAAATGCAATAATTTTATTTACCATAAATATTTTATGCATCATTGTTTCCTTTTGGATAGTGCTGTAGTGCTGTACGTAATTGTAATTCATACTGCATGTATAAATTGAAAATCAGCAAAATGATAAATTTGTTTTGCATTATTATAACCTGGTGAGTTTTTTTTCCCTCAAATTTTAACGTTTATTTATTTTTGAGAGAGAGACAGTGTGCAAGTGAGGTAGGGGCAGAGAGAGAGGGAGACACAGAATCTGAAGCAGGCTCCAGGCTCTGAGCTGTCAGCACAGAGCCTGATGCAGTGCTCAAACTCACAGACTGTGAGATCATGACCTGAGCCGAAGTCATCTGCTTAATCAATGATCCACCCAGGTACCCCTAACTTGTGAGTTTTAAAATCTAGTACTAGGTGCTGGGCATTTAGGAGGGCACCTTTTGGGATGAACACTGGGTGTTTATGTAAGCCAATGTGACAATACATTATATTCAATAAATAAAAACTAGTATTAGTAGTTTTCCATTTTGTTATAGATTTTAAGATGTTACAGTGTTTTAAATACCTTAGTTCCTCCCACACAAAGGTCATTAATTTACAAATGCAGAAAGCCTTCAGTTCCAATATTTCAAAGCTTTTAGATGATTTCTGTATCAGTTTTATATATCTGACATAATGCAGTTTACATGTTGTTGGCTACGATAATATTATTGATTCATTAAATTTTCAGCTGAGATAGGAATAATATTCTTATTTTTGGGTGTTGACTGGATCCAAAATAGTTTCAAGGAAAAAGATACATACTGTGTTCGTAGGAAAGAAATTGATTTGATAGTTCAAGATCCCATTATTTTTTTCTCCATAATTAAAATACATCCAGACTGATTTTCTAAGGTGTTAGAATTTTACAATATTGTTACTTTCATAAAAGTTGTTGTTCAAAATTAACATTCTTTGGGTTTTTAAAAATGTTACACATACTCTAAACTATAGCTGATATGCTTGAATTAAAATATTTCATAGTAAAATCACAGACTGTACAGTGATAAGGACCCTAAGTCCTTATCCTAAGTTCCCAGACCAAATGTATTATAAAATCAGTTGAAATTTAACTTTGGTAAAAAGTTGCTTTTTACAGTCCCAAGCCACATCACATTTATCAGAGTTTCTGCCAATATACTCCCAATTAAATAGAATAGACTAAAATTTTTAGTAATAAATGTATCTCTTCACCTATTTGTATTTACGTATTTTTAGTTATGGGAATGCTACATGATTTCTCTAAATTTGGGGTTCATTACAGGTAACCTCTCCTTTAGTACAATAAATTTTACTGCTTTTCCCTAATAGTTGACAAGTATTGAAGTCTGCTTTGGTTATGCCTTTCGTGGGTGCGGGATGTTTTTTGTTGTTGTTGGTTTTTTTATTTTTGTGTAATTACAAGTAAAAATTGGTTAGAAATCATAGTTTGATTAATTAGAGATTTTTCTTATGAAAAGAATAAATAACAATTCTGGGGGGAAAAAAGAAACATTATATGTTTCCTTCCAGAAAAAAAAAAAAAGGGAGAAATTGTTCTTTATTTAATTACCTACATTTATGTGAACATTTTTTAAAAATCTCATTTTTTTGTTATACGGCTTTTTTTTTTTAATGCATATAACATTTGCTGTGTAGTAAAGCTTAATTTTGTGCATCCAAAGATTCTGGATATTGTATTCTGAAGCACTCCTAAAACAGAATTATTGGAATCAAAGCCTGAGACTTACCATCAAAGCTAGCTTCAGCCCTGTCTAGTTAGTAACTAAAGGAAAATAAAAAATTTTATACTAACTCTGTCCAGAAACTATTTTTAAATGTCTTTTTACTTATTTATATTTATTCTTTTGTCATTTAAAAATTTGTTGCTTTAGGTAGATTTCTTACAAATAGCATAGACTTGGGTTTTGTTTTTTATTTAGTTTCATTTTTGAGATATAATTATCATATAACATTATATTATCCTCAGGTGTACAGCATAATAATATACAGTTGGCCCTTAAACCACACGGGTTTGAGTTGCACAAGTTCACTTATATGCAGATTTTTTTACAGTACTGTAAGTGTATTTTTCTCTTCCTTGTGATTTCCTTAATAACATTTTATCCTTCTAACTTACTTTATTGTAAAAATATAGTATATGATACCCATAACATACAAAATATGTGTGAATCAACTGTTTATATTATTGGTAAGGCTTATAGTCAACAGTAGGCTATTAGTAAAGCTTTTGGGGAGTCACAAATTATATGTGGATTTTCAATACCCTTAACTCTGGCATTGTTCAAGATTAACCATATAATGAAATGAGCACTACATATATTCCACATATATGTACCTTTTTTTCCTGTGTTGAGAACTTTTAAGATCTACTCTCTTAGTAACTTTCAAATATACGATACAGTATTATTTACTATAGTCACCATGCTATACCTTACATCCCCAGGAAGTTTGTATCTTTTTTTTTTTTATTTAAATTCAAGTTAGTTAATGTACAGTGTTGTCAAGGCTTCAGGAGTAGAACCCAGTGATTTATCTCTTCATATGATACCAGGTACTCATCCCAACAAGTGCCCTCCTCAATGCCCCTCACCCATTTAACCCATTCCCCAACCAACCTCCCCTCCAGCTTCCCTCAGTTCGTTTTCTGTATTTAAAAGTCTCCTATGGTTTGCCTCTGTATTATCTTATTTTTCTTTCCTTTCCCCAATGTTCATCTATTGTGTTTCTCAAATTCCACATGTAAGTGAAATCATATATCTGTCTTTCTCTGACTTATAAATGTTTTATTTATTTTCAGGGAAAGAGCATGAATGGGGGAGGGGCAGAGAGAGGGAGCAAGAGAGAATTCCAAGCAGGCTCCAAGATCAGCACAGAGCCCAACACAGGGCTCAGTCTCAGGACTGTGAGAACATAACCTGAGCCTAAATCAAGAGTTAGACGCTCAATGGACTGAGCTACTCAGGTGCCCCCAGAAACTATTAATTAACCTCTGAGCTAAAGAGAAAATCAGAAAGGAATACTACATGTCAAATTTTGTGGAATGTACTTAAACAGTATTTTAAAGGAAATGACTAAGTTTGCACATTTTTGGGAAATTAATAAATTGGTCAACTGAATAAGGTGGACAAAGAAAAATGGTCCAAAGCTAAATAAATAAGAAGCAAAAAATTAAGAAAATTTTAAGAAAATGAAATTGAAATCGAAAGCAGAAATTTGAGATGATTAATAACATTACATGTAATTATGTGAGGTGATGAATGTTAAGTAAACTTTATATAGTAATAATTTTGCACTATCTACATATATCAAATTATTATGTTGTGTGCCTTAATCTCATACAATGTTATATGTCAATTATAACTCACTAAAACTGGAAAAAATACTGATATAAACCTCAGGCAAGAAGAATCAAGAAAAAAAGAAATTAAATTTTTTTTAAGAAATTCAATTTAAATATCAGAAAGAGTAAATTATTCTTGATGTAACATAAAAAAATAAGAAATAACTATAGTGAGTTATGTTCATGATTTTGAAAAGCTGTTTAAATGAATGGTTATAATCTGCACAAATAGAAAATGACAATAATGCCAATTTTAATAAGAAATTTCTATTAAACAAATAGCAGTTAGAAAAGTGGAATTGATAAACGGTAACTGAAAAGAAACCTAGATGATTTGTAGGACTGATATCAACAGTTCAAAGAATAGCAAATACTACTGTCATTTAAAAAAAGATTCTAGAAAACAGGAAAATAAGTGAAGAAGCTTAACTCATTATAGAAAGCCAATTATTACCCTATTACCAAGAGAAAATTTAAAAAGTTTAAAAAGGATTTCATTTATGAACACAGATGTAAAAATAAAAACATTTTGCAAAAGGAGTATTAAAAGCATATTATGCCACAATTCAAGAATAGGTTTTTGTAGGTTCCTGTAAATTTAATCGCACTTTATAAATTTAAATATTTGAACAATTTTTGAATTTTTTCTGGATCCAGGGATCTACAGACTGAGAAAACTTTTTTTTTAATGTTTTATTTATTTTTTTGAGAGAGAGAGAGAGAAAGACAGTGTGAGCCAGGGAGGGTCAGAGAGAGAGGGAGACACAGAATCTGAAGCAGGCTCCAGGCTCTGAGCTAGCCATCAGCACAGAGCCCAACATGAGGCTCGAACCCACGAACCATGAGATCATGACCTGAGCCGAAGTTGGATGCTCAACCGACTGAGCCACCCTGGTGCCCCCAGACTGAGAAAACTTACTGGAAGAAGGATCTTTTTAATGGAGTGATACTAACCTTTAATATCCATGATTGGACTCAGCAATTAGGTTATTTTTCTCCTATGGCACCAATGTTTAATGGTGTCTAGAAAGTTCTCATTGAAAGTTTCCTTAAATCCTTTTTGAATTGAAATGCATTGGCAAAAACTGCATAAATGATGCCAATTCGTTATGATCAGGTTACAACTTTAATGGTCTCCGTTTAATAAATGCTCACTCTTAGCTAGGCCTTGTGCCAAGCACTTTGCACACATCATTTCCTTTAATCTTCACAGAACCTCTAGCAAGAAGGTCTTTTATCACTTCACAGATGAGAAAACTGAGGGCCAGAGATATAAATAACGAGCTTAACCATTGTGTTCTGTGCTTTCTTGCCTTCCACCATCTTCTTTGAATAATACAAACATCAATAGTCTGTTGAGATGCATTTAGCACATCAAGTTTCATTGTCTTGATTTCTCTGGCCTCAGTCTTTTACTCTATAATTGTGGAGTACTTATCCATGCATTAAATTTAGAGCAATTTCCCATAACCAGAAAACTGACACTTATATGAAACTTACTAGTGTCAAACATTGATTTTAGCATTAACATTAACATACATACTTATACTCACTGTAATCCCATTTTATTGATAAAAAAACTGAGGTCTCTAATGGCTAGTACACTTGCTCAGGGTCACCTAGTTCATATGTAGCAGAGCCCACTGTCAAATAAACCCAGGCCATCTGGTTCCTGTGGGGTTATGATCACTACATTTTATGTTCACTGATTCTCCAGGTTGCAGCTAAAGAATCTAATTATCTTGATGATACCAGAATATAAACTCTATGAAGGTCTTTGTCTCTTCATTGCTGTATGAATCTAATCAACAACAGATTAGAGTAGGTGTTTAATAAGTGCTATATATGTTGTATGAACAAATGAATGAATTCCTGAGTCCCTCCCATGTGCAAGGTAAAATTCTTGGTAACTAGATAAATAAAAATGAACCAAGTGGGACTGAAAAGATATATATTTAGTTGCTTTCTTTGTGCATTTAACAAGTAAACCTTTAAAGAATAATTACCATTATCATTACATACAGGTATTTCTACAATAAAGTGAGCAAAATCTCCCGGTTTTGCTTCTCTTCATCACATGGCAAAGTTGGCATCTATCTAGTACTCTTTAATCCCATGATTCTTTTCTTGGCCAAATGAGGGAAAAAAAAATGGTCACTAGGCAGAAACAGTGTTCCTTTCACTGTGTGCCTTTCAGTGTTCTGCTTCCTGGACATTTTGTATTGAGGTTCATCTTGTTAACTCTCTACACACTTCTCCCCTCAGCTTTCTGCTGCTGTCGGGGTCAATCAATAAACAGTATGGGCAGTTATTTAGTGACCCTTGCTTTGTACAGAATCCGTCAGGAAAGTTTGCTTCTTGAAGCCAAATTGACGTCTCCTTGACAGGAACCTTTTCACTGACTCCTCATAACTAAAATTCATCTGGATACCCAACACATCTTGAACCCCTAATCGATACAACCTATTTATTAAAGCACCCATAGCAGTGTTACTTTCTCTCTCACCTGAGATAGCAATAACTTTGTAGCATTAAGTAAATTCTAACAACAAATCATGTAATTAAAACTTTTCCATTATTTTAATAGTCTCCAGTACTAAAGCACAATATAATTTAAAGGCGTTGGCATTAAAAATTAACATGATCCTTGGTAAAAGTACAACTTGCTGGGACTTGGTGTACACACGATTCTGTTTTCCATCACGAAACTACCTTGATCCACACTGTAGGAGTGCTCTACTGAGTGATAAAGGATGGGAGAGAGCTTGGAATAGAAAAGATTCAAGTTTGATTCTCATATCATAAATATACTTCAAGGTATTGGGTGAGAAATGTGAAATCAAAGAGAACAGGTGCCTTCTTCAAGGAATAGTAATAGTAATTTTTTTTTCCTTTGGTGTGTGTGTGGTGAATCCTTATGTTAAATGGGAAGAAATAACAGTACGTTTAAAATAGAATTCAATACTTGCCTAAAACTTAAAAGGCAGAACAGGACAGTTGAGCTTGTCACTTGCCACTTGGGATTTATTCCTAGATTGCCTGGGAATTGCCCCTAATTCTTCAACCGACCTCTCTGGCTCACATTAGCAGGCATGTAGAGTTGGAATGGAATTTCTCTCATGCCCTCAGGAATTCTTGAGTCAATATGTTTGACAATCCCTGTGTAGTATACTGATTCCGTTTGTTGTGTGGGTGCACAATTAAATGATTCCTGATACAGTAAAACTTTTCATCTTTGGCAAAAATGTGTAAAGGAGCAGAACTTTGGATCCACTTAAGGATCTTCAGATCAAGCCAGACCAGCCCCAAAGATAAGAAATAAATCACTGACAAATTAAGTGTATAAGTTAGAAATAGTTAAGGAAAAAAACTGACTGTCACTCATCATGGCTTCTTTCCTGTTAAATAAAATAAAATTTGTAAAGTGCTTCTGATAATGCCTGGCCCAGAGAAAGCACTGTGTAAGTGTTTGCTATTATATTATTACTCTCTGTTATAGTCAAGAATCAGACCTCCTACCATGGTTGAAATTCTTTTGGAACCTAAATCCCTTCTTATTTCTGAGGAAAATATTTCCACTTCTTTTCTTTTCTCTTTTTTAAGTTTATTTATTTATTTTGAAAGAGAGCGTGAGAGAAAGAATCCCAAACAGGCTCATGCTGTTAGACATGGGGCTCACTCTTACAAATTGTGACATCATGACCTGAGCCAAAACCAAGAGTCTGATGCTCAATTTATTGAGCCACCCAGGTGCCCCAAATTATTACTATTTCTAAGCATGCATGCGCACACACAAACACACACACAGAATCTCCTCTAAATTCAAAATATAACTCATTAATAATGTCTGGATAAATATATAATATAAAAATTTAATGAATATAAACAGGGTCTTTAGTTCAAGGAATCACCCTTTTTACAAAAGGTTACTCTGTAAATATATTATAATTAAAGGGTTCTATAGAAGCTATATGAAAATAAAAATGAAAATAATTACTGCTCTTTTAAAAATTTTTTGTGAGACCCTTTTAACATGATTTGAGCAGCTGTACAAGTATAGGCAGAGTTATTTTCCAGTTTACATTTTTTCACTGTCTGGATCACCTCCTTTCTGATAAAATGCCCCTATTTCCTATTGGGATATTACTTCTCCTCTCCTGTATGCAATTTTGGGGACCACCGAGAGTGATTTTTCCCCCTTTCCTAGCCAATGTTTATTTATTTATTTAAAAATCTTTTTAAATATTTTATTTACCTTTGAGAGAGAGAGAGAGAGAAAGCAAGCATGAACAGAGGAGGGGCAGAGAGAGAGGGAGACACAGAATCTGATGACAGGCTCTAGGCTCTGAGCTAGTGTCAGCACAGAGTGCAACGCAGGGCTCGAACCCACAAACTGCAAGATCATGAGCTGAGCTGAAGTCAGATGCTTAACCGACTGAGATACCCAGGTGCTCCAATGTTTAGCGGAGGATCAGGATCATTCAAATTGTCTCTCTGGGAATTTGAAACTTGAGAGGAAAATTAGGGGAGAGGAGGGGAAAATATTGGGGCTGATTAATCACAGTGGGGTTCCCTTACAGGACAATTATATAAAGTCTACTATCTGCCTCCAAGTTGCTGCTTGGGATCCTATCTTCCTGGGCTTCACTCTTCAGGTATTCCTTTAGCTCTAAGAGCTTCTCCATAAACTTGCAGTAATTTCCTTTTTGTGTATGTTACTTATAATTGTTTTTAGCGCTAGAGACAAATCCAAACAACCACAACAAAACAAACCCTACCCAAGCAAGCAAGCAAACAAAAGCCCAACAAATTATCTCCTCTCCTCTTTTTTAAATTCCTACTGGACAAAGTATATAACTTGAGTCTTTCAAAATATGTCCATAATTATTTGGATTAAAAAAACTATATACACCTTCTTAAAACATCAAACATATCTCTTCACTTTATGTTAAGCCATAGACTCCACCCAGAATTAAGGTATTTGGTAGGAAGTGGTATCTAACTGGGCTATTACTGACCTGTTTGGTCAGACTCAAAGAATAATTTGTTCTTCACATAATCATTACGAGGTTTAGTGTTCTGATATTCATATGGATTCTGCAAAAGTCTTCCGAATACTACATTGAATATTCGTAGCTTAAATTGCACAGTTTTATTTTTGGGAGTTGTTTGTTTTCATTATCATTTTGCTTTGCTTTATTTCTTCCTATGACTTTTAGGCTAAGATCCTTTACAAGAAAAAAAATATGTCTCATACTTTCTATACTACACGCCAGATTATATTCTACCTTGAAGCAATGTAAAACTTTATATATTCATCACTTCACTTTCAAAGATTCCCATGACACTTCATATTCCACTGAACATTTCTCATGGGCACTCCAGCTCTGAATTCCCACAATTTCCCCCATTAGATCCTAAGCCAAATGCCTCCTGCCTTTGGGAGATATGCCGTTTACTTTTTGGCAAGAAGACATAGGTTGGTCTCCGGAATGCTATCAAATCTGTGTTTGTGAATCTTTCTCAAGACCTTTGGATATTATCTATGTTATTTCCATGGGTGAGCCTCGTTTATTTCCTCCAAACACTGGAAAAGCTACCACCAAAATATGCCAGTTGTTTTGGTCCCAATGCTTTTCCTGAATATTCCTCAGAATGTACTCTAGCACATACTAGGATCCCCTGGCTTATTTCTCCAGTGGTTTCATCTTTAGGGATATTACTCTAAAATGCTCAAAAATGTCTCTGTCTTTTCCCTCTTTCATTTCTGTCTCACACATTTGTTTCCTAAATATGCAAGCTGGCAACTACCATTTTTCTGACATTGCAAACTTCATCTTGAGAGGTTTCTACATTCACTCTCTCTGAAATTTCTTTCCAACTCAGGGATTAAGCTTTTTTAGTTTGATCTTTCATCTGCTCTCTTCCCTTTCTATTCATGATCACTAGTTCTCAGTCACTGTCTTTATTCATCTTAGAAGCTCTATTTACCTGCTTTAGCTGCCTAAAGCAATCAGATCTGACACTGAGCCCGTGTCACTTGGCTCATGTGCTACTTTCCCAGAGGGAATACCATAGACAGGGCCAGGGGTGTTTGCTGGCATTTTCCCAGAACATGCTTTCTAGCATTCCTTGAAGCCAATGGTCTTTCATAATTTGGCTGTCAGCGCCAGTACTTTCTATGATTATTGTCAGGTTTCAGCCCAAAGCAGCCAGCCAATGAAGGTCCAAGGAGCCTTAAAAAAAATCCCACACTCTCATTTTGGACTGATATATTACTATGCATTCCCAACTCTGAAGATGAGACTTTTTTCCTTCCAAATGACACAGTAGAGTGACTAACCCAGTAGATTTTTCCTTACATCTCCCTGTCTTTTAAATCTATACCCTACCCGTACCAATGATGTCTCCTAATTATCTCTTAGATTAGTTGACTTCTTTCTAACTCTTTAGGTCCAAAATCTATCACCTCCTGTATAGACTGCTGACATTGGTTTTCAGTGGTACATCTGGCACTCAATTTTTATCTGTTCGATTTATCCACAACACAGTAGACCAGTGCTTCTGAAAGTGGGGTCCCCAGACCGGCGGCAACAGCATCAGCATCACCTGGGATCTTGTAAGGAATGTAATTCTCCACCCGACCCCAGATATAAGGAATCAGAAACTGGGGTGAGGTCCAGCAATCCATTCTAACAAGTCCTCTAAGTGATTCTGAAATACACTAGGGTTTGAGAATCCCGGCAGTAGAGCCATCTTTTCAAATCATAGATCACACTGTTTCAGGTCTTTCAATGAATTCCAACTACTTTTAAAATAAAGTAAAAAAGTCTTACTGTAGCTAAAACAGCCCTGGGTGATGGGAAACCTACCTCTGTTCCAAGCCAGGCTCCCTTCTGCACTCCCTGCATGGCCATGGTTGGCCCTCATGTACAGACGAGGTCACTGCCCTGGCTCCTCCCTCTCCCTGGAGCAGTTTCCCTCCTCTCTGTTGATTTCCTCCTTTTCACTTTTCAGCCCTCAGCTCCACTGGCAGTTGCTCATAGAAGGATTCCTGAGGACCACCCAACACCCATTCCCACAGTAAATCAAAGGCCAACTACATGTCTCATCGTACCATGGGTCATTTTTGCAAAGCACTTACCACAATAGCAATATTTGTGTATTTGATTGGTGTTGTTGCCTCTGATTGACAGTAACTAGGCTCATACAACAGACATTGGGTGTTTTTCTTCGGTATTCAATCCCTAGTGTCTAGTAAGACCTGGCATATTTTTGCTTTCAAAAAATGTTTTTTGAGTGACCGAAGAGTTAATAATTACTGAACATTTGCAATGTTCCAGGCATCAGGCTATAGATTTTATCATTTTATTTTCAGGAAAAGCATATTTGTTTTTCCTCATTTAAAAAATAAATACATATCGGGGCACCTCAGCAGCTCAGTCAGTTGAGTATCTGACTTCGGCTCAGGTCATTATCTCAGTCTGTGAATTTGAGCCCTGCGTTGGGCTCTGTGCTGACAGCTCAGAGCCTGGAAACTGCTACGGATTCTGTGTCTTCTCTCTCTGAGCTCCTCCCCTGCTCATATGCTGTCTCTCCGCCTCTCAAAAATAAACAAACATTAAAAAAATTTATTGATTTTATTTATTTATAGAAAATAAATACATATCACTTTCTATATGCCAAGCATGGTTCTAAGCACTTAACAAATATTAATTCTTTTAGATCCATAATGACCAGATAAAATATGCACTATAATTATATTCATTTTATAGATGAGGAAGCTGATGCACCTCTATTTGTCTCCTACCACCCAGTAGGAGTGGACACTAGTGGCTTGACTCCAAAATTCTAAAAATACATGTTGAGAACTGAGAATTCCAGCTTATAATTGCAAAGAATTCTATAAATTATAGGATTAAAAATTTTTTTTATGACATGTATTGCTCTGGAGTTATTGTTCATTAGAACAAACTAGATCACCAACACTTCATCTCTACTTGTATTCTAGAAAACAATGGCCAGAAACAGAAAACTAAAAGGATTAGATAATTCTCCTCCTGTTCCCAAGATAATGCAGAGGGGTGAATTAGAGCAGAGAATGAGTCTAGCTTTCTTTTATTATTAGGTTGCTTATAAAGCAATTGCAGGAATACAAAGAATTCCCATTTGCAACTGGTAATCCAAAGCCTCTCTGATAGTGTATTCCTCATAGCTACATTCTCTTCCAGGTGAATTCCTTATGTGCTGCTTTGTTGAGTCAGCTTTGAAAATAAACTAACCTCAAAGAGCCAGGTGGCCAAAAACAAAGGTAGAGAATCTTTTCAATAAAAATTCAAACAATTTAATAAAATTCAATAAAAATTAAAAAAACATTCCAATAAAAATTTAAATCGTATCCTATAATTTGTGCACACAGTGTCATTGGTTAACATTCTTTAAAGGATTTACAAGCATTTATTTTAACCATTACTTAACATGGAATTAAGAATTCCCTTTCTACAAGATTTACATTCCAAATTCCCTGTATCCTACCAGACTACTACAATAGGTCTTGTGATTTTAATGACTGTATTATGGTTGTTTGACTTTCATCCGTCTTACTACCAACAATCTCTTCAAAGTGTTTCTTGGTTGTTTTTGTAAAAGACGGAAAGGGAGTTTCATATGGATCAAAACCCGTCTGGCCTCAGTAGTCACCTTCTGTCTGGGGTTTGTCCTTCTTGCTCATATGGCTACCACTAGTCTGATAATCCAATTGATGCAACCTCATTTCTTTTTTTTTCTTACTTTTTTTAATGTTTACTTATATTTGAGAAAGAGAGAGACAGAAGGAGAGAGAGAGAGGGAGAGTATGAGCAGGAGAGGGAGACAGAGACAAAATCTAAAGCAGGATCTAGACTCCAAGCTGCGAGCTGTCAGCACAGAGCCCAATGTGGGCCTCGAACTCATGAGCAGTGAGATCTTGACCCGAGCAGAAGTTGGAAGCTCAACTGAGTCACCCAGGTGCCCCATGCTGCCTCACTTCTGCTCCCATCATCAAATGTGAGCCTAGAATCTCAAACCCAGCTGTCCCCTGACCTCTAACTCTGGGTGCCAGAGTATCTGGGTTCCTGTTGTGCTTGGAAGAAGTTTGCTGAATCAAACTCTTGTCACTGTCTCCAGGGGCTTTGACTATGTCGAAACACTCACAACATCTCTCTCAGAACATCTCCCCCAATTTCTGGTCCTCTGCTACCAAGAGAGGCTTTAGTCCAGTTTACAAGGCAAGGAAATAAATCCTCGGGAAACAAACTGCTTTATGTTCCTTGGCTTCCTTCCTACACGCTTTCTCCAACATAAAATTCTTGCTTTTTCAGTTACAAAAATAAAAATGAAAACAAAAACAACACACCATCGCACACATCAAAGGGTGTTAACAGATATTAAGAAGAAGGTTGCCA
This sequence comes from Hyaena hyaena, assembly GCF_003009895.1. Classification (NCBI taxonomy): domain Eukaryota; kingdom Metazoa; phylum Chordata; class Mammalia; order Carnivora; family Hyaenidae; genus Hyaena; species Hyaena hyaena. Next base: position 244,048 of record NW_024081923.1, read on the forward strand.
TAATAAAAGAACATATCTACCTATAGAGGTAAACACTATATTAGATGGGGCATTGCCATGACAACAGTTTCTGGATCAGACCAAATTTTACAGGCTGATCATCTTTTGAACTCATGTGAAACTAATTAGAGCCAGCTTTACTGGGATTAAATAAAAACACATCATTGTAGTTAATGAGGAGCTTCTGAAATTTCAAGTTAAATCTACAATAAAAGAATAAGTTAATAAGAACTAAAATAGAAAGGATATGCCACAAAGAAATCAACAGCTTAAGAAACAACACGATAAAAATGTGGCTAAAGAGATCTGTAGCAAAGAAGCAGGTTTAATCAATTTGCAACTCAGTAATCTGAAAATGAACTGATTAAGATACTCAACAAAGATGATATTATTAGAAGAAAGGTAGAAAGGAGGAATTTAGAAGTAAAAAAATTGCAAGATTGGAGAACCCTTAAATTTGAGATACAAATACTCCCATCCTTGGTGGTGAGGGGAGGATTTTCACTGTATCACTATTAATTCAGCTGTCCTCACTGGCTTATTTCTCCATAGCCTGAATGAAGTCTCCTCGAGGGTTATCTAACATTCCTATTCTGATTTCATTCTGATTAAATAATCTTTTGAATATTCAATTTACCAAGCAGTTGAATACTAAAAAGGAAGCACCATACTTGGTGAACACAATAGAGAAAATGAAAAAGAAATACATCAACAGAGAACACCCTTCTCTCCTCCAGCCACATTGGAAAAGACAACTGTTCTCTCATCCAAGGCTGATTCTTCCTCATTATCTGGAATCTAAAGTCAGGTGACCTCATTCCATTCTTTATCTCTGATTTTTTGTAATCTTCAATTTCTCTATCTCTAATGGTTGTTTTCCATTTGAATTTAAATATAATCACAGTTCTTCTGTCTTCTATTAAAGAACCTTCACCTTCCCAAACGCTGCTCCACTATGTCTTCATACAGCTGCATCACTCATATACCTATCTAAGCCTCCAACTGGAAGTCATTATTTATTCCTTCAACTCTGTTATCCAACATCTAGTCAATTAGTTCACTTAATCCTCTCAAATGTTGTGCTGGTTATGAAATCTCACTCACTTTCTCCATCCACTACTATTTCATTGTTAAGGCCTGCTTCACTTATTTCCTGGATTACTGCAATGAACCACTAATTGTTGTCACTGATAGTGGTTTTGTTTTCCTCCAATTCATAGTAAACACTGACTCTTCTTTTTCTTTTTTTTTTCAATTTCTCTCTTTCGAAAAAGTTTTATTGTAGGGGCTCCTGGGTGGCTCAGTAGGTTAAGTGTCTGACTCGGCTCGGGTCATGATCTCACAGTTCGTGAGGTCCAGCCCTGTCCTGGGCTCTGTGCTGACAGCCCAAAGCTTGGAGCCTGCTCCTGATCTGTGTCTACCTCTCTCTCTACCCCTCCTCTGTTTACACTATCTCTCTCTCTCTCGAAAGTAAATAAACATTAAAAAAAAAGTTTTATTGTAAAAGCAATGTTGGGGAAAAGGTAGTTAAAGCAGCTAGCCTGTGATCCCTCCTGATTGCCAAGGAGATGCCCCTGGGGATTGGGTGGTTAAGAAGGCAGGTGTCCTGGTTCAATGTCTTTGTAAGCATGGTAACTTGACCTCCAAGGCAACAGACTAATCATATTCGTTGGAAAGGAGAATTCTTAGCTATAAAACACTTTGAGGAAAGATGTTGCTGGTTTATGATTGCTTATTGTAAAGGAACCTAAACTTGGATGGACTACAAGGCACGGCTCCCTGGAGAGTGTCACATAAACTATACAACTCTTAAGTATAAAACAATGATGTTTTGTAACTTAAAAACCCCCTACTGTGTGAGGTGACACTGGAGGCTTCTATTATTTTGGACCAAAGACAAGGTATGATGCAAAAAGGAAGGCATATGGAGATTAGTAGGGTATTTCAGACTACTTCCTGTCTTATGACTGATTGCATCCTTAAAATATTGGTAAAGTTTCATACTGGGAACAATCTGTGATAGAAATGAGTTTCACATGACAGTCTGATTCTTTGTATTAGCTTAAAGCTTGCTATACAATTTTGAAAATACGCAAACACAATAAATGGAAGTGGTCTATAAAGGAACTCACAGAAATAATATGGGGCGCCTGGGTGGCTTAGTCGGTTAAGCGACCGACTTTCGCTTAGGTCATGATCTCGCGGTTTGTGGGTTCGAGCCCCGCGTCAGGCTCTGTGCTGGCTGCCAGCCCAGAGCCTGGAGCCTGTTTCAGTCTGTGACTCCCTCTCTCTCTGACCCTCCCCTGCTCACGCTGTCTCTCTCTCTTTCCTAGAAATAAATAAAACATTTAAAAAAAAAAAAGAAATAATATTTTGTGTGTCTTTCTTTCCAGTATTTATTGTACAGATCTATTTGGTTAACTATTCACCTCTCTAGTTTCGATTTCAAAGCTGCACATCCTTTAAAAAGATATAAGAGCACATATCTTTCCTTAAAAAAGTACAGAGATCCACTTGTCAGAACTTAGACACACTAAGTATTATCTTTGAGGTATGTGTGCATATTCTGCATTTGATAAAGAATATATAATTTGTTAGGTTTTCATTTAATTCACTTTTCTCTGATGACTATGATGTAAGCTTATATTTGTTGGCTATTCATATTTAAAAATGGATTGTGAATTTGTCTATTTTCCAAATTACTTTTACTATGTAACTCGTTAAATTGGAAGAACATTTTATCAGTGATACATACTGAGAACAGTATCTTTTCAATTTCATCTTTCAAAGTTTTTGGTAAGTGGTCCTTTGATTTTCTTTTGGCATTTTTAATAATACAAAGTTATTAAATTTCCTCCAATGTTATGTGCTTAAATTAAATTTTATGCACTTAAGTACATATCTCTTTCTGCTTTTGCTTCTCTTTGTATTTATGCTTAGAAAATATTTCATAACTAAAGATCAGTCAAATCAATATGTTATTTTAGGTTTTAACTGAAGTTGGATTTGTATTACACTTTATAATTCTTTGGAATTATCTTCATATTTGATACATGGTAAGGGACAACTGAATATATTTTTCAAATATCCAGCCAATTATTCCCCAAAATATTTATTGCATAACCTTTCCTTTGCACATTCTTTTATGATGGTTTATTTATGAAACAATTTCAGTTCAGGTATATGTCTGAGTTTATTTCAAGGGTAGTTATTTCATCCCATTCATCTATCTATTGATTGTAGTGTTACAGCATGTTTTAAATTGTTTATATTAGTTTCCCCGCTTATAATTATTTTCTCCAATTGTATATCACTTACTTACTCTTCCAGACAAGATGAGAATTATTTTTGTCAAGTCCATCCTTAAAAAAATCTGATTAGTACTTTGAAAAAATATTTCATTATGTTTACTTAAAGTATTGGAAACAATGGCACACTAAAAGTATTTATTCTTTTACATGAAAGGGTACTGTGTCATTGTATTCTAGAGTAAAAGTTGATGGTGTCTCACATATACAGAATATTTATTCTTTCTGAGGCATTTCATGTTTTATTGTCCTTTGCTATTGTGAGTAGAGCATCTTTTCCCCCCTCACATAACCTGATTATTTCATCAAAAAGCCATATTCCTTTTCCTTAATGAATAAACTCACCATTCAGTTACCTGTGTGTATATGTCAATAGGGCTGATTATCTCGAAGTACAATGACCATATTGGTTTTTTTGGGTATGAAAAGCAGAGAAACAAATCCTGAATGTCTTCCTTTTGGGATCTGAGCCACTAGTAAGTCTTTTCCAATGTCATCTATTTATGTTTTTCTAACTTTAGAACAGTCTAAATGTTATAAAAGTAGCAACTGATTTACTCATGATGTGTTCATCTGACTGAAACTTGTTCTACACTTTGATGCTATGTAAACTAAGTGCTAGGTTGGATCTTTAAAAAATATGAAAAAGAGGACCATCAACTGACTTCTGGACTATGTGGGGCACATGGCCCATTGTTCTGTGACTGAAAACACCTGCTCTACACACCAAGTGCCTGGTTTTCAATTCAGGATCTACCTTTGGCTCTCTATGAAACTTTCAGGCAAAAAAAGAAACTTTCAGGCAACATCTTCAATCTTTCCATGTCTTAGTTATTCATCTAAAAAATCAGAATACCTGCCTGCCAGATTTGTGCATGTGAAATTAATTGATACATGTAAATTACCTGGAACACTCCCTGGCATATAGCAAGCATTCAATAATTAGGGGCTGTGATATTTGCTACACATATATGCATATGGCTCTAGAAGTATACTTCTTCACTGCTGAATATGAAATTGCCACATGTAGAAGTAGCAGTAATAAATTTTGCATTTCCTCTTAGAGACAGAATTGCAAAAGATTTTACCTGGAGTAATCTAGTCACTTAACCACTGAGCAACTAGCCGCCTCTCAGGAAAAACAACGTGGTATTTTGCAGCATGAATGTGTCACTACTTGTCATTGGCCAAAATGCAAAAGGCAATTTGCTCCATTTTAATTTGATTTTGTTCCATCTTTTAGAGTAATTACTGGACAATTATTTTGTCATAAGCTGTATGCTCAATAGGCAAATCTGGCTCCATGAGATTAAGAAACTCATTTTCTCTGATGTGCTTTGCCCCTCTTCGACCTTCAATTTTGGAAAACATTTTTTTCAGGTGTTCTCTTTGGGAGCAAGTGATTTTTTTTGTCATTTTCATTTTCTTAATTTTCATTGCTCTTGTGTATTAAAATTCTATTTTTTTCTACAGTTAGCAAAATAACCAACTCCAAATTTTATGTTTATGTGACACAGTGTTATAAATGAGTGTTACAACGAATATAACTCACAAGCCACAAAAAACTAGTAGCAAAATAAGATAACAGTCCTATTGAATAATAAATACTTTACAAGATATTGTCTTAATAAGAAAGATTTTCTCTGCTCCCATAGTTGCTATGCCTCTCTCTAACCTGGCATTTGTACTATAATGAGATTAGGGTGATTTGCCTGTGTTCCTTTTCTTTTAGATCCTAAGTTCCACAATGTAGTATTTAAATGTGGTTCTATGACTTGATAACAATAGATGTTGATGTGAAACAAAATAAGAACTGTTTAAAAACCAAATTATCTGCTTTTAGAAGCATGGCGAAAGGGGATTGGTGCTTTTTTCTGTTTATTATATTACATAATTAACATACTGATAGGGCCAGGAAACTCTTAGATATTATAGTTCATATTCCTTCCATATATATTTCAGTTAAGTAATAAATTGAATAAGGAATTGAGACTCCTAAACAATTATTTCTAAAAATGATGGCATTATTCAAGGTCTAGAGTTAGAGTCTCCTTAACTAATGATTGTCATGTGGTTGACGATGGAAATATTTGCAAGACTTATGCTGAGTAAAGATGAAGAGATTTGTCAACGTTATGTTGAAGGCAATAGAAAATAATTAAGAAACAATTTTTAGCTGGGAGGCAACTTTGTGACAATCTAATCTGGCAGTCTCATTTCATAGCTTGATAGATATGTAGAGGTTAAATTATCACTAATACTACATATTTAGTGACACAATAGGAACTTCAAACCATATATTTTGGCTTCTGGTTCAAGATTTTCCATAATGCAATGTGTCTTCTCTTTATGAAATGGGGAGTTTGTGATAGTAAGAATTCAAAATGAAAAATGGTCCAAAATCAAATCATCAAGTGGATTAAAATTAAAATAACCCAAATAGAAATGTAAATTGAAAAGGGAAGTCTTGGGGCACCTGGGTAGCTTTGTTGGTTTTGCATGTGACTCTTGATTTTAGCTCAGGTCATGATCTCACAGTTTGTGAGTTCAAGCCCTGCATTGGGCTCTGTACTGACAGAGTGGAACCTGCTTGGGATTCTCTCTCCCTCTCTCTCTCCCTCTTCTCTGCTCATGCTGTCTCTGTCTCTCTCAAAATAAATAAACTTGAAGAATTTAAAAAATGGAAAAAGAAAAGAGAAGTCTTGGGTATTGAATGGAACCAGCCACTTGTCTCAGCCATCCTGGTACTCATTCTTTTACTGCCTTCTTCAGGGCTCTGACATTGCAGCCCTGCTGCCTGAACCCAGGGAGGGCGAGCAGCAAAGGGCCCCAAGCCAAATGGCAGTGTAGGTGGACACAGAAGTTTGTTGTTAAGTCTGATACTATTTTAGTCCTTTAAAAAATGGGAGGATCCCTCACCCTGACCCCACATTATAGTCAGACAAAGGCTCCTGATCCAGAATTGCTCCTGCTCTGGGTAAAGATTTCTGCATAAATGTTTTTGTGGGTACATTTCTAAGAGAAGAGTAATAATTAAGAAAATAACTAGTATTGAGCATTCATGATGTGGCAGATTCTATGTGGAGGACTTTATTATACACTCTCCATAAGATAGGGATAATTTTATTCCTTAGAATAAGGAATACTTACCTTAGAGGATTGTTTTGAAAATTAAAGGAGATAATCCAAGTGTTTAGAAACTGCCTGCCACACAGACAGGATTGGATGAAAGAGCAGTTAGTATCACTGTCTTATTTACTTCCAATGAATTACGCGAAGGGTGACAATTCCTGAATTTGTTAAAATGGTCAGAACTGATATGTTGTGGATTTAGGGCCAGAGTTCAGACGCATGCTCTTCACAATGAGCTTTCTGCATCTCCTTGGAAGGGCGGTTGAATAAGAACTGGGTGTGGGGCCAGAGACTGAGGTGCACCTCCTGTTCTCTTGAGCACTAGCTGCATGAGATTTACAATGTTTTCTGAACTTTAGCTTTTTCATCTCTAAACCGGAATAACAACACCGACCTAAATGGATTGTTGTGAAGAAATGTAAGGTAACATACCACAAACCAATAGTTTGAAAACAATGTAAACGTTTTCTTGTTTGAACTTTCTCAGTGCATGACCTTTATTATAGGCTGGCCTGTCTACCTATGTTGGGGCAAAGTGAAGTGGCTAAGTTAGGATATATTGGAGAAGAAATAAAAAGGGAAAAGAGAATGTGATTTTCAGCTTCTGACATATAGTACAAGATGCAAGCCCAGTTACTATTTGGAGAGATTTTTCAAATGCCTTATTCACTTTTTAAACATAGTTAAGGTCTAAGTTTGAGGGAAGATCTCTGAACTTTGGCCTAAGTAGGGAGTGCCAGATAATTGAGTGTGATATTAAACACAGAAGAAAGTAGGAAGACCTCTTAAAAACTGCAAGGGCCATTGAAGTCAACGTGGCCAAGGGTAGTAAGACACTTCAGATCTTGAGTTTCCCCAAGCTGCCCTTGGCTCACATACGGTGTGGGTAGATGAAGATGTGGCTGGGAGAACTACTGGAGGGGAATGGCATGACATGGTGAGGTGGCCCTGTGGAGCTGCAAAGTGGACTGCTTGGCCTGAGACTGCATGGCAGCCATGCCAGACCTCTGTAAGGTCATAGCACCAAAGAAGCTGAGGGGAACCCAGGGCATCCAGGAAGCAACTGGGAAGTCCCAGATCACAGTTATCTTAGTCTCAAACATAAACCAGAAGAGTAAGTCAAAACAAGAGAGACAAGAGGCATGGCTCTGAGGTTGGAGGTGCCAGACTGGAAGATGCTTCCCTCTTTCTCTTGGGTTTTATCAGAGATTTTGAGAAAAACAGGTGTAAGGAGAAAATTCTTGAGAAAATAAAAAATTTTAAATGACCAAAAGGGACTGTTTCAATCAAGGGCTAGCAAACTATATACCCAGTGGCCAAATACAGCCAAAGCATGTTTTTGTAAATACAATTTTGCTGGAAAACAGGAACACCAATCTATGCATTGTCTGTGGCCACTTTTATTGCTTGTTAAATCTACATGAAACGGCATGTCCAGGACATCTGTATGTAAACAACTATCACTGCTAGCCACAGGAATGGTACAATATCTGATGACTGAATGTATATTAATTTTTCTCTGCTTCTTTCAGAGTGACCATATTTCTTATTTTTTTCTTAGCAGACATTGTAATCTTGGGAATGGACTTAGTTGAGACAGAGGACGGGAATGGGGCAGAGAAGAAATGAAAATATATTTCTTCACCTTTACTTAATACAGACAGAGCTGAATGTGCTAGCTGGCAAGGTGATGGGGCCATGGCCTCAGAGAGGCACTGTTTTTTCTTGTTGATGAGATTCAAGATTTATCTCCTAAACAATAGCCGTAGGGAAGTGGGAGCCAAAAGGGCATGCCTTTAGCTTTAAATAGTCCCTGAAACAGTCTTGAGATCTTGTTGAGACATTTTCTCAAAGTCCAGTTTCAAGAAGAGAGTCCTGCAATCTAGCTAATTCCTAATTGTTAAGGCATGGCAACACAACTGATGTGTCAACTGAAGTATTTAGTATACGATCCCGAAATATTTGAGTCAAGTACCCTTCTGGAAGCACTGAACACTTTAAATTTTTATAAGGAAGGAAGGAAGGAAGGAAGGAAGGAAGGAAGGAAGGAAGGAAGGAAAAGAAAGAAAAAGAAAGGAAGGAAGAAAAATAAGACCATGCGTATAAAATGGTTTGCATTCAGTTTCAGGAAGCTTTTATTTGTTTGGGATGTTTTCTAGATAATTTGTTCAGGACTTCAGAACTGGGTATAAATAAAAGTCCTTGGGTTTCCTATTATTCACAAATCATTTTCTGTGAATTCTTCTTAACTTTCCCATTCATTTCCATCTTTTTCAACCTCTTTAACCTAGCTTTGCTTCCTGTGTTTCCTTTATAGTTTTTCCCCCTGGTTTCAAATAAAGGCATAATGATAAAAGGGGAAAAATATGATTATAATGTATATATCTTGTTATTGTGGTAGTGGTCAGCTTTTTTTATTTGGGGATCCTTGTGACTATTTCTTGCCAGGAGAAAAACCTCAGGAGATACTATCTTGTTTAACCTCTGACTTCAAGTAATTTTATACCTAACTGGTGAAAGATAACTAACTGTTCCATTTCAATAGATTTCCCCAGTGGATACGTTTTTTAGGTATAATTTACATCTTTTTTGTTGTAATTTGGAAGCATTTAATTTGATTCTGTCTCCATGTAGATGGAAAACATCTGATCAACCTTTTTACAGAGCTTTTTTGAAACCAGTTATTAACAACCCTCAGCTATTCTTTTCTTTAATAGTAATTTAAATTTCTCTAACATCTCTTCATAATAATGTGCTGCTCTTTATCTTCAAAGCTGTGATTGTTAGGACACTAATTTGAGTTGTTTCTTGGAGTGGCGAAGAGTTTGCATTAATCCAATCACATCTCTTTTACTTTCAATCCCTAATGTGTTGCTTGCTCAACTTTAAATTCAGGCGAGTAGTGGTCTATGACTTCAAAAGCAAGTGAAAGATTTACTGGGCCATAGGATTTCATATTTTCTGTCTCAACCAGTGGAGGCAATCTCTCATTTAAGAAGTCCTAATAAAGTCTTGTTGTGTTTTCCTTTATTCACAGAATAAAACCCTACATTTTTCTTTAGAAAAACTAAACAACAATCTAAACAAATAAATTATTAACTACTTTGTTATGCAAATGATTTCTTAAAAGCTACTATTAATGACAACAATGTGGCAATCACATTTATTTAAAAACTTAAAACTCTTAGCAATGCCATAAAATGATAGCTCTCATTAAATAGCATTAAAGAAAACAAAATAAAATCTGTAAGATTTACATGGTAAATTATCATCTTGCAAATATAAAAGACCAGGTGTTCCATCTTGACAAACTCATAACTTTACAAGACAGATGCAAAAGTATTTTATCACATAAAATATTCATCCATTTTTTCTTTTGTTTTTATTGAATAGATTTTAAATGAAGCAAGAACATAGTCAAGGAAATCTCTAGTGAACACAAAGACTTGAAGAGGACAGCTCAAGTCTCATCTCCCACCAAGAGAGGCAAGATTATATATATGTGATTATATATGGTAGACTCATCAATTCATTCAACAAATATGATCTGTTACCAACTTCATCTTGAGCTGTTCAAGTTGCTATTGAATACAACAGCTAAAGATAGGCAAGTTCTCTTCTCTCATGCAGTTAACTTTTTAGTGGGGAAGGCAGACAATACAATAAAGACAGTAAACAAGGCAGTATCAATTAAGGCAAGCGGAGGAAAATAAAATACAGGACTACAGAGTGACTAGTGCCTATGTAAATCAAATGATATATATTTAAGAGGAGATTTGAATGACAAAAGGGAGCCAGCTTCTCAATGATCTGAAGAAATTGCAGCATAAAGAAACTAAAGGAAATAGAAAAATGCCACTGTGGCTGGATAGAATGCTGTGTGCTTTGTGAAACTGTCCCTGTATTATTCCTCACAATGAATACACTTCTTGCCCCTCTCCATCAATCCAAATTCAAATCTCCCATTTTTTATGGGAGTCTTCCTCCAATTCCATAAAACCATCTATTTTGACTCTAGCTCTTACATTTCTTTTTAATATTTCAGGGGTGCTGGAAAACTTCACACCTGATAGATTATGTAAATGTTTGTGCATGGCCCTCATATCTTCACAGAGCACAGTTATCTCTTCAGTAATGAGAATTGTGTCCCTCATTTTGTCTTCCATAATGACAATCCTATGGGCGTATGATACTGCCAAAATAAAAATCTTGAGCCTTGTGGCTCAGTTGGTTGAGTATCCGACTCTTGATTTTGGCTCAGGTCATGATTCCAGGGTTGTGGGATTGAGCGTGGCATTGGGCTCAAGATTCTCTCTTTCCCTCTGCCCCTCCCTTGCTCATGCTCATTTATCCACACTCTTTCTCTCTCAAAATATGAAAATAAAAAATAAATTAAAAATCTTGAGGCTTGTTGAAGATCTCCCAAGACTTGCCAGTTGACCTTAGAACTGTGATTTACCCTGTAGATTTTCTACCTCTAAAAAGTTTTTATAAAAAGAAAAGAGTAATGATTCAGGGGTAATAACCACAGTACTTTGCCTAATGTTGACAAAAGTATGTTAAATAAAAGTAAAGTAATTGAAGCTGCTCAGATCGGGCACATTTACTAACGTAACTTAGAAAATTAATTCTTCCTTTAAGAACTTAAGTGTGATTTTAGCTGCTAGCTGTTAGTTCTTAGCTTGAAACTTTCAATGACTTTTCAGTTTTGTTTTTTTCGCCAGTAACAAGTGTTGTTTCTTTATTGTCTTGACTTTAGTGGCAATCTCTAAACATTGATAATACTATGCAGAAACCCACACTGTTGAGACTCTAATTTTCAAGAAAGAGGTCAAAAGATGACAGGGTTGAAGAATTAATAAACTGAACATGTCTAGGGGTACCTGGGTGGCCCAGTTGGTAAAATGCCTGATTCCTGATTTCGGCTCAGGTCACAATCTCATGGATCGTGGGTTTGAGCCCAACATCAAGCCCCTGCTTGGGATCCTCTTTCTTTCTCTGCCCCTCGCATTCTTTCTCTCTCTTTTTTTTTTAAAAAAAATTTTTTTTAATGTTTTATTTATTTCTAGGAGAGAGAGAGACAGCATGAGCAGGGGAGGGTCAGAGAGAGAGGGAGTCACAGACTGAAACAGGCTCCAGGCTCTGGGCTGGCAGCCAGCACAGAGCCCGACGCGGGGCTCGAACCCACGAACCGCGAGATCATGACCTAAGCAAAAGTCGGATGCTTAACCGACTAAGCCACCCAGGCGCCCCTCTCTCTTAAAAATAAATAAACGTTTAAAAAATAAATAGAACATGTCTCAGTGATGTAGTGTTGTTTTCCAAATATAGAGACCAAATAACAATTTCAAATTGTTTTCAGTCCCACACATAATAAGGAAAAAACATTTTGGCAGTAACAAAATGCATATAAAAACGCATATGGTGGTAAATGGCAAAGTACCCAAGAAAAACATTAAAGGAAATCCTTCATTCCAGTTAGCTCACACTGATGATTTGAGGAGATATTTTTTTCCTTTAGAATTGTCAAATGATATTCAAGTCCAAATATATTTGATATTAAGACTAAAATGGTCTTAAGTATTAGAAAAATTCTTTTTTCTGCTAGGTATTTCCGGGTAGGATATCATGATAGCATTTCAGGTCACTTACTTAATTTAAGGGTTGGGACGAAAGGATGAAAACCAAGAATGGGCATCTCTGGAATTGATAAAAGCGCCTGAATGAGGTAGAGGACAAATTTTGCTGCATGGACCCTCTTTAAACCTGCTATTTAGATTTTTAAAATGTTTAGTGTTAAGTATTTCTATTTTGCTTTTATCTGTTTCCAGAAAAATATGGGTCATGTAACTGAGATAAATCACATTGAGGTAGAGAGAATGGCAACAAGAATGAGCCCTAAGTGTGGAGCTTAAAAGGTCTAGACTCCATGAAAGAAGATGGGTGTCTCAGACCACTCTTGTGCCCCACCTCACCAAGCTCTGAGTCCCACCACATACCCCTGCCTCTGTGGCAGTCGGTGACCATTCCACACAGCTCTTCATTAGCTCTGGCAGATGCAACCCTACAGTTCCTTTCCTTGGGTTACATACCAACCACTTATTGCCTAGAAACTTCTCTGACACATTGAATGTAGAGCATTCTTAGGAACCTGCAAAGCATTCAGAAGTGCTGGGCAATTGATATCTGAGGAGTCAGCCTTGTCCAAATGGGGATAGGAACTGACGGACAAATGCTTTTGTCTCACGTCCCGTAGGCAAACAGCTCTGACGCATTTCATAAGGCTCCTCTGAATGTGCCATGGGCTTGAGTGTCAGTCACCTGTTTGGTGGCCAGCTTCATAATGCATCCTGAGATAAGCTGCTATGCCTTTCCCCGGTCACTTATCCTGTTCTGTGCTACTGTTTCTTAGAATTAGATGTTCCTCAGAATTATTGATAATCAAGTCGTTGTCTCAGGATCTACTTTCGGAAGGACTAAAACTAAACCAATGGGGATTTAGGGGAAGAAAGAAGGAAAAAAGCAGGATGAGTGGGCCAAACCATGTATTGTCCCCCAAACAGTAGGCTCTTAATTGATCTATATGCTAAATGAAGGCTATGGGTAACTTAGAGAAAGAGAGTTTTACGGAAAAATAGAATTGTCGCAGAGTTTCTACTTGACTCAGAGCACAATCCCCAAATGTCCCATCCTCCAGGGTTTCAAACAAATGTGTTGTTTGAATGGAGGGCTAGAAAAATATATTTCCTTCTAATCCCAGGACAGTACCTCTCTGTCATTATTACATACTTTATGGACTTTTATTAACTTACAACAGAAACCATAGGAAAGCCATTATCTACAATATATAAGGCAATGATTCTAAGTGACAGTATTATTATTTTCTTACGTTATTCCTATTTGATAGTATATTTGTGTAAGTTTGTGTGTGTGTGTAAGAATGAGATTTTATTCCACTTTGACTTCTTTTTACTAGTTCTTTGGCTATTCTTTTTTAAAGGAAAAAAAAGGACAGTTTGATTTTGATATAATGTAGTTCATGATACTAACATATTAAAACGTGGGTTGTTTTCAGTTTATGACTGTTATAAATCCCTGCTGTTAACATTAAGTCAGATTTATAACCCATTTTAAACTTCTACCAGAGGCAATCTTGGGTTTCTGCATTTATCAAATAAAACATTTAACTCTCATGAATCACAATATCAATTTGACCTACTGTGCACATTGTAAACTACTTATAGTTAATTCCTGTGAAACTTAGCATCTTTGTAAGATTTGGGTGGACACTCATTTTCCTGCATTATTTCATGTCATTGACATAAATAAGAGGAGGCTTAAAATGGCAAAGTGACTTTGAGCTTCTTGAGATGTTATTTATGCACATACATTTCCTTCTCTGATCAAAGCTTTTATCCTTCTTCTTTGAAATATTATATTTGTAATTTCATTAGACATTTCAAACACATCAGTATGCGAGCATTTTTCAGTATCTAATTTAGTTGAAACTGCAAATGAGTCCTATTTGTTTTCAGGATTGGTTTTATTTCATTAAGTCAGAATTACTTGTTTTATAATTACATGTAGCAATAAATAGCCTTTTCACAGGCTAATGAAAAAAATCACTCACTCAACTTTATTCCAAATTCATTTGTCTGGCAGAAAGAAAGTAACCTCTCACTCATCTTTACCATAAGAAATTAATTTTTCTTTCTCAACACAATAAAAAATGTTAATTAGAATTTTCCCAAATTGGTTAAAATCATAAATTGTTTTAAAAAATTTTTTAAATGTTTATTTTTGAGAGAGAGAGAGAGAGAAGACAAATGGGGGAGGGACAGAGAAAGAGAGAGACAGAATCTGAAGCAAGTTTTAGGTTCTGAACTATAAGTTCAGAGTCTGATATGGGGCTTGAACCCACGAACCATGAAATCATGACCTGAACCGAACAGGCTGAGCCACCCAGGTGCCCCCAAATCATAAATTGTTTTAAAGAATGAAGGAGAAATATTTGGTAAACACACAGAATTATAAAGGAGATTTGAACATGAGAGAAAAAAAGTTCTATTTATAATGCCGGTTCATTTCAGAATAGTTCTTCACTTAAAAGATATCTAAAGACAGAAATATACTATTTAAATTTAAAATGATTATGCACTTTTTCAATAAATAAAACTTTGAGAGATAAAAGTCAAATTGTACCTTTCTAATAGCTATAATTTTGTTCCCTTTATTTAACTTAGCTTGCATGTATTGAGTACTTACTATGTAACCATTCTATATTGAGTACTTTATTTACACTACTTCACTGAATCCTTAAATAATCCTATCCTTGATAATGGCATTATTTTACCATACATAACTGGGGGGTGAATTTGAAATACACTAAAACCATCAGTGTAGCTTAATCTGAAGTTAGAATTGACATGGTCATATTTCCTACACATTCATCAAAATTTCTGGGGCAATACTAACTTGCCCATCAGTTATTCACTACTTGGTGGTCACCATAGTAAATGTGATGTGACAACTCATCTCTTCTCTTTAGGACTTCAGTACTCATTTCCCCAATTACTGGGCCTGTTGGCTGTTGGCACCTCACAGCTGAGTCCCTCCATAGCTAAGTGTTCTCCCAAATTTGCTCTTATATCACTATCTGATAAAGGGGTGAGTACAAAGCCCCAGGTCCCTTGCCAAGGTAGGCCCTCTGAAGGTCTATCCCATCTCCAGGTCTCCTTAGGCTCACATGAGGCTGATGGAATTGCTGCATGGCATATCCCTGTCTCCCTTCATCCAATATTGCTTCCCTCACTCCTATAGAGATGTTCCCAAGTACTCCCCAATACAGCTCTGCACACACTTCCTTTCAGTGGCCATTTCTAGGAGGCTGACAGAAGACTGGCAAATTTTGGGGCTATCATATGTGTTGTGTAATGAAGGCACTCTAGAAAGGTGTTTTGTTTTGGTATATGGACTGATGGTGAGCATTTTGAAAATTTTTCAGATTCAAATAACTGTTTCTATTATACATAGGAGGAAATTCTGGTGCCTTAGCCAACTATTTTAACCGAGTATCTGGAGAAGTTTCAACCCTCTATGAGAAAAATATTGGTTCTGCCTAGAGTCATCTTTTTTAATACAAGTCTGTGTAAGAGTAGGCAGCCTTTGTGTGAGGGTCAAAGTAAAAACTAATTCTTATTCTTAAGAGCAAAAAGCTTAATGGCCACATACATCAAATAATCTCTCTTTCTCAAAACATTTCAATGGATTACCAATGCACTCATTTTAACAAAAAAAAAAAAAAAAAAGAAAAAAAGAAAGAAAGAAAGAAAGAAAACATCCAAGCTTTTTATCATAAGTGTAAGATTTGGTCACTGTCAGTTTTCCCACCCTTATTTCCTATGAATATCACTTTCACTCTACATTCCAGTCTCACTGTTCTCCTTACTATTTCTTGAATGTGTCAAGTTATTGTCTTCCTAACAACTTTGTACTTCCTAGAATGTTCTCCACTTTTCAGAGGGCTTGCTTCTCATTTTTCAGGTCACAACTGAAATACCAACTTTACAAAGGGAATTATGTGGACACTGTCTAAAGTAGCATCCTTCTCCCCAGGGACTCTCTCTCATAGTTTCCTACTTATTTACTTCAGAGAAGTGACTACCATCTTGTTTATTAATTTGTTTACTTGTTTATTATCCATTTCATCTAAATAAAATGTGAATTTTGTGAAGAATGCACTTTGTATTGTTTCTTGTAGTATCCCTAGCATAAATATTTGCATAATATTTTTGGAGCATCTAACTATTATTGATGATCTTTATTAGAGATGAAACTACCATTATACGTGATTTTCTTAAAAGTGCTACTAAATAAGACCCTTTATGACTTAAAAAACCCTTCAGACTGGCTCTTTGAGAACTTGTCACACCTCGAAAACCTCCTAACTCTCAGTACTAATTTCCCCATAATAAAGAGAGCATAGGTCACATCTTCAAAACTGTCAACAACCACTTTGGCCAGAAGTGTCCTACCAACAATGATGGGAGGCAACATAATGTGGTGGTCAAGACCAATGGCTCTGAAATAAAATCAGATATCATTTATGAACAGTATGATCCTGGACAAGTTACTTGGGCTCTAAGATTTGGATTTCTCATCTGTAAGGCATGGAAAACAAGAGGATCCACCTCAAAGAACTGTTAGGATTAAATGAAACAACATATGTGTAGAAGTGAAAGTCACCAGGTTTCTAGCACCTTCTACTAAGACATAGCAGCATCCACACCATTGTACCCTTCTTGCCTGTTGCCATAAATGGGCTTTATTGTTTTTTGTTTGTTTGAATTCTTTTTTATTTGTTTCAAGTTTTTGTCTCAGTTCCAGTTAGTTAACATATAGTGTAATATTGGTTTCAGAAGTAGAATTTAGTGCTTCATCACTTACATATAACACCCAGTGCTCATCACAAATGCCTCCTTAATACCTATCACATATTTAGCCCTTTCCCTGCCCACCTCCCTCTATCAACCCTCAATTTGCTCACTATAGTGAAGATTCTCTCATGGTTTGTTTCGTCTCTCTCTTTTTCTTTTCCTTCCCCTGTGTTCATCTGTTTTGTTTCTTAAATTCCATATATGGGTGAAATCATATGATATTTGTCTTTCTATCATTTTGACTTATTTTGCTTAGCATAATGCACTCTAGCTCCATCCATGTCATTGCAAATGGGAAGATTTCATTTCTTTTTTTCATCTTTTTGATGGCTGAGTAACATTCCACTGGATATACATATTTCCATCACAGCGAAGAGATGTTTCCCATATTAAAACAAGCAAGCTTGTTGTCTTGACTCTGATTCCCTGACAGCTACTTTTCCATTCTTTTTTCACCTTGCAATAATACTCTCCAAACTAGTTTTCTATATGTTCATTTTCTTCACTGTTTCTGCCTGTATTCCTATTAAATATATTCCACTCAGGCATTTTCCCTGCTACTTTATAAAATTCTTCTCCGATTTGCTAAACCCAAGGATAAATTCTCTGTCTTCATCTTACTTTTACTTTACTTATGATCAATATTTGATACATTTGCTTCTCTCTCCAGCAAACACTTTCTACTGTTGGATTAAAATACTGCATTCCTCTAGTTTTTCTTCATCTTTACTAGTCATTTCTTCTCTCCTTCTTTCTTGGCTACACCCATTTTTGTTAAGCATTCAAGATTCAAGTGTCCCAGTGCTTAGTACCTGGTTTTAATAAGCTCTTTTGTTCCACAAGTATATGTATAATTATTAAATGTATATATTTAGACCAGAGCTCACCTCTGAATTCTAGGCCATTTCAAACTGCCTAACTGATCTTTCCATTTGGATATTCTATAGATATCTCAAAGGCGTTATGTTTAAAAATGAAATGTTGATCTGGGGAGCCTGGGTGGCTCAGTCAGTTAAGCGTCCAACTCAATTTT
Source organism: Hyaena hyaena (assembly GCF_003009895.1). Taxonomy (NCBI): domain Eukaryota; kingdom Metazoa; phylum Chordata; class Mammalia; order Carnivora; family Hyaenidae; genus Hyaena; species Hyaena hyaena. Next base: position 261,957 of record NW_024081923.1, read on the forward strand.
GGCTCAGGTCATGATCTCACAGTTCATGAGATGGAGCCCTGTGTTGGGCTCTGCACTGACAGCATGGAGATTGCTTGGGATTCTCTCTCTCCCTCTGCTGCCCACCTCTCTCTCTCTCTCTCTCTCTCAATAAAAAAATAAACATAAAGAAATGAAATCTTGATCTTGCACCAATACTGTTCATCTGTTGCCTTTCCCATCTTCTTTGATGGTAACCTCATTCTTTTAGTTCCTCAAACTACAACCATGGGCTGTTTGAAACAGTGTACTCTTTTCTCTCACACGTATATCAAATTCAGCAGGAAATTCTGCTGGCTCTAGCTTACATATATAATTGACTACTTCTCTCCATTTTCAAGGATACTTTTAAATGAAATCATTGTCATTTTTCTTCTGGAATATTAAAATAGCTTCTTCCTGCTTATATTTTTATGCCCCTTACAGTCTCCCAGAAGTGAGAGTGTTTAAATTGTAAGCCAGATCATTTCACTCTTCAGCTTAAAGCCTTCCACTGGCTCCCTGTGAAATAATAGAATAGAATATATTTATATCTATATCCATATCTATATCTATCTATATCTGTCTGCCACAGTTCCTGGCACAGAACTCCTAAAACTTTTTTTAATTTCCAAAGTTTTAAGAACACTATGAACTTCTTCTGTTCTAATGTTTGGTCTTTGACTGTAGTTCCTGCCACAGAGCTTCTAAACCCCTGGAATTTCCTAGGTGATTAAGATATATTTTGTATCTTTTGTTCTAATGAGGTGGCTCTGGGTGGACTCCAGATAGGGAACTGGTTACTAAAAAGACTAAGCCGTGATTAGACATTACAAGTTTCAGCTTCCATCCCTTAAGAAGGAGAGAGGGGCTGGAAATTGAGTTTATGATCAACCATATCTGTAGAGGCTGCTTTTAGGTAAATAGGCTTGAGCAATGGAATGTAGAAAGGGCCACAGTGACCACCTGACACACAGGCCCATCAGGTGACTCATCTCAAAATATCCGTAGGCCCTAACTAACCAATAGGGTTCTTACAACTAGTCACAGCACCAAAAAAAGGGATTATTCCACATGTCACTGTTACTTCTCATCTTCCCCCTTTAAACATAGACCCCACCCATGGCCTAGACAGCCTTTCCTCTGTTGTCCTGCTCACTTTTCCTTTGTGGTCTATTTGATAATCTTTCTCTTTGGTTCTGCCTCAGGAGAACTGTTACACCTCCCATGCCATTGGCTTTCACTTGATCATCACCCCACACTTTGCGGGGAGAGACACCCCTTTTAGATTCCACGATGCTTATGTGATACAGCCTTTATAAACACTCCAAAGGTACAGAGTTTGGGGAGGATCCAAGTGGGTGAACACATGCAGGCGTTGAGAGAGCAGTGTACTCAGAACATGGAAGGTCTGTGCATTTTTCCATCTACCTTGCCCAGTGCATTTCTTCATCTGGCCATTCATCCACATTATCATATCCTTTATTATATAATAAGCTGGTAAACACAAGTAAGTGTTTCTTTGAATTTTGTGAGCTGTTCTAACAAACAATCAAATCTAAGATGCTGGAGGTCATGGGAACCACCAAGCCAACCTCCAGGATAATCTGGGGACCTATATTTGGGATTGGCATCTGAAATGAAATGGGAGAAATCTTGTGGGACTGAACCCCTAACCAGTGGGATCTGACACTTTCTCTAGGTAGATAGTGTCAGAATTGTGTTAAGTTGTAGGACACTCAACTGGTATTACAGAGAATTGCTTGGTATAGGGAAAACTCCCCAGACATCTGGTGTCAGAAGTGCTATGAGTGTCGTAGTAATGTGAGTTAAGGAAAAACAGAGGATCAGTGTAGGCTTTACCAACACACTCCTCATTTTACTTAGATAAAGTCTTATGATCTAATTGTTTCCTTCTTCACATCCTTGTTCATTACTGGCTTTACTGACTTCTATATATATTTGCCATCAAGTTGCCTTAGGCGTTTGATTTAATAACTTTCTTTTTTTTATTTAATAACTTTCAAGATCTCCATTGTTATCTCAAATTTAAAAACTAGAAAATTGTTTATTAGGAATTAAGGATCACATCCAATAACTTTCAGCTCTAGAAGTGTGTAGTCCTTCAACACTTAATTATATTGCTTCTCTCAAATTTAAAATAACCATTTTACATTTTCTGGAACTTTTGTTTTCAGGCTCACTAGTGAAAATATTTAAGCAGAAAGAATAAAGGTCATAGAGCATGTGATGTGACATATACTTCTTAGGTATCTGGTACTAGCTCAAATATCAAATAAAAAAAATATAATAGTACAAGAATATTTTTCAGTCAGTGGCTTTCCAGGGCTAATAATTCTTATATACTGATAAAAGTAAAACAAAAATTAAAAGCAAAATGTTAAACCTTTAATTTTAACCTTAAAAAAGGTTGTTGATATGAATGATTATGACTCCTTTGAGTAACTCAGAACAGCATGTTAGTATTTTTTAAAAAGTCAGATGTAACATTATTCTGGAAAATTATAAGATATTTTTAGCTACTATATTATGCTAGTAAGATAACTTTTGAACTCACAATGTATAGAATATGCCAAAATTACTATGCTTCCTTAGTCTAATGTTACATTATCATATTTAACTGCCCTGGCAGTATAATGACTTCAAATGTATGATCCATTAAGCCCGTCACTTACATGACATTCTTTAAAATGAAAAGTATGAAAGGTCTCATTTTCTTTTTTCATTGTTTCCAAAGCAAGTGAACTATTGTATTGTATGCTTTCTCTCTCTCAGTCTCTCTTCTTCCTTTTTTATTTTTGATTGTATGCTTTTGAAATTAATCATCATATACTCTTGAGTGAATTTTTATACACTCAAAATCACCAGCCAAATCTCAAATTTTAGCTAACTAAAGTTTCCAACAGGTAAAATATACAAAATAACATGAAAACAGTTTTAAATCCACATGTGACAGTCACTTGCAGAAAATGCAAGTTGGGCTTTAGCTATATATGGAAATATAGAGATCTTTTAATCAAGGTGGGTCTTTTTATGTGTTAGGCTTATGCCTGGGTCTCAATTCAGATTTTTGACCTCAGTCCCATTGCTAAAATTAAGTAGAGATAATTTCTTATCTTGACTGACACAGACTATTATTGGCCAACTTTTTAGTTATCTTTTATTGTCAGTTTTTCTATCATCATTTAGTGATTATTCAAGGTAAACCTGAGACAAAGATTTACAATCTCATCCTAAAATATCTTACTTTAAACTGACCCATTTTGTCTTATGATTCTAGATGTCTCATGAGGTTTCTTTAGAGAATTTGTCTAGACCAGCTCTGTCTAATAGAACTGTGATGGTGGAAATGTTCTATATGCATATAGTCCCATATGGTAGGCGTTAGCCACACATGGTTACCGAGTACTTGAAAGATGGTTAGTGTAACTGAGAAACAGAATTTTAGATTTTATTTAACTTTAGTTTACATTTAAATGTAAGTAGTCACATGTAATAATTCTGGTTATAGCTACAACATGTAGAACTTGGACACTATCACTACTGTCTTTAAAATAAGGAAGCTGATCAACTGAAAATCAATAACTTTTTTGTATTCATAGTAGAACTGAGGTCACAGGGTAAACTGCTACCTCCAAATCCAGAGACAGAGGAATCGCAGCCACAATTTCCTTACCTGGAAAAGAAGCTGCTGGGGCCATAAGCTGGTAGGGACATTTAGATGGTAACTTTCATGAACTTCTGATGCTGAGTGTGGACTAGCCTGATTGCAAAACTTGTGAGGGCTGTAGTCTTGGTGGACCTCTGCATTGTCTTAGGCTTTCCCTCCATAAACCCCACCAATTCTCACAATGAAGAGCCAGGATCCCTCTCCTGATTCTAATAAGGGAAAGGGGAAAAATCATTATGAAATATACGTAGAGCAGTCTCTATAACAAAGACCTTCTCTCTGAAAGAAAAGACTTTATCAGAGCCTTACTTGATCTGGAAGAAAATATATTTCTCCAACTCCAGTCCACTCTAGCTTTCTTGTATGACCTAAGAAGAAATAAAAAGCTAAGAAAGACTTGTGAAGGTCATAGTTCAGAGACATAAGCCCATTGAAAGACTGAGATTTAATCATAAGGTTACAGAACACTCTCCTGCCACCCACATCTTACCATCTTGCCAACAAGACTCCAAAATATTAGCAGTGGATTGTAACTCAAAGAGCTGTAAGATATGGGCTTCATACAAGGAAGGGTTCTCAGGGAACTCTAAAAGAAAATAATAGAAAGTGGAGCAGAAAAATTATAGTGGAGATAAAATAAGGGCACTAGCAGAATGGGAAGCCTCTGGTATGTACAGCTAAAACAATCATTAAACACAGCCCAACTCCAAGCCAGACTAACATGAAATTTCACACTAAAGGCCTATTTACCTCACCTCTTATTAACTGATACATTGTTTCTAGTTTTCAACCAAAATTATAACTTGTGCTAAAATGCAACAAAACACATCCTGAAGAGTTTCTCTTCTTATATTATTTCTCTTATTTCTTAATAAGCATCAAAACCAGACTCAAATATGATACAGATTTTGGAATAATCAGATTGGGAATTTAAAATAACTATGATTAATATGTTAAGGGCTCTATGGAAAAAATAAATAACATGCAAGAACAGATGGGTAATTTAAGCAAAAAAAAAAAGAAAGAAAGAAAGAAAGAAAGCTCTAAGACAGAATCAGCAGGATTCAAAACCACTGTCACAGAAATGAAATATATCTTTGATGGATTCATCAAGAGACTGGACATGGATGGGAGAGAATCAGTAACTTTACACCCATGCATATCATTTTCAAGTTGCAGAAAACTAAAGATAAAGATAAAAATCTTGAAAGAAGCCTGAGGAGATTTAAAAACAAAAACCCTACCTATCTCTAAAGAAACAAGAATGAAAATTATAGTGGATTTTTTATTTTTTATCAGAAACCATGCAAGCATGAAGAGAGTGGAATGAAATGTTTAGTATTAAAAACTGTCACCACCCTAGAATTCTATATCTGGAGAATTTATCCTTCAAAGTGTTTGAGAAATAAAGACTTTCTCAACCAAATGAAACTAAGGGCATTATTGCCAACAGACCTGTCCTTCAAGAAATGTGAAAAGTGTTTTCAGGGTTAAGGAAAATGGTGTCAGAACCTTGGATCTGCATAAGGAAAATAAGACTGTCAGAGAAGGAATGAATGAAGGAAAAATAAAGTCTTCTGTTTCTTTATTCTTAACATAGAAGATAACTACTTACAATAATAATAGCAATAATAATGCATGGGTGATTTTAGCATATGGATAAGTATAACTGAGGATTGTGTTATGATGGATAGAAGGCAGGGATTGGAAAGTTCCTTAAAAATTATCTTCACTACACATGAAGTGATACAGTGGTATTTCAAAGTGGACTTAGATTAGTTTGAAATGTATTTTGCAAACTCTAGAACAACCACTAACATTTTTTAAAAGAAATATAATTGATATACTAAAAAAAGAGACAAAATAAAATCATGTGAATGTTCAATGAAAATCACAGAAGGCAGAAAAGGAGGAAAAGAAAAAGAAACAAAGAACTCGGGCCATGAATAGAAAACGGTTTCACATGAGGTATATATGAATCCAGCTATATCAATAATAATTTTAAATTTGAGTGTTATATATACACCACTAAAAACACAGTAAAAAAAAACCAATAATATGTTGTTTACATAACCTTACTTTATTTTTATTTTTAAATATTTATTTATTTTTGAGAGGGGGAAGGACAGAAAGAGAGGGAGACAGGACCGGAAGCAGGTTCCCCACCCATAGCAGAGAGCCTGATGTGGCTTGTACTCAGGAACTGTGAGATCACAACCTGAAGTCGGACGCTTAACCAGCAAAACCACTCAGGCATGCCCATCCAAATTTTAAATATAAAGACTCAGGTAGTTTAAAAATAAAGAGATGAGAGGAACACCTGGATGGCTCAGTCTATTAGGTGCCGAACTTTGGCTCAGGTCGTGATCCCGTGGTTCATGGGTTTGAGCCCCACATCGGGCTCTGTGCTGACAGCTCAGAGCTTGGAGCCTGCTTCAGATTCTGTGTCTCCCTCTCTCTCTGCCTCTCGCGAACTCATATTCTGTCTCTCTCTGTCTCTCAAAAATAAACATTAAAAAATTAAAAATAAAAATAAATAAATAAATAAATAAATAATAGGGTGAGAGAAAGACATGCCATGCTAACAGTAATTAGAGAAGGCTGGAGTAGCTATCTTATTTTCAGACACCACATACATCAGAATAGACAAGTTATCATAGATAAAGATGAACATTATACAATGATAAAGCAGTACAGTCTTCAAATAGAATCTATAACAATTCTTAACATGTATATACCCAGCAATAATTTATCAAAATACACGAGGCAATAATTGATAGAATTATTGGGAGAGACTAATCCACACTGAGAGCGGAGACTTCAACACCCTTGTTTCAGTAATGGATAGATCAGGCAGGTAGAAAGGTCAGAAAGAACATAATTGACCCGTGTAGCCACAAATACCCACATGTGGCTAGTGGCTGCTGTACTGAACAGTGCAGCTCACCCCTCTGGCTACCCAAAGTGGGGGTTTTGCACTGGAAGTATTGCTTTGCCTTGCAGCTTGTTAGAAATACAGAGTCTCAGACCACTGCCAGCATTAGTGAATCAGAACTGTCAACATTAGCAAAACACCCAGGTGATTTGTGTATATAATAAAAGTTTGAAAGTCATTGCATTTTATCAGAAAAACTAAATATTCTTCATGGTAAGACTGACACATCTATTGTTACTTCTCTTTCCACATGGATCATTAAATCAGTTCTACTGGTACCTATCATTGGATCATATTTGGAGATAGGACATAGTGACAGCACGGTAATACTGTCCTCCTCAGGAAACTTACTGCAGCTTAACTCCTAAGGGCAATCATCATTGCAAGCTTCTTTTTTTTTAATTTTTTAAAATGTTTATTTATTATTGAGAGACAGAGCATGAGCAGGAGAGGAGGCGGAGACACAGAATCTGAATCAGGCTTTAAGCTCTGAGCCTGATGTGAAGCTCGACCTCACAAACCACGAGATCATGACCTGAGCTGAAGTAGGACGTTTAATCAACTGAGCCACCCAGGTGCCCCCATCATTGCAAGCTTCTAAACATACTTTCTGCCCCAAACCAACTACAGCTGTGCCTACAGCAGATTATGAACAGACTTTATACATGTTCTTCATGCTCGAATCATAATATTTCATATGTGATGATAGCTCAGGTATATGGACTGCATTTTCTTTTTTTTTTTTTTTAAGGTTTTTTTTTTATTTATTTCTAGAGAGAGAGAGAGCGTGAGCAGGGGAGGGTCAGAGAGAGAGGGAGTCACAGACTGAAACAGGCTCCAGGCTCTGAGCTGGCAGTCAGCACAGAGCCCGACGCGGGGCTCGAACCCACGAACCGTGAGATCATGACCTAAGCGAAAGTCGGACGCTTAACCGACTAAGCCACCCAGGCGCCCCATGGACTGCATTTTCTAGATAACTGCACACATCCAGAGTGGCATCAGAGTCAGAGAAGAGTCACAGTGGTGGTCAGGAGGGAATAATAAAAACAGCCATCAGTTCATAAGAGATTACACACATATTTGAGAAACATCGAAGAGTGGACGCACGAAATAATATTCACAATGTTACATCAGTGAACAGCTTCCCAAATAAAAGGAATAATGGTGTTTTTAATAACCGATTATAACAATCTCTTAGTGAGAAGAACGAAGAGAGAACAATCATAAGATAAACAAAAGGAAAAAATGAAAAAAAAAAATGTGGCATTTGGCCTTCACTAATAGATACAATTATAGGAAAGAACAGGTTCTGAAAATATTTGGTGAAATAAGCAAAATAAGTTCTGTTACATGATTTGCCTCAGGGAAGATGACTGCATTTAGATGGCTGTGCTAAGTAGATTGCTCTTTTTTTTTTAATTTTTAATGTTTATTAATGTTTTGAGACAGAGAGAGAGAGAGAGAGAGCACTAGCAGGGGAAGGGGCAGAGTGAGAGGGAGACCCCAGAATCTGAAGAAGCTCTAGACTTTGAGCTGTAGCACAAAGCCCAATGTGGGTCTCAAACTCACAAACCATGAGATCATGACCTGAGCGGAAGTCAGACGCTTAACCAACTGAGTCACCCAGGCGCCCCAGAACGTTAATGTACAATCTTTAAACATTGCTTGTACCTGGGATTCTGTTTAAATCAAGTATTAAGAAAAGCCTGGAGAATCTTGGGATTCTTGAGTGTCAAGAGAACTGTCACTTTGATGATTTAAAAAAAAAAGGACAAACTGGATGAAAAGATGCAGAATTTCAATAATTGAAATGTAAAAAAAGAACCAAATGAACATTTGGTTGAACTGAAAATATACTGGCTGAAATTAAGAACTCATTTGATGTGTTTAGGTTGGCTGTTGGGAGCAGTCAGGGACTCAGAAAATCTTTTAGCACAAATTCTTGGAATGGTGAATGTCTGTCCTTCATATCCCCTGATAAAAGGCCTAGGGGAGTAGGCACACTTTCTTAGAGGTATCGGGTATTTACTCTATTAGTAACACATACATACAGGTATGGCAGGTCTACCCAGTGTGGTTTTTAAACAGAAAATGTGAATTCATAGTATAGATAAATGTGTGAAGCTGTCTCTAGATCTTCTAAATATTTGTATGGTTCATGAGTTTGCAGATCCACATTCAGGCAGCCACCTCCGATACTGAAACTATTCATTATTCTTTACAAATAGATTAAGCTCAACCTGTCTATGTCTATGTGTGTGTATGTCCATGTCCATTTCTGTATCCAGATCCATGTCTGTATCTATCTATTCTAGATATAGATCTATCTGTACCTATATCCATATCTGTCTAAACCTTTACATCTATAGCTATAGATATAAAGCTTCTTCCTTGAACTTGGTCTTTCTTCTGCCAATCATTGTTTCTACACTGGTGTTACAAAATTAACTCAACCTAGATTTTCCTTTACTGAAGGATGGTAGCCTTCTTAATTTACCCTACTGAAGAATATGGAAATTATCTGTAATTATAATTGCCTTTCCATAATCATAATTGAGGAGCAGAATATTCAATCTTTCTTTTTTCTCCCTCCCTCCTTCCTTCCCTTTTCCTTTTTTTTATTTCTCTCTCTTTTTCTCTCCCTTTCTCTAATGCACATGCAAACACATCACTCATGATCATTATCACTTTCTCATCATCATTATAATTTCTGCCACATTCAGTGAATAATAAGCACTAGTGAGACGGTATTTGTAATGCAAGTGCTTTTATAGAAAGATCTGTATTTTCATTTTTCCATGCTATCACCAAAATCCATTTCCATAGATAATTAAGATCTAACTATATATGATGATGAAATTACTAAAAATCATGTATATTACTAGGTTTTTTCCCCACTCTTTTGGACTGATTTGGAACAATTCAGTAAATCATCAAGTTGGACAAAGTTTTATCATTACATATGAACAATCTAATAAATAATGTGTTGAGAGTCTATAGCATTTTATAGCTTTTAAAAAGCTTTCATATATATTATTCCAACCACTGTCACCAATTATGTCATTGGGCTGATGCAGGTGACTGCTACCCAAATCAGGTACACAAAGCCTTTCTATTCAGTTGGAAACATGGTCAGTGATGGAAATTAAACGAATTTATTCTGCAGGGGTGCCTGGGTGGATCGGTTGGTTAAGCATCCGACTTGGGCTCAGGTCATGATCTCAGAGTCTGTGGGTTCAACCCTGCATTGGGCTCTGTGCTGACAGCTCAGAGCCTGGAGCCTGCTTCAGATTCCTTGTCTCCCTCTCTGCCCCTCCCCCACTCACTCTCTGTCCTTAAAATAAAGACATAAAAAAAGAAAAACAATTTATTCTGCAAACACAGATAGCATAACTGCAGTATCTTTCATCAGCACAAACACCCAGTTGCTAAAAGGAGTGGACTCCAGAACTTCATTCAAATTACCCTCCCCACTTTTAACCCTAGCTCTTCATAGAACCACAATCCCCTCATTCACACAGATTCCAGAATTTCCAATTTGAATTCATATGCTGAAAACCTAAATTAGTGGTGTCTACATCATTCTAAGCTTTGATCTATATTTTAAATTGGAAACACAGGGTATGGCAGTAATTTTTAAAGATCAGTCAGAGAACTTGTAACTATGAAGTGTCCAGATGATTCTTTCTTTAATTGTATTTGATGTTCAGCTAATTTATATTTTGTCTTTTTTATAACATAAATTTAAACCAATAAAAAATATATACCCAAAGAATAATCAGTGAATATAAAGTAGACCAGCAAGAGGTAGTTGAGGTAATAACAAAAAATATGTATAACTTGATCACTAAGGAAAAATGAATTCGCGATGCAATTTGATAGACTGTGCATTAATTCTAAATTTAAAATAAGTGTGTTTGAAATCCTGTTGATACAAGACTCAATTATGAACCTAATGCTTGATTCATCCATTCATTCCTTCAACAGATACTGGCTTCCTATTAGTTCCTAAATTAAAGTACTATACTAAGGATTAAGATGAAGGAAAGATTGGGGCGCCTGGGTGGCTCAGTCGATTAAGTGTCCCACTTCAGCTCAGGTCATGATCATGGTGGGTTCGAGCCCCACGTCAGGCTCTGTGCTGAGAGCTAGCTCAGAGCCTGGAGCTTGTTTCAGATTCTGTGTCTCCCTCTCTCTCTGACCCTCCTCTGCTCACTCTGTCTCTCTTTCTCTCTTAGAAATAAATAAACATTAAAAAAATTTTTAAATAAAAAAAATAAGATGATGGTAAGATGATAGAATTTGGATCCTGGCTGCAGGAGAAGATAGTTTAAAGTACAAAGAGTAATTTGAAATACCATGGGAGACTTTATATCAGTAAAAGAGAACAAGCTGAACAGACTTAGTGTAATTACCATGCCTCTGCAAACCTGTTTTGGGAGACATTTCTATAAATTATACAGTTTTAAATCATCTATATACATCTACCAATGCATTTGGTCTTATACAACCCATCTTAATAACTTATATTCTAATTGAGCATGTCTTACTCCATTCTCTGATTTTTGGAAGGGAGCTCTAGAGAAGAGAATTGCTTTTAATTATGTTTTCTCCCTTTGGCTCAACTTAAGAGTTTATATATCATCATTCAGAGTGCAAAGCCAGGGACACAGCAGATATTCTATGAGCGAATGTTTAAAACTAAATTTACAAATGATGCTAAAGTTCTGAGGTTTCAAGCCTTGTTGGCTGATATAGGATAAGGGAAAGAAAACTTGAATTTTAGTCACTGATCGTATAGAATGAAGTCATGGACATTTGGGGTGATGAGGAACCAGCAAAACTAATATCATGGAAGCAGCAGAAATGGTTAGAGATTCTCTACATCTCCCCAGAGTATTTGATCAACATCAACAACAACAACAACAACAACAACAACAAACAGAGCAAGTTCCTTGTCCAAGGGCTGGTCCCTAGAGTCACACAAGGATGATTAGGGAATTAGAGCAATCTCTTTTGCTCTGTTGCAAATTGTTTCCACCTAAGAAGTTAGTAACTCCCCTTGCCAGTCCATGTATTCAAATGGATTAATACTTGATAGCTATAACATAGAAAGTGTAACTTACATTGTACAGTGTTTACAGGTACAATTTCATACATCTATACAGTGGAGAAAATCCTTCTCTCCAGCAAGTCCATTATGATATGAGGATGATTAAAGGCCATTAAGATTTCACCCTGTTTTGAAAATATATATTAAAGATAGAATCAGCAAGAGTGTGTCCCTTTATTTATCTATTTAAAAGCTTGACACATCAAATATAAAATTAAGACAAGTAGCATTGTGAAAATTATGGTAGACACTAGATATTTATATATTCTTCAAACATTGGATTGCAAAAGTACAGTTTAAAAGTCCCATTGTTGAGGCTATGCCCAATTCTTTTCTAAGAACTGTTTGTTCTATTACTTAAAGACTGGATAATGTAATTAATATAAATGAAATTTCAGATTTAGAGAGGAAAAATAAATAGCATTAGAAATTATATTTTCTGTAAATACATTCCTTTAATTTATATCAGGTCATTATAGAAAAACCTCTATATTTCTTTAATGAGCTTGTCTCCAAAGAGAAGATAGTAGTAAATTTTGAGGACAAGTGATCTTTGGAAAATTAAAAGAAAAAAATGCAAGACAGGGTTATTCTATATTAATATGTTACTGACTCAAAGTATAATTTTAGGACTGAGTAGCTTTCCCAGAGAAAATGGATTAGTTTCCCGTTTTGGGAAATACGTATATAAAAAAGGGTTATATAATACTTTGAAATCCATAGTTAAATTAGCTTTACAATCCTCACTGGAATTTCTGAGATTTAAATGTTTACATCTTTCTACATTGTTGTCATTTCATTTAAAGAGTTACTAAAATCTTAATTGATTTTTACAGTGTTATTGTTAGTCTAGAATAGATTCTAAACTAGAACTTTCCTTATAATTAACATAAACATCCCCAAATCCAGAATTGTTCACTGTTTCAGTGTACATTCCCCAAATATTATTATGCAAACTCTTTTAAGAGAAAAACACAAAAAGAAATTCATCCAGATTATTGAAAGATTATGAGGTGTGCCTGGGTGGCTCAGTGGGTTAAGCATCTGGCTCTTGATTTCAGCTCAGGTCATGATCTCTTGGTCAGTGGGATAGAGCCCTGTGTCAGGATGAAAGCTCAGAGCTTGCTTGGAATTCTCCCTCTCTCTCTCTCTCTCTCTCTCTCTCTGTGCCCCTCTCAAACTCTCTCTCTCAAAAATAAATAAATAAACGTTTAAGAAAAGAGAAAGATGATGAAAAGTTCCATACACCTTACATTTTGCCTCACTTAACATTTTTAAACAAATGTTGAGGAGCTCAAGGCCTTTCCCTGTGATATTTTCAGTAATTTTGATAACAGCCTTCTGAGATACTGTGGAGAGAAGAACTGTCACACCAATTTCACAATTACATGAGGAAATGAAGGTGAAATTACTGATAATGTATACAATCAAAGAACAAGCAGAAATAACCAGATCTCATTTAACCCTCTCAGGTGCCTATGATTTCATAATATCTTTCTCTAGGGCTAGGTATAGTTAAGGCAGTTCCTTTGAGGACAAAGCTCTAGGCAGAAACTTTGCCTTTTATTTTTCTCTGTCTTTTCTAAAACAACAAACCAACCGTACTTTAATGGGAACTGAAGGAAAAAAGAGAACATTTCAAACTAACATTTCCTATCATTATTTTATTTAAAGGCAACATATTTCATTTCTTTTGTTACAGGCAGTCATAGTTTACACACTCAAGATCCAAATTGCAGCCACAGTAAAAAGGGGATATTATATTTATATTTCATAAGAACTGGGCTTATAGTGAGATGAAAGGAAAAGAGCTATAGTACTTAAAACAAACAAACACAAACAAACAACAACAACCAAAACAAACGAGCATGTTCCAGAGGCTCCGGGGCAAAGGCTGAGCTAACAACAATGAAATCAGAAAGAAAGATGTCATTGTGGTGAGTACACTGGTTCCTAGATTTGATCCTCAAAGTATTTTCTGGTTGGAAGGAAAACTATCAGTCCTGGACCAGTGTAAAAATTAAAAAAAAAACTTTCCAGTAATATTACCTATTTTACTAGTGAAGAGACACCTCAGCCCCACCAAGGACTGAAGCATCCTCTGAATAGCAACAAAGTAATTATTGCTTTCTGTGAAATCAGCTCTCCTTACTGCAACCCCTCAATTAAAAGGCTGGAAGAGATGGTTTGGCATTGTGGTCTCTAAAGAGGTACAGCTATATCCAAAACAAACAAGCAAACAAACAAACAAACAAACAAAATGAAAAGTAACCAGGACTAGCTACAGGAGAAAATCTTAGATCAGAAGTAGTTACATTGCACTGACCAAGGCATGTTAAAAAAAAAAAAAAACTAGAAATTAATTACTTCAAAAATTAGATATTTAATAGTATAAAAAGCAAAAAGTCTTATTTTGCTAAGGTTGCTGTAACAAAATGCTATAGACTTGATGGCTTAAACAATAGAAATTTATTTTATCACAAGTCTAGAGGCTGGAGGCCCAGGACTGAGGTGCTGGGAGGGCTGGAGTCCCTGAAGAAATCTGCCCTTGGTTTGCAGATGGCCACATTCTTGCTACCTCTTCTCATGATCATTCATTCATGGGTGTCCTTGGTGTCTCTTCTCTTTCTCCTTCTCTTTCTCTTCCTCCTCCTTCTTGCTTTTTTTAAGATTTTATTTTTAAGTAATCTCACCCACTATGGGGGCTCAGACTTAACGACCTTGAGATCAGGAGTTGCATGCTCTGCTGACTAACCAGACAGGTACCCTTTTGTATCTTTTAATGAGGTCACTAGCCACAGTGGAGTAGAGCCACACCTTAGCAGCCCCACTTTAGCTTAATCACCTCTTTAAGGACTTTATGTCCAAAATATGGTTATATCCGAGGTACTAGATAATGTAATTACAGGACTTCAATGTATACATTTGGGGGAAAACATAATTCATGTCATAACAAATTCTCTTCCCAAAAGATAACAAAAGCTGCTTTCATAAAAAATCATTTGACACCGAATCCTTTTTCCCTCCTAACTCCCAACTGCTAACTTTCTCGATTTCCAAGAAATCTAGAAATTAGTTTTTAGAAACTTTATAAACTTGCTGAGAACATTTGAAAAAGAGCAATTTCTATAGGAAAGTAAACCATAACAGCTAGAGAATGGAGATAGCCTTTACTCAGCTGATTGTGCACCTTGTTTGTATACAACAGAGAGAGTGCTTTAAAGAACAGCCTATAGAAATGTTAAGAAGGTCTGGGTAAGCACTGGGACTTGCCATGCCTCCTCAGCATGTGCTACACTCCATATTGTGCAGTAGCAAGCCCTTGGGAGACTGACCTCAGGAGAGAAGCCCCATGAAGCCCTGTCCAGTCCAACCTCTGTCTTCCAAAATGCATACACAAGACATGTTCAGTTACAGTGACTGGTTCAGAAAAGGAAACATCAACTAATTTGGTCCAAGAAGAATGAAGTGCAGAATTTTTGATTTCTGGGAAAAGGGAAGTTCTCTTTCTATCTGGGCAATGTCATGTGTAGAAATGATACAACTACATGTAGCTATTTGGTGATGATGGGGGAATGTAAGTTTAAGAATGAAACTTTTCTGGGAAGAAAAAAGAACTGATAGAATTGTAAGATAACTGAATTAGACTTGATTAGTCTGTATGTACTCTAAGTTCCTCACCTCTGGACTCCTAAATTATATATAAGTAATAAATTCCTTTTACTGTTACTTCTTAAAATTCTGTTGTTTACAACCCAAACCATCTTTACTAATATACCTTACAGTTTCCAACTAACAACCCAAGTACTATTTGTTTGCCTTTAAAAAAAATATTCGGGGCCCCTGGGTGGTTCAGTTGATTGAGCATCCAACTCTGCATTTCAGCTCAGGTCATGACCCCAGGGTTGTGGGACTGGGCCCCAATATCGGGCTCTGCACTGAGTGTGGAGTCTGCTTGAGATACTCCTCCCACTCCTTACTCTCTCACCAACACATGCTCTCTGTCTCTGTATCTCTCTAAAATATATTGTAATCCAAGAAAAGCTATATTTTTAAAAAGTAAAATTTGCCCAGATAATTGTGGCTATATAGACAATTAAGTGTTCTAGAATTGAAATTTCAGAATCAGTAGTGAATCAACGCTTGGGAAAATGATTTCATTACTTTCCCCCTAAATTTCTTTCATTCATGCTAATATCCAATTCCAAGAAGCATGATGAATAAGGTGATAACTATAAAGTGCTTTGATTTCTGATTTAGAGAGTAATATAAAGTATATCATTACATATAAAAGCAAATATTGTGCCAAACAAGGATAGTCATTGGATTGAAACCATCTATTCCACTTTCTCTCATTGGTCACATTGAAAACTAGTTGTGAAATAAGGTTAATGAGGTAGAAACATTCAGTCTGATAATCAAATCCAGAAACAGAAGATGCAAGTAGTAGTTCTCCCTCCAGGAAAATTAAAAATTCAATAATTTCTTCTAGTATAGAGATTGGCTGCTGGCCATTATCAGCAAAAGAAATATTTCTGAAAGCATGAAATTAAATTCTATAGCACTTAAAAATAAAGACATTCTATTTTTTTAAATGACAGTAGTAATTCTTACATTCATAATTGAAAAGCATAAAAAACTGGAAAAGTGAGATTCAAGACACAGCAATAAATGAGGGACCTCAGGAGTTGGGCAGTATTTCCTATATTTTCAGTTAACAAGTTAATATTTCTTTCTGTTTGAATGAAGACCCTTGCAGTGAAGATCTTTGTAGAGATGGTCATTGTTCAGATACAGACAACTTTCTAATGGAAATAATTGACTTTGTACTTTCTTAGCTTAATTCAGCCTGATTTCTTTTACTTTTCAGGATATTTCTTAATTTCATACTTACAAAGAGGTACATGGAAAGTATTCATAACTCTTATATCACTTACTTATAGGGAGCCCTACACACTTATTTTTAAAAAATGATACATCAGTTCTTCCAGTGCCCCAAAAGTATAGATGAATACATGGCATCAGCCAACACCTAATGTCCTGCTGTAATTTAAAGAAGTCGAAGCAGAGAGGGAGGAAGCTGTGGACTCTCACACAGCACAGAGAACATCTTGGATAAGTTGAGAAGAATCAACTCTCACATAGTCTCATTTGTCCAAAAATTGTTTACATGTGTTTACAGAATTTAGATTCTTGAAAACTTATCCCACCAATTACACACAATAGTTTAACGCCTTGCCCCCAGCTTTACTGGGATATAATTGAAGTATAACACTATGTAAGTTTAAGGTGTACAACAATTAGCAAAGAGAGATTAGTTAGCACATCCATCAACTCACATAGTGATAATTTGTGTGCGTGTGTGTGTGTGTGTGTGTGTGTGTTGAGAAGTTTCAAGATGTACTCTATTAACAATTTTCAAATATATAATACAGCTGAATAATTTTGTAAGTACTCCAGTTTGATACCATTTCATAGTTGGGAAAAAATGATGGGCTTGATTTAAGGCACTCTACTTTCTTCATTAATGAGAAGAATTAATAACCCCTCTATAATACCAAAAATTCCTAGACCCTTTTAGTGTTGTTTCTTTTTTTTTTTTTTTTTAATATTTATTTATTTTTGAGAAAGAAGGACAGAGCATGAGCAGGGGAGGAGCAGAGAGAGAGAGGGAGACATAGAATCCAAAGCAGTCTCCAGGCTCTGAACTGTCAGCACAGAGCCCAAGGTGGGGCTTGAACTCACAAGCCATGAGATCATGACATCAGCCAAAGTTGGACACTTAACCGACTGAGCCACCCAGGTACCCCTACTGCTGTTTCTAACTAGATTTCTATGGTTTCCCCAGAAGATACCCAGATGAACTTTGCCTGTACTCTGGGAGGCAAAGCTTAGCTTTCTCTGAACCTTACATGCAGGAATGAAAACACTTTTCATATTCATGCTCTTCAGGTATTGCTTTTAACACATTTTTAGCAACATTCTTCTGAAAGGAGTAATTCTCCACTTACAACTCTATCAACTGAATGGGCAGTAATATTAAATTGTTTGTACTAGGCAGAACATTCATAGGCAAAAACACAGTAAATCATTGTCTAAAGAGACAGCACCTAGTGACTTAAGTTTCAGTGCACATAGATAAGTTTCAGTGCAGTCCCTTCACCTTAAATGTTAGTGGTTAGATAGAAGATTGCATTAGGATATTGTGTGGAAGTATAATTATCCAGAATTATTTAGTCTCACTCCATGGACTCATTTATTCAAGCAATACTTACTGAACAGCTCGTATAGACCAGGACCTAGGCCGCCAAAGATGAACAAGACAGACATAGCCCTACTACCCCTTCCCTGCCAAAGCCCCTGCCCCATCCACTGGCTTTTGACCCACAGGGAGAGACAGGGAGTAAAACAAGCACTTAAACTCTCTGCGAGGAGTGCCAGTGGTGCCAGATGCCTGTGGAAGGAACTTCCATGTGTAAATCTAGGTCACTATTCAAATCTGAAACTCAGGGATCAGGTCAGGGCTGAATATATAGACTTGGGTGTCATCAGCCTATACAGTGTGTAATAATTAAAACCATGACAGAGGAAGAGATGATCCATAGAAGGGCTAATGTCCAAGGGCAGAATCAGACTTTAAAAGACAGATTCCCTTCCCATGGTTTCTCAGAACATAATGCTGACCTCATCCTAAGTAAAGATGGGAACATTTCCAATGGCACTAAATATATCTCTAAAATGTCTTCCATTGACTCTGGCCTCAAGTGGGCCTGTGAATCAGAGTGCCCTCTGATCTGTGTTTGAATGCTGCTCAATTTCATCTCTCTAATTTGATACTTATATATTTTTTCAAGATTGTTATTGTCTTCTACCTCAAATTATGGAGCTTGAACTCAAGATCATCCTTTATGATGAGAAGCAGGTTCTGGTGATTAAAAATAGTTTCAAAGCCCACACTGAGCTCTTGATTATGTAACTCCATTGTATTAGACAGTTGCTTCCTGGAGAAATAAAAGGATATATTATTCCTTACGTCCAAAATACCCTAGTTGGAACTCAAAGCTCATGAGAGAAGGGGACAGTGAGTCTGTGTATAACAAAACTTTGTTCACAGCTTGTGTAGCAGGTATCTTTGAGAATGTAGGGGAGTTCTGTTCTACATAACTTTGTCAAGTGAACTAGCTGCGTATGTGCTGGGGGGTGGGGGGTGGAAGGCATTCACAGTGCAGTGCCTCAAGTAGGAAGGCAAGACTGATGTCTTTATCAGATAAAACCTTTAAGGAAGGCTAGCCCCCTTAAAGTATGTCTGCAGTTGATCTGATAACAGACAAACAATTTCACTTCATCTTAGGCAGCAAAGACAAGAAAGGAAAGTATAATTTCTCACATTCTCTTTGATAGATTTTCTTCTCTTTCTGTTAAAATGAGATTATCTTCTCAGACATTGTAATATACTTTGGGGGGGGGAGGCAGATTTCTATTAATAAATATTCCATAATGGCCTGACCCATGGAACAAGCCTCATCTTGAAGTAGAAGTTACCCTAAGGATAGCCTGCTATGAAGTTTATTCAGAATAGTTAAGCCTCAAGGAAAGCAGGGATTTTTTTCCCTTTCCTTTAGTCTAAATTTAACATCTATTTTAACCTCCAAATAACTTCAGGTTAAAACATTTTCTTGCTGTTATCGAGTGTGCTAACTTTGGTAATCATACATCCAACATATCAATTAGCATTCTATTTGGTATCTGAAAATCTAATTATGGACTCCCATCTTTTCTTTTTGTAGCCACACTGATAACGATACTTAGAAAGTAATAGCAGTGGATAGCTCAAGACTCAAGATGAATTAAACACTTTGCTATTATAAAATTCAAAACCTAAAACAGGAACAAAATGGGAGTTGCTAGAAGGTTATCTTATCTCTACCCCCAATCCTACGGAATTATACGTGACTTTTATTATCATTATTATAACCAGGCCAGCTCTACACCACTCAAGCATAGAGAGGTTGTAATTGTTCACAGATCTGGGCTATTCTGGAAAGAAGTTGTCAGTCCTTCTATAGTGTGCTGTCGCTGCAGGTGGAAAGCAGGTTGAGTTTGGTGATTTGTGGCTTAGGTGCTTCCGCTGTGCTGTTGAGCCAGCATCTCCTCCTCCAATCCAATTTACACACAGCGGCCAGAATGCATCTCCTGCTCTATCACTCCCCTTCTCAAAATCCTCCTCACCTCATCCAATGTGATGACTGTAGTCCATCCAGGTCAGGCATCCAAGGTGCTACACCCTCTAATGCCACTGCTCTGTTTCACACACTATGAGGCTCAGGTTGAAACAGTTCATGCCTCACACCTCCCTCACCCCCAGGTTTTACTCCCATTTCCCTCTCTATTTGGAATGCTGGGTCCTCCTGAACTCCCAGCTCCAATTCCCACACTTTAAAATCCAGGCCTACAAAAAATACTACTTTCTTTACAATGACTTCTTGGTCATGGTATTTTATCTGCAAGCCTTTAATTTGTACCATTTTCTGTCCTGTCTGGTGGTAATTATTGGATACATTTTATCTCTTCCCCAAAAAACAAGGTCCAGGTGGACAGAAATGATCTTTTGCTCTGTAAGTATAATTATTAGAAATTCAGGAAAAGACAGATTTGCTTTCGATAGCACTCACAGCTGTGTTTTTCCTAGCAAGGTCCATATTTCAGTCAGGTTTATTCTAGGTTCTGCTGATGACCACGAATAAGTTTTGCTTGATGTTGATACTACAGACCTGATTTGAGGCAACCAAATGTCTGCCTTCTTAGTGAAATGAGAGTACTTTTCAAGAAGGGTTATACTGAAAAGGCATTTGTTGTAGGCATTAAAATATTTAACCATTTGAGTTGAAGGCATCATGGAACAGTTTTTAAGTCAGTATTTTAATTTAACTCTCAAAATGTTCCATTGTGGTTTTCAATACTTTTATTGTCTGCCTTAAATGCTATTACATGTCATCTGAATTAGTAATCATGTTCCTCCTTAAAATGAATGCACTCTGGTGGTGGTAGAAGAACTAAATTCAATTTGACAAAATACATGGAGTACTGACTGTGTAAGATGATCATAGGGAATTATCATAACGAACGCAGTCTGTTTGCTCAAGTAGTTAAAAATCCAACAGCCCAAGTTTTAAGCAACAGTCACAAAAAAGCAGTTAGCGTTTTGTTGGGATTTGTGTGCATGGATAGAGTCAGAATAAAGACATCAGATTTGTTTAAACACTCACTTATTTATACCACTATAGTGTTTTCTTTTTTCTTATTTTTATTTTATTTTTTTTAATGTTTATTTATTTTTGAGACACAGAGAGTGACAGAATGAGTATGGGAGGTGCAGACAAAGAGAGGGACACACAGAATCCAAAGCAGGCTCCAGGCTCTGAGCTGTCAGCACAGAGCCTGACACAGGGCTCGAACCCAGGAACTGTGAGATCATGACCTGAGCTGAAGTTGGGCACTTAACTGACTGAGCCACCCAGGCACCCCTCTTTTTTCTTATTTTAATGTTTTTCTAACCCTACTATAAAATACATAGTTGGAGCAATATGTATCTTGGGTTATACAAACTCGTTATAATCTGAGCTTCCTCAAAGCCTCTCTAGCCTTAGGAATATTTACCTGTTCCCAGAGGGTCAACGAAGTTATCAAGAACCCCAAAACAAGGGGTATCTGGGTGGTTCAGTCGGTTAAGCATCCGACTTGGTTTTGGTTCAGGTCATGAGCTCACTGTTTGTGAGTTCGAGCCCCTCAAAGGGTTCTGCACCAACAACGCGAAGCCTGCTTGGGATTCTCTCTCTCTCCCTCTCTTTCTGCCCCTTCCTCACATGTGTGTGCACTCTCTTTATCTCAAAAATAAATAAATAAACTTTATATAAAGAACCCCCAAATCAGCAGACTTCATAGTGCATTTCCATAGTTTGAATGATTATGCCATGTCATTTTTACTGAAAGTAAAATGTAAAACTTGAAAAGCCAGCATTCTCAGTCTGTTTTTGATGAACTATGGAACTTTCTGATAATTATTTATTCATGTTTTGATTACTTTGATTTTGATGGTGGTTGTTGACTGGCTTCTATCCTCCAAACTCTCCAGAACTCTATGGAACTCTTAAAATCGAATAACTTTGGAGACAGGAGGGACTTGGTGATTTATCCAGCCCTCATTTCTCATTCTCTAGAGAAGAATCTGAGACCTAGAGTGGTTAATTGCCACTGTCAGTTAGTAATTTACAGTGACCAGAACCTGAATTTTCACACTTCTAGCTTGGTGATTGATTAGTCTACTATGAAAAGCAGTTAGAAAGACTTCTAGTTATTATCAACCCTGTGAGGTCTATGGCGAGTTAAACATGATTTTTAATGAAGGACTAGCCTTCAATTAATTGCACATGTGCTGCTCAGCTTCAATACTTTTTCTTCCCAACATAAATGTTTCTTTGAAGGATTCTCTTTGTAGTTGTCTCTAAAACTAATTTTCCCTTCGGTGCTCTTTATCCCATGTTCAGTGGTTCTTTTACCTTTATCTCTGATGTGAAACCATATCCAATGCACTTTTTCCCCCTAAAATATTAACTATATCTCAGCCCCTAAATATATTTTATCTACAATGGCTGTGATATCTTCAAAGAGTTCCTGCAGATTAGTTATGCAAGCCTGAATCCATGATGACCAGCATTCCTCAAGTGATGCTTTAGCAGTCTGTGGGAGATGATTGTTTGACCACCCCCCGGAGGTGTTCCTCATTTCAATTACCACATGAGGGGTGGAGAGAGAAGAAATCTTCACTTTGGATGCTACCAGTGGCAAATGTCCACATTGCTTTTAGATCTATGAAGAAGTCTTACTTCTGCCTATAGGTTTAAGATCAGCAATTATCTGCCTGCTGAAACTTAGTTTTTCTCAGAAAACACACCAATATCTCTAGTATTTCTATATCACACAGTTGCAGTTGCTTATTCTTTTCTTTTGATTTACAGTACAAATGAGGATAATAGGTACTTGTACAAATGAGAGAAAAAGATTGTGCTACTCTGATACTGGATAAAAAAAAAAAAAGAGAGTTGCTTTATCTCTTACGTGAGAAGGTAATTGTGTTTGTACTGATTGTTACTCTTTGGCCTGTGAATTCTTTGCTCTCTATTTAATTTCTGGAAGAGAGGCATTTGCTTGTAAGATATTTTATATTTCATTATGAAATAATGAGAGAGCTAAAGCAAGCCTGATTAAATTATATCTATCCAAAGATAGAGAAATTTTAGTTCCAAATTTAGTGTTGTACAATAGGGCTTGTCAATTAACAGCAATAAAAGCGGCTGGAGCAGACCCATGAGCATATTTAGCTGGCTCCTGGATGCATTCTTTGAAATAAATTTAAAATTCATTTTATCATTTTATAATAATAACAATAATAAAAAACCCTTTCACCAAGTAGTAACGCTCTTTTATGGTAACATGGAAAAGAATGAGAAGGTACATAAAATAGAAATATAAAGATATCCCTTTAGCTTTTCTCTGCAACAAAGTGGAGTTACAGAATTAATTTATTTCTCTTTAAATGTAGTTCTGAAAGAGGCAATGCAAAGAATATTTACCATATACCTTATGCATCAAGAAAATTTTCTTTTATTTTCATCATATTAGCCTATTCTTAGGAAGTATATATATTGAAACTAGATTATAAAGATATGACCCCTCATGTTTTCCTTTGCAGTTTCCAAATGTGTCATTTTTGTGTTTAAATTAGAGGCACATTTTATATTGGCTATGTAAAAGGTAACCAGGCCTGCACTGATAACTGCACTCCAGTGTTGATAGCATAGTAAATAATAAAGTAGATTAAAAGGGTCTTGAGTTGTCTACAAACCAGTAGAGTGATAGGATACATTTACAAAGGGAAATTGGAATGGTCTTTGGAATCATGTTTATTTAAAAAATATTTCTGAACACTGTATAAGAGGCAACATGTTAGGTCACTTAGGTAAGGGTATAAGGCTACATGGTCTACAGCAACCCCTGACATTCATAAATGCACATCTCATGAAATAAGGCAAATTATTTCTCTGCTGCTCACAATCAGCAAGTTTCCTATGTCACTCCAATTACAAGTCAAATCCTGAGGTGCCTGGGTGGCTCAGCTGGTTGAGCGTCCGACTTTGGCTCAGGCCATGATCTCACAGTTCCTGGGTTCGAGCCCCACATCGAGCTCTGTGCTGACAGCTCAGAGCCTGGAGCCTTCTTCAGATTCTGTGCTTCTCTCTTGCTCTCTACCCCTCCCCAACTCACGTTCTGTCCCTCTCTATCAAAAATAAATAAATGTAAAGAAAAAAATGTTTTAAAAAAAGAAGTCAAATCTCTATGGTGACTTAGTGATTTCTAAGACTTAACAGAATAAGCACTTCTCACCCCTTCCCATTGTTGCCACCTCCTCAGTCTGCTCTTTCAGCACAAGCTTTCTCACTGTTGTCCTAGAAAGTCTGCCTCGGGGCTTTTGCACATCTGCTTAGAGGCTTTCTCTGATATCTACAAGGAGAGCTCCTTCACTTCATTCTAATCATTAGTCAAAATTTCCAAAAGGTTTTCTTTGACCACCTTCTCTAAAATTAAACCCATTCCCATACCTCATATTTTTCTACTAATTTATCTTCCCTAGGATTTATTACTACTCAACATACTATATATTGCACTTATTTAGTTTTTACATTGTCCATTTTCAAATAGATTACAATATCTTTGATCTTGGGAAATTTTTGTCAGAAATATGTGTCTGAAACACTGACTGCCACATTGTAGGTGTTCAGTAAATATCTGCTTAATGAATGATACATAATAAGCCAAAAAAATGTGTCCACTCATGCCTATGACATAATAAAAACATTATAAATAGTGTAAACAGAAAATGGATATTGTCCTTAAATTATGTGATTCTACATATGGACTTTGCAAGTGGAATTCTTTTAATCTGTTGTATTTTCTGTACAATGGGTTTATGTGGTTAATAAACTACCTTATTTCTTCCATAAGTACTAATGATAGAATGCTGTAATTTCTTTAGATCTTTTTCATTTTAAAGAGAAGCTAGGAATATGTCTCTTCAGATAGTAATTATGAAAATACATCAATTGTTATGAATAATTCCACTTTAAAATATGCAATGTTTGATAATAGATCTCAACTATGAAATTAATTTCTTTTCTAATCAACCTCTTCCTACTTGGAGTCTTAATAGCTGAAATAACAGAGATCCATTGTGTTTTTAATCAAATTAGCAGGCAGATTTCCTCCTTTATTGCCCTTCCATAAAAATCTATTTAGCATAAAATAAGGATGCTGTAACATTTCCAGGCAATATTTGATTATGTACAGACTTAAATGCTTTCAATTCTAACCAATTATTGGAGGGTGCATCTAATTATATCTTCACTTCTAATTCAGCAATCTGTTTTTCCAGTTGTTTCAATCTGGCATATCACTCTTTTCTCCTCTCGGCAGAAAAAAAGGAGATATAATAGACCTACATAGCATTGATCAAGCAATTTCCCTAAATGAATAACTGGTGTTCTTTATAGGCAACACTAGAAGCTGCAAACAAATATCATCATTCAACTAATTGGGAAAAAATATCACTAAGGAAGAAAGAGGATTTGGAAACTAACTTTCCAGAAAAATGAGGATGGCAGATGTAACAATAAACAGGTTGCAATTAAGGAGTGTGTGTATGCATGCCTTTGGGTGCTAACAGAGCCAGGTGAGAGTAGTGAGGGGAGTAGAGGTGAACAGCACACCTAACTTGGACAGGAGGAGTGCACTGACTAAGAGGTACAGTTCACTATTTATCTGGAAAGACTTAATCTCTACCCGCAGTAAGCTGGGACTTTCTGACACGGGTGCAAAACTAGAAGTCACTGTTGTCAAGTAGCAAAAAGCAAAGCAGATGGGTGGAGTTGCGTGGTGAGGGGGAATCTGCTTAAGTTTATTTCACTGCCCTTGCATTGCCCTCATATGACCCTTTCCTAGTTTGTAACAAGGCCGTGTGATTCTCACTTCTCTTCTTGATCAAAACGACACATGGCTTAGCCATCTTGTCTAAAATTTCAATCCACTCACCAGATTCATATCTTTATATTTTAAAATAATCTTGTTGAACAAATACTGGTAGTCCAACAGTTGATGAATGGCCCTGTGCTCAGCACAGACATGTGCTAAGGATATGGTATGCCTGAGGGTTACAAGTTGAGTCGTGGGGACAGGGTGCACTCAAAAGCAAGAGAGAAGATAGGTAGAGCAGGAGGGAGGGAAGGGGAGCAGGGAGGGAAATGAAGGAAGGAAGAGAGGAAGAAAAAGAGGAAAGGAAGAAGGAAAGAAAGAAAGAACTGTATGACTGATATGCTTTTAAGAAAGTATCTCCTTGTCTAACCATTAGTTTTTAACTATTGGGGTATCATCCTGGCCATACTGGAATGCTTACAGTCTTCTGACACACTGAAGCAGTTCCTATTACATGGCCTCTCCTCATTTTCGTCTCTCTGTCTGGAATACCACGTTCTAGGAAACATGCCCTAAACCACCAGATCTTTCCTGACCACTCTATACTTGATGCCTACACCATCCAATCTCTACTGTTTCTATCTTAACAAGTGAAATACATTTGCTATTTACTATTAGTTTGCATGTGTACATTCCTTCCGTGGACAAGAAACTACTTGAGGCAAGAAGCTAGATCTTTGTGTTCTTGTTTTTCCAGTATCTCACACAGTGCCTGGCAAATACTATACAATGGGTGAATGCTGACTGAATAATGCCCGTGAAGAAATCTCTCAACTTCTCTGAAATTTTCTCCCATTGTATAGGTGAATGCAATACTAGCATAGGTAACATTTGTGAGGGCTTCTGTGTACCTCAGCACTGAGGTGAGCAGTTATATTCAGTATGTCATTACATCCTCAGATCTAACTTACCAAATAAATGGCCGTTAGCACCTGCATTTTCCACGTATGGAACTTAGGTGTAGAGATGTTGAGGAACTTGTCCAAGGTCAAGCAATTACCAAAAAAATGCATGAAATTACATCAGGAGGCAATGTAGCACATAAGAATTCTTAGAGGTTACCATAGTCTTGTTGTCATTTCTAGCTGTGACATTGACTGTTTATGCCATTTAGGAAAGGACCCAAAACTTGAGTACATTCAATTTCCTGAAATGCAGGCAAAATATCCACTTTGTCAAAATCACAGAACTTCTGTGAGGTCATATGACTTATTATGTGTGAAAATATTCTTTGAAATCATATGTTGCTATGATTTTAAGTTTAATATTATAATAACTTTATAATACTATATATTAAACCCATAGCCATGCTCTTTCTTAGGTAAAATAAGCTTCAGAAGAAAATGATAACAACAACAACAAGAAACCCATATTAGCACAATATATAGTGATAGAGTGCTAATATGTAAATATTATTCCCTACATATAGTGTGTGTATTTTAATGAGATTTTTGAGGATACACAAACAAAATAATTGTATTTTGATTCTTCTGATAGCTATTCTTTCCTGTAATAAGACAATCTCTGATTTAGGATCAGATTCGTTTGGTCATACTATGTCCATTAATGATGAACCTTAAAGTAGCTCTTAATTCAAGTCTGTTTTGATCTTGATCATTTTCCTTTGTTATGGATCATCTGGGATTTGGTCTTTTGTTCACTTTGGTAAAGTGCAGCCTGATTTCTCTCTCAGACTACTTTAGATTAGACTTTAACACAGCCCAGCTCTTTACTGGTGATTGCTCTTCTTTATAACTTAATAATGTTTCATTTTTTCCCTATTTATGGCCAGAAGGAAGATAATTTAAATACTTCTGTAACAGATTAATCTTGCCTTTGATATCACTTGTTAATATAAGAAGAAGCTGTACAAATGAATTTAGGAACTAGAAAATTGCCTTAGGACTAGCAAATTCTACTAGGATTGATTTTCTGTGCCATCATCCTATCCTCAGTTTCATCTCTGAAACCACTAGTTTTTTAAAGGATTTTATAGCTTCTTAGGCAAGTTTATGAGCAGAATGCCCATGTGTATAAGCTGTTTGCCTTACCCTTGCCATTAAAATGTCCTTTCACAGATAAAGATATATTAGTTATATGTGTTTGTACTAATTAATCCCTACAGAAGGGCTGGACTGTAAAATGAAGGAGGGCTAAGATTAGAACTGGAGAGGTATGTCCAGCCAGACAGGGAGAAGGAGGTTATGGTTTATAATAAAAGTAACCAAGTCATAGTCAGCTATATCTCAGAGGAGACAACCAGGATCTGGAGAGGAAGGAGTATGTCAAGGACTGGTCTACCACTCTCTAATTCCCCAAATTTCCTGGGTTCTCAGCCTGTAGCACAATTCTAGAGCTCTCCCTGAAAATTCAGAGAAATAATTCACCGTGAGTCCTGTCCTTGCCATTCAGGGTCACTACATAAAATGCACCCTTGTTTTTCCTTCACGCCCACCCTGCTCTGCTACCCTGCCTTCCTTTCTCTTGACCCAAACCCATGTCTGTTGTTGGTGCCCTCTGAAACCCTTTACTTTCTTGCCTAATTTCCTGGCTTTTGCTTGAGACTCCTCTTCCTCCTGCACTCCATCAGCCTTCGAGTCCTGTCTCCTCAGTACCCCTCTACTTTGGGTAAATTCTTTTTATACATTTGATGTTCTGACTCTCCAGGTAGGTTTCAATTTTTTTCTCTTATCTCCTATTTTCTTGCTTCCTATTTGTTTCCAACAATCCTTCAATTCTCTGGTGTTTGACTTTCGTCTTTTCTCTTTAAAAAAAATTCTGCCCTGAAGGCAATTGCAGTGTTTATATAGATAACACACCCAACATTATGACCACTTGGTTGCTTAACCACATCTCCAATGACCCCAATCTGGATGCTTTGTCAACCATTATTCTCATGGTGACTGACTATGACCTATATAGCTTTACTTCCGAAACCTTATATTGCCCTCTTTCTCAGTTCATGGCTTCCACTGCACATGCTACTGAATTCACTTGATCTATAAATTTTCTAATAGCTTTGACATCCTCTTCCTGGAATATTTATTCCATTCTCTTACCTTGACATTATGTCACTAAAACTTTCAACTCCCTTACATTCTGATCCTGGGTCAATCCAACTTTCTCTCATTTCCTGCATTTGGACTATTGATCACCTATAGAGAAAATCTAGCAAACAAATGGCATGGTGTCAGTATGAATTCATTGTTCCTAACTAAACTGGGCCCTCAACCACTTGACAAAAAATCCCTAGCTCATCCATTCCTCAGGGTGGCTCTTTCATAACTCTCAGAACTTTCCTAAAGCCTCTATGATTTAATCTTCTCTACACAGCAGAAGCAATTGCCTTCTACTTCAAATAGAATATAGAATGCAGAAAATGGGAAATCCCTCAGTATTCCTTATTTAAAGTTACCAAGTTATCTGCAGGTATGTTCATCAACCATGTTTCCTTCAGTCAGTGTGAAAGATACATTCCTCCAGACCCCATCACTTCTGGCTTCTTTAAGAATCTGAATTAATCAACTATCCCTTTGTTTATATTATCAGTGTTTTTCCTCTTTAATGGACCTCTCCCACCTTAAATATAAAATGAAGAACTCAGTAATATTCTCTACTTATGTCTCTGTTATTCACTATCTTATTAATCTCCTTATCAAAGTAAAAAATTGCTTACATTAGCCATCTCTACTTCCACACTTCCCACCTAATCTCTCATCTGGTTTTTGTTTTGCTGTTTCACTGAAATCGTGCTGGTCATGATTAGTAACAATTGATTCAATACTAAATCCAAAGCACATTATTTTATATATATCTCACTTGACTCTTTCTGTCATATTGATAATTACTCCCTCTATTTCTCAAATTAAAAAAGATTAATTGAGATATAACTGACATGTAACATACTAGCTTCAGGCATACAACACGATGATTCAATATATGTATATATTGCAAAATGATCACCACAATAAGTAGTATTTATCACCTCACCTAGTAATACTACTGTTTTTAATTTTTATTAAAAAATATTAATGCTTATTTACTATTTGGGAGAGAGAAAGAGAGACAGAGAGGAGAGGAGAGAGGAGAGAGAGAGAGAGGGAGGGAGGGAGAGAGAGCAAGCGAGTAGGGGAGGGGCAGAGGAGAGAGAGAATTCTAAGCAGGCTCTGTGATGTTAGCACAGAGCCTGACACGGGTCTCAATTCCACAAACTGTGAGATCATGACCAGAGCTGAAATCAAGAGTCAGATGCTTAACTGACTGAGCCACCCAGGTGCCCTCATAGTAATACTATTTTTTTCAGTGAGGAAGACTTTTAAGATCTACTCTTAAAATGTACAATACAGCATTATTAACTATAGTCACCATACTGTACATTACACCCCCAGGACTTATTTTATAACTGGGAGTTTGTACCTTTTGATTATCTTCACCCATTTTGCCCACCATCCACGCCCATCTCTAGTAACCCCCAATCTGTTCTTTGTAAGTATGAGTTCAGGTTTTTTTGGGGGATGGGGATAGGTGTTAGGTTCCACATGTAAATGACATCATATGGTATTTTTCTTTTCTGACTTATTTTACCTCGCATAATTCACTCAAGGTTTATCCATGTTGTTGCAAATGGTAGGATTTCCTTCTAGTTTATAGCTGAATAATGTTCCATTGTGTATATATACAGTGTGTGTATACATCATATCTGTATCATCTACATACACACACACACACACACACACACACACACATTTTCTCTATCTATACATCCATAAGTAGACACTTAGGTTGCTTCCATATCTTGCCTATTGTAAATAATGCTGCAGTGAACATGGGGTACAGATGTCTTTTCAAGTTGGTATTTTTGCTTCCTTCAGATAAATACGCAGTGGTGGAATACTGTACCATATGGCCATTCTATTTTAAATTTTTTGTGAAACCTCCATGTTATTTTCAATATGGCTGCACCAATTTACATTCCTATCAACAGTGCACAAGTGTTTCCTTTTCTCTGCATCCTCACCAAAGCTTGTTATTTACTGTCATTTGATAATAGCCATTCTAACAGGTATGGGGTGATGTCTCACTGTGGTTTTGATGTGTAATTCCCTGGTGATTAGTGATGTTAAACACCCTTTCATGTACCTGTTGGCCATCTGTATGTCTTCCAAGCAAAAATGTCAATTCAGACCCCTGGCCCATCTTTTAATAAGATTGTTTTTTGCTATTGTGTTGCAATACTAGGGATTTACCCAAAGAATAATAAAAGAAAAATCCCACTAATTCAAAAGGATACATGCACCCTGATGTTTACAGCAGGATTATTTATAATTATGGAAACAGCCCAAGTGTCCATCAGCTGAGGAATGGATGAAGAAGATGTGGTATATATATATAATGGAATATTATTCTGCCATAAAAAGAATGAAATCTTGCCATTTACAATGACATGGATGGAACTAGGTAGTATTATGCTAAGTGAAATAAGTCAGAGAAAGACAGATACCATATGATTTCACTCATATGTGGAATTTGAGATAGAGAACAAATAAGCAAAGGGGAAAAAAGAGAGAGAAGCAAACCAAAACACAGACTCTTAACTATAGACAACAAACTGATGGTTACAGAGGAGAGGTGGGTGGGGGAGGGGTTAAATAAGTGATGGGGATTAAGGAATGCATTTATTGTGATTGGCATCAGGTGTGTTGTATGGAAATATTGAATCACTGTACACCTGAAACTAATATTACACTACATATTAACTAATTAGAATTTAAATAAAAAAAACTTTAAAAAAGTAACCTTTTCCTTTACTAGCACTATCCTATCTCCTTTGTCATAACGTCTTGAAAGGGGAGGTGAAGTTTGTTACTTACTTCCTCATCTTATTTATTCCTTTGCCCTCTTTAATTTGGCTTCAACTCCAACCAATACTGGAACTCCTCCCATTGAGGTCACTAATAACTCCCAATTAGCAAATCCAGTGGTATTTAAACATAGTAGCTTTTAAAAATATTATTTATACACCATACAGTTCTCTCGTTTAAAGTGTACCATTCTGTGGTTTTTTTAAAAATTAATGTTTTATTTATTTCTAGGAGAGAGAGAGATAGACAGCATGAGCAGGGGAGGGTCAGAGAGAGAGGGAGTCACAGACTGAAACAAGGCTCCAGGCTCTGAGCTGGCAGTCAGCACAGAGCCCGATGCGGGGCTTGAACCCACGAACTGCGAGATCATGACCTAAGCGAAAGTCGGACGCTCAACTGACTAAGCCACCCAGGCGCCCACCATTCTGTGGTTTTTAAACACACTTACAGTTGGGCAATCATCACTATATTCAATTTTAAAAGACCTGTACACTGAAACTATAAGAGAACTATAAGACACTCAAGACATAAATAAATGGAAAGATATTTCATGTCTATGAATTGGAAGAAGTATTGCAAAAATATACATACTACCCAAAACAATCACAAATTCAATGCAATCCCTATCAAATTTCCAATGACATTTTTCACAGAATTAGAAAAAACAATTCTAAAATTTTTATAGAGCCACAAAAGACCCCAAAAAGCTAAAACAATCTTTAATAAGAGTAACAAAACTAGAGGTATCACACATCCTGACTTCAAACTATATTACAAAACTGTAATCAAACAGTACGGTATTGGCATAAAAACAGATACCTAGACAATGATAAGGAATAGGGAGCCCAGAAATAACCCACACATATATGATCAGTTGACAACTAAGGAGATAAGAATATACGATGGGGAAAGGACAGTCTCTTCAAGAGATGGTGCTGGGAAAACTGGACAGGTTGCATGCATGAATGAAACTAGACCACTATCATACCCATACACAAAAATTAAGACAAAACAGAACAAATACTTGAATGTAATACTTGAACCATAAAACTCCTAAAAGAAAACAGGTGGTATGCTCCTTGACATTGGTTTTGGTAATGATTTTTTGGATCTGATATCAAAAGCATAGGAAACAAAAGCAAAATTATACCAGTGGAACTACATCAAGCTAAAAGTTTCTACACAGCAAAGGAACCATCAACAAAGTGAAAAAGCAATGTAATGAACAGGAGAAAATATTTGCAAATCATATATCTAGTAACAGGTTAATATTAAAAAATATATAAAGAACTCATGCTCCCTCTTTTTTGATTCCCTTTTATACACTTAGGTTCCCTGACCCTGCTCATTTTTGTCTTTCCACCTGTAGTCTACTTAGTCACTGAACTATTCTTTGTTCCTATTGTGCTCTCTAGATTTCACATTCTGACTATTGTCTCCGAGTGCCTTCATTCATCCCCATGACTGTGCCACCCGTTTGCTAGCATATGACCATAGCCTAAACCTCTTTTCTTGAATTCCATAGTTCTTTACCTGACTATACACTGGGAATCTCTTCCTTGATTTTCTACAGGTACCTCAAACTCAACATATGTGAAAACAGATTTTCCGTTTTATCTAATCGGATTCTGATGCTCCATTTATGTGCCTGATCTTAGTTAGTGTAGCCAACATCCACAAAACACCAAAACCATAAACTTGAATCACTCTTGAATTCAAATCTCTGACATTGAGCCCATCTTCACATCTGGCCATTTCTCTCTGATATTTTTTTAATCTTTCTACTTCTTTCCAGTATGAATTGTAACTACCTTTACTCGGTTTTGTTTTTCTTTTGTTTTGATGTGAAGTTTTCTAAATAGGTTTCTATTCATCCTTCATATTATTGCCACAGTGGTCATTTTAAAAAGAAAATTTGGAAAAGTTCCAAACTTTTCAGCAAGGCACAAAAGATTCTTCATAATTTGGATGCTGTTTGCTTCTGTTGTCTTATTCCTACGGCTCTCAAAATATTTTTGGCAGACATTGTTTCTACAGGATTTACCAGAACCTTTCATATGCTAATGAAATGAAACAGAGGAGACTATGGTAGGCAATATTTCTGAAACTTATTTGACCATAGAACACTGTTGCTTATATATATATATATATATATATATATATATATAGAATAGTTAATAATCTCTTAGAACTAGTACTTTTCCAATATTTGGGAATCTGATCTACATCTGATCTACTAGCCTATATATTTTGTCTAGATCTTATCATTAGGATCGATGTTGTTAAAGTATAAAAATCAATAAGAAAAAGACAATTCAAAAGAAACTAATAATTAAGGCACAGCTTCTGTATTGCATTATAGATAACCTGTCACAAACATAACACTTTTGGATTATTTGAAAAGGCTCTTCAATTCTAATCAAAGAAATAATGTAAACCTATATTTGTATAGATTTGGCAAAGAAAAATTGATATTGTATAAAATTGAAGTGTTTTATTTTATTATTACTCAAGTCTAAAGTCAATATAGGATATAAAACATTATTTCTTTTACCTTTCAATTGTAATTGTATTTCTGTCAAGATTTTACACATATAATGCATGGCATACCTTAGATATCTGAACACTAAAATGGAAGAATATGAATATTCTCAGTGATGAAAGAAGCTTAAAAAGCAAAAGACTTGTCTAGCACATATAATGTTAATTTCTAGTCAGTAGACAATTTAAAAAAACGTGGAGATTAAATTGAGGTTTGCACTTTCCACACTGAAGGCAATCAATAACTGGTTAATAGATTTTTCTGAAAAAGTGACCTTTGCTCTAATGGTGTCTAATTATTGTGACACTTTCTCCTTGAAATTTTACCTGCACACTTCAAACTGTGTTTAAGTATTCCTGAAAAAGAAACTTCTACTTTTTTTAAAAAAAAAATTAATGTTTTTATTTATTTCTGAGAGAGAGAGAGAGAGCATGAGCAGGGGAGGGTCAGAGAGAGAGGGAGACACAGAATCTGAAACAGCCTCCAGGCTCTGAGCTAGCTGTCAGCACAGAGCC
Source organism: Hyaena hyaena (assembly GCF_003009895.1). NCBI lineage: Eukaryota > Metazoa > Chordata > Mammalia > Carnivora > Hyaenidae > Hyaena > Hyaena hyaena. Next base: position 296,693 of record NW_024081923.1, read on the forward strand.
CGACGCAGGACTCCAACCCACGAATGCATAGAGCCCAATGCAGGGCTTGAAAGCACCAACCGTGAGATCATGACCTGAGCCGAAGTCAGACACAACCGACTGAGCCACCCAGGCGCCCTATTATCTCTTTTAAGGTAGATGTTTTTCCATTTATTTGTGTCTTCTTCAATTTCCTTCATAAGTTTTCTGTAGTTTTCATCAGACAGATCTTTTGTATCCTTGGTTAGGTTTATTCCTAGGTATTTTATGGTTTTTTGTGCAATTGTGAATGGGATCAGCTTCTTGATTTCTCTTTCTGTTGCTTCATTGTTGGTGTATAGAAATGCAGCCGATTTCTGTTATGTTGATTTTGTACCCTGCAACTTGGCTAAATCTCTTGGGGCACCTGGGTGGCTCAGTCGGTTGAGTCTCTGACTTCGGCTCAGGTCATGATCTCACGATTGGTGCTTTCAAGCCCTGCATTGGGCTCTATGACAAAAGCTCAGAGCCTGGAGCCTGCTTAGGATTCTGTGTCTCCCTCTCTCTCTGCCCCTCCCTCTCTTGCGTTCTCTCTTTTTTTCTCTCTCTCTCTCACTGTCTCTCTCTCTCAAAAAAATAAACATTAAAAATATTTTAAAAATTAAAAAAATAGATAATACAAGTTGCAGAAAGGATAGGGTTTTTTGACTAGTAGAATTCATTTGTAGACTCTAAAAAATGTCTGTATGTTACAATGACAAGTGATATAAGAGGTAGACAGAAGAGAAGTGAAAGGGTGCCTTGTTAATGAAGCCAACTCAGTCCTGACTGCTTCTGTGTTGCTGACAGACTATACACCAGTGTAATTTCAGTCTGTTAAGTGCATCCTCAACCTTGTTACTAACCATCTGTGCTAACAGTTTTTGCTCTTTTTTTTTTTTATTTTTAGCATTAGGAAGTGGCTTTTCAAATTTCACTTTCTTTGTAAAATTGAAGTGTTAAGAAAAAAAGAGTACACAGCTACTTCAGTTTTGTTACACAAGAAAATTCCTTTGCATAGCTTTCTTTAGAAGTTATCATTTTTCGTGGTCAGCATTCAGATCTATTTTTATAAGGCAACAAAAGAAAAAAGTAGAAGCACATAAAAGAAAGAATAAAGAATAAAAATAAAGTAAAACCTCACCTTTGTTGAGATTATCCTGCCTCTTTCATTTAAAGATCTTAAATACTCCTTTCTTACTCTCAAAGCCATTTTCCCTAAAGGTAGTAAGACCTAATTTTGTACTAGAAAACTATTGTTCCCCTATTTTAAAATAATGTTTATTTATTTTGAGAGGGAGAGAGAGAATATGAATCCCAGGCACCCCTGCCCATTTTTTAAATTGAAAGATGGTAGGACTGATTCAAAACTGATAAGGTCTGTGACTTTTAGTAGTTTACTATTGAATGAGGCAAGACGAATGTAGACAGATATGTAGAATAACCATCAACAGAGTAAACAGAAAGGGCAGTCCAACAGTTCAACAGATGAGCAGTTATGAGCACGCAGAGACCCACATTCCTTTTTCAGTTATCCCTGGGATGCACCATGGATCTTCTCAGAGTAAGGCTTCAGGCAGCCTGTGATACACAACTTTTTAAATACACTTTTAATTTCAGGACAGTTTTAAATTTACAGTCATACTGCAAATATAGGACAGAGGATTTTTCTATGCTCCATACCCAGTTTCCCTTATTGTTAAGGTCTTATATTACCATGATTCATTTGTCACAACTGTTGAATCAAGACTGGTACTTATCATTCACTAAACCCCATACTTGATTAGAGTTCCTTAAATTTTATCCAGTGTTCTTTTTCTGTTCCAATATCTCAACAAGGATACCATATTATATTATCATGTTCCCTTAAGTGCAATTCTTTACTGTGACAGTTTCTTCAAATTTTCCTTATTTTTAATGGCCTTAAAGTGATGAGAAGTATCGGTCAGATAGCTTATAGAATAGCCCTCAGTTTGAATTGTTTGGTATTATTCTCCTGTCTGGACTGAGGTTATGGGATTTTGGGAGGAAGACCAAAGAGAGAGAAGAAGAGCCATTTTTTATCACATTACACTAAGGATATATGTTATCAGCATGACTTACCAGTGTTGATAACACTTATCACCTGGCTGAGGTAGTGTTTATCAGGTTTCAACACTGTAAAGTTCTTCATGTTCTCCATTTCCGTACTGCAGGATTTGGGAAGAAGTCATTACATCCAGCTTACATTTAAGGAGCTTGGCATTATGCCTCCTCTGCTTGGGGACAGAATATTTACACAAATTATTTGGAATTCTTCTGTATGAGAGATCTGTCTTTTCTCTCTCATCTATCTATTCAATCATTTATTCATAGAAGTATGCACTAGTGGATATTCATTTTATACACTGGGTTACATTGTAATTCTATAGTATTAACTTTGTTGATAAAATTGTTCTATTGTACTTTACCCAAAATTGGCCATTAGGAGCTCTTAAAGTTGTTTCCTTTGATAAGCTCCCATCCTTTTATTTATTTTTTTGAAAAGTTTCTTACTTGTGGCAAATGAGAACCTTCAGGCTCATCTTGTATATTCCTTGCCCCAGCCCTGCAATCAGCCATTCCTTCAAAGAGTGCTGGCTCCATTTATTGGAGAATGATATTAGAATCCCTTTACATTTTAAATAGAACAGGTTTGATTGAATGGCAGGGAAAGCAACGGAATCTGGGATGGCTTTTATTGAGGAATACAATTGGCCAAAACCCCATGTCGTTTGACAAATGGTCTAACTATTATGGGATACTTTAAGATCAGTATACCTGTCACCCCTCTCCATTTCCCAGATGAAAACATATGTGAAAGGAGAAATTTAGAACAGGAGAAAGAGGAAGAAAAGACTACCATGTCTCTGAGGAAAAAAGTCACATCGTATGTGGCCTATCCTTGCAGCACCTTACAATATGTTTTGAATTAATAAGTTCATGATAAGTATTTGCTGATTGATCTAAGATGACCATGAATCTAAATTTTGGCCTGATGTATACGGAAAAGATAAATGTCAAAGGTTTATAAACTCTGTCTTAAGTTTCCATGTGCCCATACACCATTATATTTTTTTTCAGTGTGCTGTAAAGATCAAGTCTGATTCATGTCGTATTAAAATTTTATATTCATAAGTCATATTAAGTCATTGTAAAATATGAGAATAGTTTTTGATTTGAAGGTATGATCATACTTATTTCTTTTTTCCAATTGCTTTAAAATTCCACAATGTCCCCAACCTTCTACCCACACATCTTCACAGTACTTAAGTGATTCTTTATATTTCTTTGGAGAAAAATTTGCTCTCTTCTGAACATAAAAAGTATTAGGATAATCTACAAGGGCTGTGAAGGAGATATTCCTAAGAATGACATCAATCTTTCAGCATCTGCAGATCACTTAATGGATACTTAGTATGCAAAATGATTGCCAATTTTAGGTACATTAAAATGTTTGTTGAAATTAAAATATAAAGATAAAATATGACAAAACATTATGTAATCATTTCATAATTGCAAGAAGATGCTGTTTATTTCTGACTCAAGGATAAATAGGTCCTAATGCATTTTGTTTCTTAGTAAAATTAAATCTAAACTTCCAATTATATGTAGTAAGATTTACAACAAGCATTCAGAGGCTTTGTTAAATAGTTTTAAATACTGAGATATTTCTCACTGAATCCATCTTCTGGTGCTTCATCAGATATTAAGTCAACATATCATGCTCAAAGCTAAAAGGTTAAATGATTCAACTCATTCGACTATTTGGAAGTCAAGGGTAAATGACTTTCTAATTTACTCCTTGGCGATATTTTACTCTGATGATTTCTTCATGATCTAATGCAGCATATGGATGTGCTTTTAAATATGTCCAATGATATCCCATCAATGTAATCCTCAGGCAACTAGGAGATAAAGAAAATCATCAGGTATTAGAAAAAGTCAGTTGATAAGTGATCAGGTGTTATGAATTAACTTTCTTTTCATCTTAAGGGATCCTATTATTGTTATCTTAGAGAAGTCATGCTTCTGTCAAGAATAATTAGTTTCATCTATGCTAGACCCTGAATGTATCATTGAGATATGCTGAGAAAGTCACTTGAAACAGCAGTATTCGTCCTAGTAAGAAATGTTTATTTCTTCACCATCACTGCCAAAGTGCCTTTCCTTTCAACAACCGGTATACTGTCAAACAGAAAAGTAGAGTTTTACATTTGCTGTGCATATCTTTACAAGGTATAGTTAGTGTCCATAAGCTTTTCATATTTGCAGTGCTCATTACTTCTTTTGATGCTGCACCATGGTCAGAATTAATAGATTGGATGGCCAACTGGTCCCTGGCCGGAAGCAATTTAAGTATTGGCATTAAGGTGCAGTCTCTGACCATTTGCTTATTAATACTTTCCCTGGAGAACAAAACCTGGTGCTTATTCATCTCTAATCCCAGTAGAATATTGTCTGAGGTTACAATATTTTCCCAAAGAATAACAAACAGTAACTAAAGAAATATCGCTTCTTTATTAGCACAAATTTTCAGTGAACAAAATTTCCTTCATATGCATGAACCATCCACATGCTAACATTTGATTATACTACACACATTTGAGTTTTTGTGTATCTGTACACAAAACTTACAGCTAGAATACTCATACAATAGTTTCCTTTTGACAATGTCTTCAATTCTTACTATGTGACATTTAGTAAAGTCATCTGACAAAGTAATTTTGCCAATAACTTGTTCTTATTTCTTTCCAGGCAACATATTAGTTCTTAATTTTGCAGTTGGTTTTACAAACTCTTCAGCAATTGCACGATTTGTCCATTTTGAAAATGCCATGAAATCTGAATGTGTCATGCAGATATTTGACAAGATTCCATAATGGACAATGCATTGGGGATTAGGGGAAAATGAATTGCAGTTGTCCTGCTAAATAGAGTTTAGATTATTCATCAAAAATTATTTTAAAGATTCTGGAAAGAAATTAGGAAATGCTAATAAAAGTTAAGATGCAAATACCACAGGAGAGAGGTAGTAAAGTGCAATAGCTGCACACTAGGGTTTTGGAGTCAATTTGTATTGGTTATAATTCTAGCTTTATGTAGACTTACGTCCAGTTGTTCGGCTATACTAACCCTCAGTTGCCCTATTTGGTAAAATGACATTAATGCTGGTATGTATCTCACAGTGTTATTGTAATAACTATATGAAATAACATGTATATTATATATTTTAGAGATATAAAATACTCTTACTGTGATTGTCACATAGTTGTCATTCAAATAATTGGTGGCTGTGTCTGAGACCTGGAAGAGAAGTATTTAGAGAAGGACACAGGGAGTTTTGTACAAGGACAGCAGTGTTGTTGGCACTCCCTAAATACTTGATAAAAAGTAAATGTTTTTGAATAAGGGGTTAAAAACGATGGTCAAAACAAAGAATAGAATATGATATAGAAAGAAGAGAATACTATGTAATACCAATGACTTACATTTGTTGACATAAAAATTATCCAAGATACTGTCATAAGACAAAAGACTTTATGTATAGTGGAATCCCATTGACAGCAACAAAAAGCTATTAGCCGTAAATATGCAGCATGGAATATACCTTTAAAACTTAAGTCTCGAAATAGTCATATTGTCATTTTTATCTTTTGGTATTAACTGCAGTTTTGTAATAAACATATGCTAAATTTGTAATCAGAAATATATTTTATTTTAATTTTTTAATGTTTATTTTTGAGAGAGAGAGACAGAGTGTGATCAGGGAAGGGCCAGAAAGGGAGGGAGACACAGAATCTGAAGCAGGCTCCAGGCTCCAAGCTGTTAGCACAGAGCCCAAGGGAGGGCTCGAACTCATGAACCACAACATCATGACCTGAGCCAAAGTCAGATGCTCAACTGACTAAGCCACCCAGGCTCCCCTGTGTCTGATATATTTTAAACACTTGTCAATCTCACATGTTGGAGGGCTTGCTATTTAGGAGTCATGAAAAAAGAAGTTCTTAAACATATCTCTCTGAAATCATTATAAAAATTACTCATATTTAGTTTTTATTAAGATTCTACAGTAAAAATTAAGTAAAATTATAGCTATCCAACATAGAACCAGAGGACCTTGCAAATAATAATAACTCTTCAATGATCAAGCAGGAAAATTTAGTTTTTACTTGAGACACTGATGATTTTGCAAATAATATTAATAAGGTATAACATATACAAGCATATAAAACTAGATAAAATAATTTCTGGTCAGTCTGTAAATTAGTACTTTGTCATCTCTCCTGTAGAGCTATAAAACTAATAGTTAAAGTTGTTGAAAATGTATTACATGTGAGGTACTAAGTCCAATACACAAATTACACAGCTTAATTCTGTTTACTATCTGAGAAGATATGGGGTAGTTTTAGCCTCATTTCATAGATGAGGATATGTAGCCTAGTGTGGTTAAGTAACTTTGTCCAGCGTTCCCTGACCAGAAAGTTGTAGTGCTCAGGCCTAAACCTTCTAGCTGCTTTTGTAGTTATTTAAGGAAAGCACCACAGAAATGCAGGTAGTGTTTTAAGCAAAGAATTAGGGTCTGAATGTGGGAAAGGTTTCTTAAGAGTTCCACCTCCCCAGGGCTATTGTTTGGGGCAATGGTATTGAAAGGTTTTGACTGTGACCCACAACACACAATGCACATGCACACAAATGGTCCGTACTGTCCACATATATGCAACAATATTAACAAAAGAAAAGTTGTCTGAACCAGACAAAATAATATGTTTTTTGTTTATTTGTCTTGCATTTTTAGAATAAGAGTCTGTAAATAGGACTTTGCTCAGAATGACTGCTTCACAGAATTTTCAAGCGAGCTTATAGAAATGGAGACAGGCTTCTTACACTATAGCATTTCTATTAAAGTATCTCAAAACATACTATATTTTCTCGTATCAAAAATAAATACGTCCAAACAAATGTGCCTAAATCACCAAAAGCAGAACATAACAAAACAAAACAAAGCTGAATTCACATAACTAGCTAACAAAAAGTGTCTAGCAGAATGCCGACCAGCCGCTGATTGTCACCCCTTCCTCTTCACTACCGGTCCAGGAATACTTGTCGACATGTTTGTGAAGACATTAAAAATATTCTCCTATCTTATCTATATTCTATAATCTAATCTATTATCTGAACCATGGTTCTGCTGTGGAATGCACAGCTACACATGATAACCAGACTGTACTATGCAGCTGAATCTGAAGAAGGTCACGTTCTACAACAGGCAAAAGAATTAGGGTATTTTGTAGGGAATCAGGAAGTAAGTACAAGTAATCGATATGTGACATCATGCTTCTGCTCCATTTCGTGTTGGGATTTGGGCAAATCTCTAATCTCTCTGCAGCTCATTCAGATGAGAAATGGAGACTATAATACCATCTTCATAGGACTTTGATGATAGTTGAAAATAATCCTTGCAATTTACTGACATGTTTTAGGCAATTGGTAAATTTTAGATCCCCAGTTCCCCTTTATATATTAATGAAATGGTTTGCTGAGAAACTTCCCATGTAATAGGGTGGAGAAGAAAGAAACTTCGGAGAAACACTGGAGAAACTTTTGGTTTCTGTAATATCTGCAAAGTAATGGGAAACCTTTTCTCAATCTTGATTTCTTTGGGGGATTTGTGGGAGTAGCTGATCCCAGAGGAATCAGGGAATGAATGTGGGAAAGCTGAGATTCCCTGGGCATCCTGAGGTTACTACAGAACCACATTCTTCCTCAAAAGGTCGACAAACAGTAGAATGAGGAATAAAATGTCTTGATCGAGCTTTCTCCTCCGGGAATTTGAAGCAAATGCCTGATCCCTCCTTCCTATTAAAGGATTAGGATTAAGCTCATCGATCTGCATTTTTTTAATGTTTTATTTATTTCTGAGAGAGACAGCATGAGCAGGGGAGGGTCAGAGAGAGAGGAAGACAACAGAATCTGCAACAGACTCCAGGCTCTGCGCTAGCTGTCAGCACAGAGCCTGACGCGGGGCTCCAACCCACGAACTGTGAGATCATGACCTGAGCCGAAGTCAGATGCTTCATCGACTGAGCCACCCAGGCTCCATTAAGCTCATTGATCTGAAAGAAAGGGTGTATCTGTGTGTGTGTGTGTGTGTGTGTGTGTGTGTGTGTGTGTGTTTGGGCGAGTATGATATCACCACACTTGTATTCTGTACAACCTCATTGGTTATTGCTAGCAACCACTTAAAATGTAAGAATAGGAAAGAAGGAAAGAAAAAAGACATTGAAATGACCCAAATTAATCCATCCTTCCAAGTGTTGTTTGTAAAATGCTAGGAACCTGAACTTCTGGAAATACTCATGATATGCTCTATTGTTTGTTTGTTTTGTTTTGTTCACTTTTCTTCACACAGGTGGTTGGCATGTCATTGAAGCAACATAAAATTTAAGTTAGAAAAGGAGCAAAGTATAGCAGTTTTTGGTGATATTTTTAAAATAAAAGGGAAAATTGGAATTCACCAAAAAAATTTAACAGTAGCTTCTCGTATTTATTAAGGGCTCCATTAATCTGAGACTGAGCCTAGCACTAGTGTACATCATCACATCATATCATTTAATTTTCAAATCAGCACAATGAGGCTGGTGCTATTATTCGCTCAGTTTTACAAGGAGAAATATATCAATTCCTTGGAAAGAGTTGGGGGAAAAAGTTTAAGCTTCCAAGAACCTCTAAAATCTTCCAAAAAGGGCTGTAGAGTAGCAAAGCAACAAGGTTACATTGTCACAAGGGGAAGAAAGACAACGTTCCAAGTTTCCTTTGACTCTACCTAAGAGAGTTTTAGAATGAGTCAGAAGGATGATGAACAACTGTTCTATCCTTACTCTAAGTATGAAAACATGCAAAAGGAGTTCAGTTAAAATCATGTAGAACAAAAAAAAATTAATGCATTACCTTGATGAAAAAAAGAGAATTATTTCTTCATGCTTTGAGAAAAGCCAAAGTTTTATATTAATAACTGTAGCAACACTTGAAGTGTCTGAAAATTTCACTTAGACCCATTCGAAACTAGGAAATCTCCATTTCTACCCTTTTGAGAGGCATTTTCACAAAAGGATAGAGATCTATTAAGTTTTCTCAAGCAACCCATGGAGACTCAGAAATTACTGAGCCATTCAAGGTGAATGATAGGGAGGACATACAATTAGTGGGGTATGTTGCACAATTCTACAGAGACCTTTGCATTCACACCAGGTGTTACTTTCTTTCAATCTTCTTTTTTTTTTCTTTTTTTTTTTTTTTTTACAAATAGTTTATTGTCAAATTAGTTTCCACAGAACACTCAGTGCCATCCCCACAAGTGTCCTCCTCCATGCCCATCCCCCCACCCCCCCACATCCATCAGTCCTCAGTTTTTGTCAGCATTCAAGAGTCTCTCATGGTTTGCCTCTCTCCCTTTCCCCCACCATTTCCACCCTTCTTCTCCCCCTTGTTCCTCCGTCAAGTTCCTCCTAATCCTCCTATACGTGCAAACATATGATATTTGTCCTTCTCTGCCTGACTTATTTCGCTCAGCATAACACCCTCAAGGTCCATCCATGTTGCTACACATGGCCAGATTTCATTGTTTCTCATTACCATGTAGTATTCCATGGTATAGATAAACCACATCTTCTTGATCCATTCATCTGTTGATGGACACTTAGGCTCTTTCCATGTTTTAGCTATTGTGGAGAGTGCTGCTATGAACATTGGGGTACATGTGCTCCTATGCATCAGCATTTCTGTATCCCTTGGGTAAATTCCTAGCAGTGCTATCTTTCAATCTTCTTTAATACAAGTGCCGTAACTACACGGATACAGATTAAGTCTCTTGCAATGTTTTTTATAAAATTATCCAACAAGAATTTTTCTCCCAGCAGAGAAAATCAAATTTTAATGTTTTACAATCTTTGTCAAATAAAAAATTATTTTTCAAATACAAAGGTCAGAAATTAGCCTTCCAACAAACATGCAAGTTGAGATTCTCCACCTCTCTCACCCTGAAGTGTGGTGTTACTGAGGAGGTCCTGACTTTTTTCTCCAAATGATTCTAATTTACTGAAAATGCTTGACTCCAGGTAAAGCTAAGCCCTACCAGTATGATTTAAAAAAATACATAACAAAGGCTTAATTTTGAAAAAAGAGAAATATTTAAAATTATCAAGTCTTGAGAATACTATCATTAATGAACTTATAATTCACCAATAAACTATTTCTGAAAACATTTTACTATGTAATATCTATATGTGCCTAATTTAAAAAACTATGTAAGTATTATAAGATATATTTTTATTATTAAAATTTAAACAGTTCAGGAATATACAGAGAAAACAGTTATACCCAATCTAATTTTTCCATGCTTCAACCCTCCCTCTTCTAATAACCACTTTCATCTCAGTTTGGCATATATCCTTCTAGAATTTTTTTCATTAAAAAAAATATATATATGTATCCAGACATATTTATATTTAGATTCATACATGCATATACTTTTTTTTAAGTAACTGAGTTCATTATACTTATTTACTTCTAAGATTTACCTTTTATCCTTAGTAGTTTTGATACTCTATTCTGTCCTTATATATTTACCACATTATTTTCAATGGTTTCTTAGTATTGATTGGTAAGCATATATCACTATATATTTTAATTTTCTTCTAAATTCATTGATTGACAATGGCTATATGAACCATTTAAAATTATACCAATGAAAATTTATCTCATAAAAGCATAAAAATTGCATGCTTGCTTATTATTTAATAAGGCTGGGCTTCGCTCCTTTATCTATGGATCATTTTATTTCATCTTTTATAAAATTACTATTCATACTTCATTTGCCCCCTTTTATTGTGTTGTTTCTTCTTGTAATGTAATTAAAATCAATCTAATTTGTAGACACTCTTTATATTTTACAAAATTAGGTCTTTGTCTAATATAATTTTTACAAATATCATCTCCCAAGTTTTTAAATTAAAAAAGCATTTACTTTGTTTATAGTGTCTATTTTTTTTCTAAAGCTTTTGATAATTATGGAGTTGAACTTACTACTTTTTAAATCTACTGATATTAAATTTGTCTTAAGAAGTCCTTTACAATTACTTAAAGAAAAAATAGTTTCTAGCAAGGAAAATTACTACCCCTCAGGCTAAATAAAATTCTGAAACTATTCATAAAAATGGTTTTTATGAATTATTACTTAGGTTAATAAGCATTGACCCTCAGATCTAAATTCTCTGTTCAATTATTTAATATTTTAGAGATGATTGTTCTTTTCCATTTTAAGCACCAATTGATATTTCTCATTCACTGCCTGGCCAAGTTCCAACAAGAAGTTAAAGAATGCAGAGAAGGCATTGCCTCTGTCACCATGCAATTCATTTAGATCAAATAAACATGTTTATAATAGCAAACAACATGAATTCAAGTGCAGACTGGAATTATGAATGTATACATACAGAGACCGCACTCAATCTCCTTGTTGGAAACAGAAGCTCTTTGCTTTGAAATGCACTGAAGCCTAACTCACAACATGTAATTGATAATTTTCAAGATGTCTTGAATCTACAGAATAGCAGAAGGGTGGTATACGTATAAATATTTTCTGCTTATTTGAGTGAGCACTTTCAAAACCTCAGAATTGTAGGGAAGCAAAGAATAATATTCAAAGTTTACAAAACAGTTTTTATCTGTACCTGGGGAAGAGACATGAGAGAGGCTTAAGCAGTGTTTGGAGTAGAAGTGGATAGTCTACCAGGATAACAGCATGAGTAGGAAGAAGAATGAGCTCAGATCAGCCTTTGCCCTGAAAATCTTATATATGTATTCCTGAGAGGTAGCACCATCTCTGTATGTTGTTCATTCCTTCCTTCTCTCCTTCTCTCCTTCTTTCCTTTCTTCCTTCCTCCCTTCCTCCTTCCTTCCCTCTATCATCTCCTTTTTATTTCTCTCTCTTTTCTTTCTTTCTTTCTTTCTTTCTTTTTCTTTCTTTCTTTCTTTCTTGCTTGCTTGCTTGCTTGCTTGCTTGCTTTCTCTTCCTTCCTTCTTTCCTTCCTTCCTTTCTCCCTTCTCTTTCCTTCCCTTCCTTTATCTTCCCTTCAATCCCCTATAGTACTTAGTAGAGAACTCAGCAGTGAGATTACAAAGAGAAGTATGAATTAATGCTATGAGAAACAAAACAGCTGTAACCTCAAATAAACCTGAACTAGTAGAAACAAACTCTAAAATGCCATTAGAAGAATTAATAGGAGCCTTTAAATGGGGCTGGGCAGTGATGGAACACAATTCAAGTAATGACCAAGGAACATTTTAGTAAAGGAAACTGATTGAATGCAACTGTGACTCTTTGCACTTGCACAGGGCTCTGAGGATGGGGTGAATGTTCAGAGAACATCATTTCCAGCTCTGCACCCTCTTAAATATGTACCTTTGGCCCAATGACTTCATCTTTCTCAGCTGCAGCTCCCTAAAATAAATTTTAGAAAAAATATTAACTCTCTGGGTTAATATTAAGGGTCAAAATAATGTCTTGTGTTGCCAAAAGAAAAAATTCTTTTTTTTAAAATATTTTTTAAATTTATTTCTAGGAGACAGAGAGACAGCGTGAGCAGGGGAGGGTCAGAGAGAGAGGGAGTCACAGACTGAAACAGGCTCCAGGCTCTGAGCTGGCAGTCAGCACAGAGCCCGACGCGGGGCTCGAACCCACGAACCGCGAGATCATGACCCAAGCGAAAGTCGGACGCTTAACCGACTAAGCCACCCAGGCGCCCCCAAAAGAAAAAATTCTAACAGTTATTGTTATTATAACACTTATACGTACTTTTCTAAATCATTACCACACTTCAATCTGTCATCCTTAAAATGAAGTTAAGATAGAGAAAGAATCACACTCTTCCTAAATGAATCAAACTCGATAAATTGCCCAATATCCTTAACAACAAAGACACTGGGCTTTTGACATTGGGTCTCATGGATCTTTTGGTTACACAATTCTGAGGAAATATCAATGCAGAGAATGGTGAGAAATAGACACAAATAAGATACACCATTTAAGTATTCCTCCTGGGTAGAGACAGTGTGCTAGGTGCTTCCTATACATAATTTTGTTATATCATCATAACCATCCTGTGCAATAGAATGCATATTTGCCAGATAAAGAAAGTAGACACATAGAACTTAATTACTCACATAAGGTCACAGCCGCCAAGAAACGCGAATTTCTTGCTATTTTGTCTGATCCTAGAATATAAGCTCTTTTTGTAAGGTCAAACTGGGGTGAATCATCTACTGATGGTGCAGAAATGGGTTGTAGAACAGTGACAAATTGGAAGATACAGGCATCATCTGCAATGAGTTAACCTGTGCCTAACTTACTAAGAGACTGAGAGAGAGAGAAAGAGAGAGAGAGAGAGAGAATAATGGGGCTTAGATCTTTTTGGAAGGTTTGGCCTAAAGAAGAGAGGAGGAGATCTAGTTTTGCATAAAAGAACAGAAAAGGACAGAATTAAAAGAAACCAATATTTCAGTCTTAATGTTATTAAAAATAAAAAGAAAGAAATGTTCATAATTAGTAACAACAGAGGAGAAGGAAATTTAGGAGGATGAGGGTCAAAAAAAGATTCTGGAACTGGCAGGGACAACCTTCTGGGAGGAAATGGAAGCCATTCCACACTGAAATACTAGTAAGAGCAAAATTTATATTAAAGAGCAGAGAAAAATGATGCAGAAACAAACAAACAAAAAAACCCCCAAGGATCAGATACTGTAGGTAAGTATAAATTTAGAGAAAAGCATCACTTTGGCCTAAAAAGTTTATTAAAATGTAACATTTATAATCCCACCAAAATGTAAAATTTTATGATTTCTTGATAGTGAAATTGGAAGTCAGTTTTCTTCAACACTGTTACTAGCTTACATAACTTCTATCTGGTTTTAGTCTTTTCAATGGATGCTACCTTTCTATGTGTATTTTTCACTGTTTGGTCCTAGTGGAGTACTGGTCAATCCTAAGACTGCATTAAGAGCAAACTTGGAGTTATTTCCTGGTCTTCCTTACAGAGATCGGTTCTTGGCATCCTTTATCATTTTCCCTATGATAGTTTTTTTCTCATGTGGTTGTTTCAAATATAGCTTCAAAATAAATGCTCCTGCACTTCTGGAAAATGGCTGGTTTTTCTGCAGCGGCGGTAGCAGCTGACTGTCAGGACTGGTTTTAGACCTACTTACACCATTACTGACAGTTCTAAAAATCACCTGAACTGATTGTACACAAAATTGACCAATTCATGGCTATCTAACTTGGTGAACACAGATTTACAAATCAATCAATTAGTAATAGTCCTAAATTTTGGAAGTCAGTGGATCAGAAAAAGATTCATTTTGAAGATCACACTTAAAAAGTCAGTTTAATCAAGGACATTCTTACCTAAGAAACTATGTTCCTACAAATAACACCAATACATGAATTTTTCTGAAAGTCTGCTAATCACCAAATTCTACTTTGTTCCCACCTTGGATAACATCAGCAGGCTTCTCTGCTGTGAGAGCTGCTGCCTGACCAGTACAGTTTTTTCCTTAAATTAGCAATAGATACAGCATTATGATATTTGTTTAAGATATTAAGGGTTGGTTTTCATCCTGTAGGCAGCTGAATACTCTACAAATTAAAAATTTGTGCAAGAAATTTGGGAAGGATATAGGTAATCATGCCCTTAGCCTTGATAGTTTAATTTTGAGAAATTTGCCCAGGTACTGCATAATCTTTGTTATGCATTTTTGCTTTAGTGCTTTCAACAATCCTACAATGAAAATCCTCTTTTTATTTCCCTTTCCATTTGATGAAAACAAGGTTTAGAAAGTTTAAAATCTTTTTCCACAGCCACACACCTAGTTATACTTTGAATATCTAGAGACTGACCCTTAAGCTGGAATTCTACTTCCTCTAGATGGGAAAATGATCCAAAATAAGGACAAAAATATTTGTTAAATATTTACACTGAAGTGTCATTTGTATATATGAATGCTCAGATATAAAAGACAAGAAAAGGGTTAAGTAAATAGTCATTATAAGGAGATCTATAAAATAATGAATATGTATGTTAAAGTGTTTAGGATTTGAGATTGAGCCCAAAATCAAAACACAAAATTATAATTATATGATATAAAATTATGTGTACATGTGAGTTGGGGAAAAAAGGACACATGAACAAGTAACTATGGGGTGGTGATTGGATTCTGGGTAACACACATTTTTAGTGAGTTTTTAAAATATTGCTTTAATGTTTATGTAATAACAAAAGTAACCTAGATATAAACTGTGGTCTCTATATTGAAAGTTCCTAGCCAACCATCCCATATTCTATGGAAATTCCAATGTCCCAAAAGATTTCTGAGAATTCCAAGGGTCTTATAAACTCCTGATTATTTAGTGCTCTCAGTTTCTACCCTGGAAATTAAAAAGTTCTACCCATGTCTTATCTACCATAAATGTTTCCTTCTCTCTATTTTGACCTAGATGTGAACTCAGTCTCTTAATTTTCTCCTGACACTTCAAAGAGGCATAGGTAGCAGGTATTTCTGAAGTTTCAGATGGAGAAGTGTTAAACTACAACAGAGTACACAAGTTAATATTGAACAAAGATCACCACTTTCCTAAGATTGGGCCATCCAACACATAGTTCATCGTCTCCTCCCTGAAGATTTACTGATAAAATTCCCTCACTTTGTCATGGAAGGCAGTTCTACATCTTCAACCTTTGCTCTGAACATAATGAAGATTTGATATCATGCATCCATTAAACCAAGGGAGCATATGCCAGATTTCACCCTTTAACATCATGGATTTATTTTAGATAGATGATATTCCAACATAAGAATGGAGAGATCACTATATTCACTTTGGGGAGAATGTAAATGACATTAATTTAAAGTCACAAAGAATTTAAAATCACAAAATTTAAATTAACATCCTACTGTGTTTGAAGTACATAAATAAAATTAATTTAAAAAAAGTGCTGCGACATACAAAATGAAAAGAAAGATTGATGTTTTAATAAGGAGATAAACTGAAAAGGAAAGAAAACTAGAGGTAGTTGAAAACAATTAAAATTGGCTTAAAAATCTATAGAATGATCATTTATTTTATAAGGTAGCTAGAAACCTCAGGGCTAATGCATATGGTTTGAAGTATAAGTTTAGGGTATGGTTATCTCTTTCTACTTATTCTAAGTACTTACATAAATATTCACACCACAGTATTTTTTTCTAGAGGAGCTAGTTTACGGTGGATTGTTTTCTGTTTATAGTGTAGCTATAGGGAAATCATAGTCACTAAAAATAAAAATTTAAGACCAATTTGATAATAATAAATTCAGACTTTCCAGACATTGTTTCTACTAATTCTTTCCCTGGAGCATATAATTTGAAGTATAGTCTTACAGCTGCTTATATCTGTATATTCAAAATAAAGATATGTCATTAAAGGGAAAATAAAAGAAAAAATAGCCATTATTTTTTATAAATAGTTTATTGTCAAGTTGGTTTCCATATAACACCCAGTACTCATCCCTACAAGTGCCCTCCTCCATGCCCATCATCCCCCTTCCCCTCTCTCCCATACCCATCAATCCTCAGTTATAAAATAGCCATTATTATTGGTACAGTCTTCCACTGGCATTGATTTGACCCTGTTAATCAAAGTAAAAGTAAATGGACTTTTTGGGAATAACCGAAGAAAGTAATAAGTTCTGCTGAACACACAAGTGACAAGTACTATATCCTCAATTTTCCCCAAATTATTATTATTATTATCCAAGTTCTGTGGAATTCTTTATCACCTACTAGGTTTCTCAATTCCTTTAAATTCCTTTAAACATGTTTTCTACATTTGTATAAAACATTATCCATGGTATGGTAGATATCAGGGAGCCATACAGAAAAATGGGTTGTCTGTCTTTCCATCCATCCATCTTCCTCCATCCATCTTCCTCCATCCATCTTCCTCCATCTATTATAGATAGAGTGTAGTATCCAACTATCTACACTCTATCTGTAATATCTCCCTGGGGAGGAGGTAGAATCTGAATCATGTAGAATCGTATAGGTATCTGCATATAGAATGTCCAACACAAATGCTAGTCGTCTGGAGCCAATCACACATATGGTTCCACTCATGCTATCCCAATTACTCCTGAAATTACCTGACATCGTAAGCCTACTTTCCTTAGCTGAAAAATGTGTACAATGGTATTTTACTTAGAAATTAAATACTGCAAATATTTTTAAGTATCCATTATTCACCAAGGTGTACAGTAGGAAAGCTTAGTACAAAAGAGAGAGAGGACCTATAAAAAAAGAACTTTTCTGAATAACTTCTTGAATAACAAAAACAAAAAAGCAAAAAAGCAATAGAATTTTACTATGGTGGAAGGGGTTTAGATTAGAAAAAAGAAAATAGTGAAAGTTCTAAGCATTCAAATATTTTCAGTGTTTATTTGTGTATTTTAACAGATGCTACATGGGGTTTCCACATAGTGTGGATCAGAATGATTTTGCACATGTCTTCTGTACCTACTATACTATTATTTGAGGGTATAGGGTTTTTTTTTTCTATTGATGTATCTTTTATTGTTTCTCATCCTCTCATATTCAAGAGCATTTCAAATAGCCTAATAAAGTATTTTCAAATTACCTAATAAAATAAGTTATCTTAGAAGTTGGCATTGTGATTGGAAAGCAATAAGGAAAAAGCTTGATTTATTGACAAGTGAGAGTATGCTATAAATTTTCTCCATATTAAAACTGCCTATGGATTATGAGATCACTTTTAGAAAAACTTCAGCTGATAGGCACAGTGATGCAGGTACTGAAGGCAAGGATCACAATGTCCAAGAGTAGGTCTGCTTTGCTCTATAAAATTAATCTATTTTCTGAAATACTATGTATAAATCTAACGATGCTGTACCAGGGAAGATTGTTATCTAAGCAAAGTCATGATAAATGCGTTTGTGAGGCAAATGGTAAGTTTATAATAAAAAAATCACTTCTCAGTTTATGTATTTTTTGACTTTTCTTGGTTCTCATTCATTAGATTTCCTTAAAGTGAAAGCATACTGGTGTATAGTACACATAAATTAGCAACAGTGGTTTCCAATCGTGTAATCTATATAGGATTTTGAAGTCAATGAAAGTAGATATTTCAAGTGAATTTTTTTGCTTTAAATGTAAATAATGCTTTTTTTTAGTGGTGTACAATTTTTTAACATTTATTTTAAGTTAAGGGGAGCAGCTTGGTTATCTCTGGAAGTTAAGACAAACAAGAATGTAACAAGAACATTTCCATACAATGTGGACTTCATGATGTGGTGCAAAGGTCAAGGATTAAGAGTTAATCAAAGTGTGTTCTACATAGATGCTCAGCCCTTTACCAGCTGCCTGCTTCTAGGCAAGTCACTTAACCTGTCAGAGACTTCTTTTCTTGTTTGTAACTAAAGAACGTTACTTGAATTTCCTACTTTGTATACTCCCTGTAAGGCTAAAGAACAAAGAAACCTTTAAATTCTTAAAAAAGTATAAGGGGATTTTGGCCTTGTAATGTAATATTATTATGTTAGGTAAAGTACACAAGCCCTTTGCTATGCCAATTTTAAAAAGGCATTACAGTTATTTTGACCATTTATTGACTTTTTTGGTATCTGAACACATAACCATTTATGTAATAAAAACTACAGCTGGTCATAATGATTGTCAAGTTGCTGTGCCTAAGTGACAAACAAGGCTGTATTGCCAAATAATATGGGACCAAATGGGCCGATTTAATTTTAATTAAATTTAATTAAAGCATTACAAATTAAACAACCATAACTTTTGATGGTTTAAGTAATAGGAATTGTTAAAAATGCAAATACATGTGAAGAGCTCTTATAATTCTCAAATTTTAAGTAATGAACATTTTTATGACAAATAAAGAGCAGAGGTCCTTAATAACTCAGAATAGGTAGACAAAAATGGCATAATGCACTTATTGCTGGGGAGGAAATGATCAGATTACATATGAGAAGAATCTTTCTAAAAACAGATTTATCATTGACAAAGTATTTTTTTTAAGTTTATTTATTTATTTCGAGAGAGACAGAGACAGTGTGAGTGGGGGAGGGACAGAGAGGGAGAGAAAGAATCCCAAGCAGGTTCCACCCTGTCAGTGCAGAGCCCAGTGTGGGGGTTGAATCCATGAAACTGTGAGATTATGATCTGAGTTGAAACCAAGAGCAGGATACGTAACCAACTGAGCCAACCAGGCACCCTTATCACTGACCAAGTATTAGAAGCTTATAATTCATTTGCAAATATCTTTATAAAAATTTATAGACATATAACTGTATCTATAAATAATATAGTAATTTATAGAAAAGTTGCCAGGATGGATACAGAGATTCCTTCATCCAGATTGTCTCATTATCAACACAATCATAGTACATTTTTCAAAGCTAAGAACATTGGCAAAATAATATTAATTAGGCTATAGGTTTTATTCAGATTTCACCAGTATTTCCACTAATGCCCCTTTTCTGTTTCAAGATCAAATCCACATTGCAAGGAGTCATAATGTCTCTTTAGCTGGGCTTCTCAGCCTTTCATGATCTTGAAACTTTTCAGAAATGTGGTAAGATATTTTGTAGTACATGCTTCAATTTGACTTTGTCTCATATTTTTCTCAAGATTACAATGGAGCTCTGGGTTTGGGGAAAGAATATCACAGAAATGAAGCGTACTCATCACATTACACCCGGGTACATAGGGTCAACATAACTGATTTGGAGATGTTATCCTTGATTACACGATGAAGGCAGTATCTGCCACATTTTTCCATGGAAAAATTAACTTTTCCCACATTTCCATGCTCTCTGAGGCATGAAGTCTAGCTTCATGGGAAGGGAAAAGAGGAGTTAAGCTTCACCTCCTTGGAGGTGGGTGAGGAATTACGTGGAATTTTTCTGTAAGGAAGATTCTTTCCTTCTCTGTCTTTTATCTTCATATGCAATCATTTATTTACATCAGTGTGAATTCATTAATATTTATTTTGTTCATTGGGTTATAGCTTAATATAATCATTCTATCGCTCAAAGTGTTTCAGCTTTGATCACTGCGAACTCTTTCTGGTTAGCTCCTGTGTCCTTTTGACATGCCCCAATAACTTTTTTTGCCACTTTTTCACACTCTGATATTAGAAGATACTTAAGTCTTCTCTTGTATTCTTCCTGCCATATCTCTCAAGTCAGCCATTTTTCCTTTGGGCTTTTGTTCCTGTTTTTATTGGAGAATGGTATTTAGTAAGTAAAATCTGGGCATGAGGTATGTTCATTGCTACCATGGTGTTATTATTTCTAAAACTTTTCTGTAGGTAGAGCTAATAAATATCAAGTATGCATACCCCTGTATGCACATATATCCATGTTTATTTTTATATCTATATGCATGTATAGTAAAGTGAAAATGAGTTCATATTGATATATCTGTCTCTAACCTAGCACTATAAGGTTAATTGTAGCTAATTCCTTTCACTTATTTGTAACATCTTTCACCAACAATGAGAAACCTACCTTCCATCATCAGCAATTTATTTATTTATGTGTTCCACTCTAATATGCATGCAAAGTAGTTACATAATTACTAACCTGTACTCCTGTGGGGGGTAATTATCAAATAGTATACAATGTCTATATACAGTTATTTTCTTTTTAACATTATTCATTTTAGTCCTTGTTCTGTCAAAAGACTGTTTCCCAAAGTTACGGAGACTAGATCTTTTCCCCCCTGGAAAAAGAGGTTATGTCTTACCCTTGTAATTTGGTTAGATTCAT
The DNA here is from genome assembly GCF_003009895.1 of Hyaena hyaena. Taxonomy (NCBI): domain Eukaryota; kingdom Metazoa; phylum Chordata; class Mammalia; order Carnivora; family Hyaenidae; genus Hyaena; species Hyaena hyaena. The sequence continues at coordinate 317,602 of NW_024081923.1, forward strand.
TTGTCACCATCTGTACTCCATCTCAGGATATTTCAATATCCTATTTATTTTCTTATTTTAAATTTACATACTGTATAGCTTACTCTGTGTTGTACAGCCCTAGACGTTTTGATGAACGCACAGTCATTCATCCAGAATTGTAGGACCATGCACAACAGTTCTATCACCCCCAAAATTTCCTCACATTATCTCTTTATAATCAACTCTCCCATATCAACAAGCTCCAGCAACCACTGATCTGTTTTCTGTTTCTACATTTTGTTTTTTCTAATATTTCATACACTTGGAATCATACGGTATTCAGTTATTTGGGTCTGTCTTCTTTACTGCACAAAATGCATTTAACATTCATATTGTATAAATCAGCATTTCTTTAAAAATTATTTCTTTTGTATAGTTCAGTAGCATTTCATCACATAGATATACTCTAATTTGTTGATCCATTCACCAACTGAAGAACATTTTGGTTATTTTGATGTCTTAGCAATTGCAGATAAAATTGCTCTTAATATTTACATACAGAATTTTGTGTAAAATAAGTTTTCAGTTCACTTGAGTAAATCCCTAGAAATGGGATTGCTGAATCATATGGTTAATGGTATATTTGACTTTACAAAAACTGACACACAGTTTTTCAAAGTGTTGGTACCATTTCGAATTCTGATCAGCAATGAATGAGAATTCCTGTGGGTCTGTGTGCTCAGCAGCATTTAGTATTGTCAGATTTTTTAAAAATTTTATCCATTTTAATAGGTATCTAGTGGTATCTAATTGTGGTTTTAATTTGCATCTCCCTAATGACTAATGATGTTGAACATCTTCCCATATATTCATTGGTCATCCATACATGTTTTTGGTGAAGTTCATATCTTTTACCCATTTTAAAACTGAGTTTTTGGTTGTCTTTTTGCTAAGTTTTAAGGGTTCCTTATAATTTATGAGTACAAATCCTTCATCAGATCTGTGACTTACAGGTCCAAAGCTTACAGTTTCTTTTAACAGTATATTTCATAGAGCCATTTTTTTAAATTTTATTTTACTCTTTGCTTTTAAACCATTGATTGTAATGGGAAGAGCTATGATGAGCTAATTCCTTTGGTTACAACAGAGCATTTATACTGGAGCAAATTTAAAACAAACAAATTCCAATGTGCATTACAGCCTTGAGGTTTAGACTATGTATATGTTCTTATCTTTAATTTCTCATGGATCAGATGAGAGTGGTTAAAATTTCACTCTGGATCAGAACTGTAGGATTTGACTTTTTTTTTTTTTCTCATTAAATTTAAGTTATAGGCTTCATTGGTGTGCTCTGAGGTCAATCTACAAAATTCATTGGGTAGCAGAATTATGGCATTGTATCCACATTTCTTTGGAAAAGAGCTGTCCAGTAGCTATTAGCCCCATAGGACTGTTGATTACTTGAAACATGACTAGTGTGGCTGAGGAAATGACTTTTAATTTTGCTTAATTTGAATTTAAAAACTGATACTCAATTCAGTTATTGAAGTGCTTTAAGTATGTGTGGGACAACTGGGTTTTGTAAATCTACTTTTCCAACTGCAAAGTTTATGGAATATAATTACACATCAAGTATACCCAATAAAATGTAGTATCCCAATTGACATGTGCTATAAGTATCCACAGGCTTTCAAAGACTTAGTATGGAAATAAAAGGGTGTAAAAGGCCTCAATATTTTTTACATCAATCACATGTTGATGATTGTATTTTGAAGATAGAGGGTTAATAAAATATATTATTAAAATCCATTTTACTTCTTTTACTTTTCAAAATTGCGGCCACACGAAAAATTTAAATTACATGTTTGGCTCACGTTATATTTTTATCAGATAGTACTGCTTTAGAACCACATATTGTGTATTAAATTGTACTTTGTGTCAAAAAGCATTCAGTGTTCTGAAGTGGCATGCTAGTAACCTGTTCACAGTTACTCCAGCACCCACAGTATAATCAGTCTCCCTCATTCTCCTGCTTTTCTAGAGAAAGATCAGTCTCCTTAAGTTCCACATCACATGTGATAGATGTTAGATGCTCAGACAGGGGCTCCAGTGAGGAAAGGGCCCGGAGAAGGGAGAGTAAGTCTTAGGATGCCTATTGAAGGTCTCACAGTGTCACGTGTTGTTAAGGAACAGCACCTCCTGATGGCCTAGCCATGCCATAAATTTGGGGAACACTTCTGATTTCTGAAGGGGTCTATCTAGTTCATGGCTTTTTTTCTTTTCTTTTTTTTTAAGTTTATTTATTTATTTTGAGAGAGAGAGAGAGAGCGCACACAAGTGTGTGCAAGTAGGGGTAGGAGCAGAGAGCTAGGAGAGAAAGAATCCCAGGCAAGCTCTGCACCATCAGCACAGAGACCCACGTGGGGCTGGATCTCATCAACTGAGATATCATGATCTGAGCCGAAATCAAGAGTCTGACACCCAACCAGTTGAGCCACACAGGTGCCCATGGCTCATTTTACTATAAGGAAAAGGTATTGGGCTGCCTCTTTTCCTTCCCACTGCTGTAAATTAGTACTGTCAGCTTAGTACTTAACTGAAAAACAGCATAGTCTCCCAGCCTTTCATTCCCCTCTTTACTTTTCAGCAGTATGAAATTAATAGCAAGAGGTTCTTTTACCAAGCAAAGACCAATTTTCTTCTCTTTTTTTTTTTATAGCTTGTTAAAGAAATTGCACAAACACACACACACACACACACACACACACGATTTAGTGGTGTAGGTATTATCTTGCCAAAACTAAAGCCATTTTTTGGAAAAGATAACTAATATAGAAGGAAACTGACCTGACGTTGAAATGATATTACACATTATATTTTTAAAAAGACAATTCAAGACATTTTAATACTTTAGCATAAAATTTTGCAGGTGTAATATTTTAAAAAATTACAGAAAACTGAAGAATAGTATAGAAATATTGGGGGTATTAAACATAATAGTTATTAAAAGTAAAACTGAACCTGAAAGGCATATTATTCTACCATGATAGACAATTATATTATACTTAACTTCGATACAATGTTAAATCTAAATTTCGATAATATGTCTACATATAAGATAAACTTCTACAACCATTCTATACTTAGGATGAATTTTAGCTTATAATAATTCTGACACACCCTAGGTTATCTATAAGTTCTAGCTGAACACATTTCTCTCACAATGAAGCCAGCATCAAAGTAAATATATACTTACCATATGGAGAGCATATCATAGGAAGCACAGAAGCAGTTGTTAAGCTACTCAACTGTATTATAAAATTCTTGAATTATTACATTCTAAGCCTGTTGGGAAAGAAAAAAAAAAAAAACAGCACATTAGTTAAATGTGCTGGGTGTACTATATATGTAGTTATATAACCAAAGGAATACTAAGAAAAAAATCACATACCTTACAAACATAGATCTTTCTCTACATATTATTGTGTCCTTTGCTTATATAAATTTATTATTTCATTTCAGTTTTAGAAAAATGCTATTGAATTGTGCAAGTCATTTGAATATACACTAAGACAAATATTATTAAAAGGAACAAATGGTATATTTGAAACTCTAAGGAAATAACATATTTTGTTAACCAAATATATTTCATAGTCTCTATTTTTATATGTTTTCCACCTACAGAATAAATTGTACTCATAGTACAAAAAAACAGAAACAAAAAAATAAAGCAAAAAGTTACTGAATCATCTGGGTGTCTATAATTATCTGGATGCTTAACAAATTAAAGACCAAATAATGAGATGATTTGTCCAAATCTTTATGTTAGATGTGGATCTTTATGTTGATGTATGCCAGCTGCTATGGTCTGAAATTTTGTATCCCTCTGACCCACAAATTCATATGTTGAGACCCTAATGCCCAAAATGATGTTATTAGGAGGTGAATAGGATTAGTGCCTTTATAAAGAAGACCCAGACAGTACCCGTGCCATCTCCACCATGTGAGGATGCAGTGAAAATATGGATATCCATGAACCAGGAAGCCCTCACCAAACACCCAACTTGCCAACATCACAGTCCTGGACTTCCCAGCCTCTGGAACTGTGAGAAATAAATTTCTGTTGTTTATCAGCTACTCAGTCTATGGCACTCTGTTGTAGCAGCTCAAATGAACTAAGATGCTTGCCAACAAACATGACTGGCTCTAAATGCAGGCAAGTGCTTTCAACCCCTATTGAATTACTTATTCTATAATGAATAAAGATTCTATTTAATACAAAGTGGGTACTGACCCACTGACATTACCCCGGGTGAGAACAAATACAGTAGAACTAGGGAATAATTTAAAGTAAAATTAAAAGGAATTTAGTTTTCTCTTTAAGACAGTGCCACTTCAAATTGGGTTATGTGAATATATTCCCTGTCAAAATGTCTTTTTGCTATGAACATATTCAATAAGCTTCTAACACTTAGAAGGTACTAAGAGTGGTGGTTAGGAATTCTGTACTCAGTACATATACACACACGTACACACGCACAAATGCACATACATACAATGGCCCCGTTGTATGTCCCTCAAACTCCTAACCCACTTTTCCCCAAAGTCAGTAGATTTTAAAGCAAAATTCAGTCATATTTCTTTCTAGATTACACATAGCCATTGCTTATGCTTAATGAAAAAATATTCTTTTCTCCTAATTTAGTATTCCCCCTGCTTATTTACACTTTAATATTGGATTCAAACACATTAAAGATACTCAAAATATGGAGTACAGATCTGGCATTTGTCTTGTCTTTACAATCTTAACTAATGATTCTTTCTTAAAGACATAAAACGTAGTAGATGAATAGCTTGCCAATATTTTGTAGCAGCTGTTGAAGGTTTTTTAGGTGTTTTTGATAGACATTTAACCATCACAGCAATATTTTAAAGTGGATTTTATTATCCTCATTTTACAAGGTTTCGATATTTCAACAAATCATCTATATAAGAAGCTGGAAAGCATAGCTGGGGTCAAATCCAGCCTTGGCTTAAAAATGTGTACTCAAAAAAATCTTCACTTGCACATGGTTTCAGCAACACTGTTAAATTTTTTTTAATGTTTTGTTTTATTTTATTTTTTGAGAGACAGAGAGTAAGCAGAGGAGAGGCTGAGAGAGAGGAAGACACAGAATCCACAGCAGGCTCCAGGTTCTGAGCTGTCAGCACAGAGTCCGACGCAGGGCTCAAGCATGTGAATATGAGATCATGATCTAAGTCGAAGGTATACACTCAACTGACTGAACCACCCAGGTGCTCCTCTTGGACACTGTTTAAAAGATAATTCTGTTGGGGCACTGGGTGGCTCAGTTGGTTAAGCATCCTACTTGGGCTCAGGTCATGATTCCTCTGTATGTGAGTTCTAGTCCCATTCTGGCTCTGTGCTGACAGCTCAGAGCCTGGAGCCTGCTTCAGATTCTGTGTCTTCCACTCTTTCTGCCCCTCCCTAGCTTGTGCTCTCTTTCTTTCTCTCTCTCTCTCAAAAAAAAAAAAATGAATAAAACTCTAAAAAAAACTAAAAGAAAAATATAATGCTGCCCAGGCATGTATTTTCAATACTATTTGACTCTCAATTTGGAAAACAATAATGAAATGTTTTGTAAAATAAATCAAATTTCTCTGTTGAAACTGTATATAACTTGTGCTTAGAACAGCTAAATGAACAAAACCAAAAACACAATGATTACATGCAACATATGTAATGTATTTCTTATAACTCTTGACATAAAGGATCAACATATTTAATAAATTAAGAAAAATAGAAAAGGCACATTCATACCTATTTCAACTGGTTCCAAACTGTTATGATACTAGAGCATCTATGCAATTATTTTTATGATTTTTGTCTGAACATCAAATGTTATTCTTGCTTCATTTTTACAATCCAAATCTTGTTTGATGTTTGCAAAGTGATTTTTACAGGCAAGTCAGAAAAATCAAGCATTTAGTATCCTATCTAGAATGAGAGCAGACAATGAGAGCTAGCAAGTGGCCTGGGTTCTTTTATTTACTTGGCAACTCTGATGTGTGTGTGTGTGTGTGTGTGTGTGTGTGTGATGTGCGCGCGCGCATATGTGTATTTTCCTAAATCATGGCTGTGATTTAATTAGCTGAATAAATAACACTTAAGTTATGGAGTTCTTATTTTTGTTGATAAAGTTTTGTCTAAAGAAAATTGTTTTTATCCTCTTTTTTGCATTACATGTAGAGAAGCAATTATTCTCTTCTGTTCTCTACATTCCTGTCTAAACCAGTCAAATGATGATATGGCATTTTTCCCTTTTGCTTTCCTATATACTTGTCTTCCTTCCTAGGGCAGTCAAAGTATCTGGATGCTGGGGGTGGAGGAGGGATGGGACCCTCACTCTCTGTCATTTAAAAGATTATTTTGACATATGGCTTATAGCCAGGCAGTCTTGATAAAGAAAAGATTTCCAAATACCTTCAGTTCTCTTTTTTATATAAAGACTAGACTTTGTGGATTAGTCTATTATTGGAGGTCTTGCCGAGATTTAAAGGCTTGGTAACTTAAGAATGAAACATTAAAATGATTCATTGATTTTTACTTTTCATCTTGATGTTTGTCAGCAAGCATAAATGACTATGTTTGCATATAATTTTATGTAAAGGAGTTAGAAATCATGTGGAAATGGCAATAGGAAGAAAAGCTTCTTGGTGTACATGTGGCAATGGCACAGGAGGTGGAGAGAAAACAGAGTACCGTGGATGGGGAAAGTGCCTGCCATGGCTTGTTTTTTCCTCCCAGCTTTTTGAGGCCAAACCTCCAGGGGGAGTAGCTTCAGAAACTCCTAGTTGAGGGATACGTCAGCGTTTTTGCTTATACTTTTATGAAGAGATTGCTGTGCTGAGTAAGCCCATGCCAACATGTGTGGCCCAGTAGTGTCACAAGGGTCCTACAGCTGGAACAGGCACAGTTGACAATCCCAAATCTCCCTGGTTTATTTGTGGCAGGGATAATGAGTTAAGAATAAAATGGGCTTGCTGGGAGCAAAATGACTCAGCCACAGACGTTTGTGTGGTTTTCTGCTTTAACCAAGTGTCAGAAGAGAGAAGTAGGGATGCATATAACAGCAGAGACTGATGGAACAAAACGCCAACATCCGGGGCAGACTGAATTAACAGGGCCATTTGGCACACAGAGCTGAGAAATAGCTGACAGTGAGAGATGTCAGCAGCAGAGTGGCTCACAGCAATGGGTCTGAATTGTCACCCTGAGCAGAGGCAGTCAGGGAGGGGAAGCTTCGTGAAAAGAGGTTACATCTGAGCAATGGTAAGGACTCAGCCTGTAAGGAGAGTGGATACTAGGTACAAAGGGCCAGGAAAGGAACAAGCACAGCATGTGCAAAGAGAAAAAAAATCCCAGAGTGCCTGTGGTGTAGTAATCCAGGCACAGTAGTGTTGGGCGGTAGTGGGGACTTGGTGGGGGAATCAGGGTTGATAGGCAGGTAGCAGCCACGCGATGTTGGGTATCATTGACCATTGTAAGGAGTCCAGTCTTTAATCCATGGTACAGTGCAGATAGGAAGGTTTTGACGAAGGGACTAGCATGATCTGATTAAAATTTTAAAACATCATTTCAGGTGTTCTATAAAACATTTAGTAGAGAGGCAAGCCCAGAAGCAGCAGCCACTCTAAAGGTAACTGTAGCTGTTGAGTTGAGAGATGATGGTGGTTATAAATTTAGTGGCAATGATAATGGAGAGAAGGTTTGGATTTGGGATATATTTAAATTGAGTATAAATCCTATCCATTAATTTCACCATTTTACAAACACAAGTGCATTTTTAAGTCATCATTATAGGTTAAGCTATTTTTGTTATTGTTGTTTTGCAAAGGATCATTTTGAAAAATAAAAGTTCCATAGATATTTATGAAAGATACCTCAGCCGATTTGGGCAAAATTTACAAAAGGCAAAAATATGGAGACATTTGTTCTACATAATGAAAAAATATATTATTGAACCAATTGATTAAAGGCAGTATAAATTATTAAGAAAATCGCTATATTATTCTTATAAATGAAAGAAAGGGGAATAGACCAATGGAGCATTACTTTTCTGAGAAAGAAGAAAACTCTCAAGGACTCTGAATTTCAGATGTTGTTAGAAACACATCTGATATATTCCAAATTGAGTTTCATTAATAAGAGTAAGTTCTTTAATTCAATTCAACAAATGTGATTAAAGGACATTGAATTTTGAACAAATAAAGATAATCCCTTCATGCAGTTTATAGTAATAAGTAAGATTTGCTGCCAGAAGAGGTCACAGAGCCAATTCCTGTGGCTATACTTTAAATGGAATTTTATGACTTCAGAATTACTAGTCTGGGTCCTTAAGCCTTTTTAATTCAACATACATTTTAAGAAATATGCTCTATATAAAAGCTGCTAGGTACTATGGCTAAAATCATGGCCAAAATACTCTCCCGTCCTTGAAGAGCTCATAGTCAAGAGGAGGAAGGAAAGAAAGAGAAATGAAGAAATTTGTACTAAATGCCTGCCTAGGGACACAAAGGTAGCAGCATTCAATTTTACTTGGCTGAAGCTTGATAGAAAATAGTTTGTGCAAAGTGCATGTTGAATGATGACGAGGCTGTGCTGTATGAACACAGATAAGGAATACAGAGATAATATAGTTTGGGATGAAAAAGTAATCTGGCTTCAGCAAAGCAGAGAGATAGGCAGTGTGATGAAGCACACGCAGGACAGAAGTAAGCAAGGGCCAGCCACTGGAGGGACTTGAACCTCTTGAACCTACTTGAACCTCATTAACACTAATAATATTACCATGTAGTCATCAAAGATTACTGTCTATATACCAGGAAGAGTTTTAAGGGTTTTATACACATATCTCATTCTATTAACAAGCCTATGAGATATTATTCCAGTTCTAGAGAAGAGGAACATGACGCCCAGAAAGGTTAAACAATTTGTTCAAGGTCACCCGGCTTGTAAACGATGCAGTTAGACTGCAACACCTAGTCCACAGCTTCACTCTTGGTCACATAGTTCTGTCTCTTGAGATCACCATGGGATAGTTTAACCATAAAGGATTCTTTTTTTTTTTTTTGCATAATTTACATAGAAAATAAATATTTTAAGGATTCTTTTTTGGCATAATTTATATGGAAAACAAATACTTTTTACTCACAATGCAAAATGTTGTTTTGTTCTTTATATTAGGTAGGAATGGAAATAAAAATCCTGAAATTAAAAGCCCAAAGCAAGTGAGGAGGGAAGAGGAGGAGAAGGGAAATTTTGTTTCTTGAGCATTTTACCATGGGGCAAATTTACTGTATGGTTTGATGGTTGAATGGTCACCTTTCCTTGTCCGTATCTGTGCAATAGCTAGAAAAAAAAGTGGTTACAGGAGAAATATATGCTTTGTGCTTGCTTCTGTAACTCCTTGATCATTTTCATGGTCTGAATTCTTTCACAGGTGAGGCTTTCCTCTTCTTCCCTTCGCTCTTATGTAGCGGGATTGGATGATCTGCCCTGACCCTTCCTCCTTCTGGGAAGACGATGCACATCTGTGTGAACTACACAAATCAGGATTATGGGTGAGGAAGAGAGGTAGCCCACAGTGTTGCAGACTCTTCTACTTCCTGAGCTGCTGTAGGAAGCAGGGAAGAGTAGCACTTAGGACCATTACAAAACATCAGTGTCTTGAGGACCTAAAATATACTTATGTTTAGATACAGGATAGCAATTGCTATAATAGAAGATGTATGAAATTAGGCCGTAGTTTATACATATTTTTTATCCATAGAATATTTGTCTATGGATATAATTGTTGTGGGTCTCAAACCCACGAACCATGGGACCATGACCTGAGCCCTAAGTCAGCCGCCTAACCAACTGAGCCACCCAGGCGTCTTTGAAGTTTGTAGCTTTTGACCACCTTTCTCCCATTCACCCTATTCCCACCTTCTGCCTCTGATATCCAAAGTCTGATCTCTTTTTTGGAGTTTGTTTTTTGTTTGGTTTTGTTTAGATGTCATATGCAAGTGAGATCATTCATACAATATTTGTCTTTCTCTATCTGACTTATTTTACACAGCATGAAGCCTTTGAGATTCATTCATGTTGTTGTAAATGGTATGATTTCTTTATTTTTAATGGCTGAATTTTTATGGCTCACAACTTCTTTATCTATTATCCACTCATGAACCCTTCGGTTGTTTTCAAGTCTTAGCTACTGTAAATAACGCTGCTATAAACATGATGATGCAGATATGTTTTTGCATCCTTTGGCTATATTCCCAGAAGTGAAATTCTTAAGTCCGATGGTAGTTCCATTTTTAATATTTTGAAGATCCTCCATAGTGGCAATCCTACCAGCAGTGCACAGGTTCAGTTTTCTCCACACCCACACCAGCCCTTACCTCTGGTCTTTTAGATGATGACAATTCTAACAGGTGTAAGGTGATACCTCACTGTGGTTTTAATTTGCATTTCACTAATGACTAATGATGTTGAGGACCTTTTCATGTATCTGTTGGCCTTTCATATATCTTTTCTGGAAAATGTCTGTTCAGTCCTTTGCCCATTTTTAATTGAGTTATTTTTTTCATATTGAGTTGTATAAGGTCTTATATATTTTGGATATTAACCCGTTATCATATATATGGTTTACAAATATTTTCCCCCACTCCATAGATTGTCTTTTCACTTTGTTGATAGTTTATTTTGCTATACAGAAGCTTTTTAGCTTGATGTAGTCCATTTCATTACTTATTATTTTGTGCTTTAGGTGTCATATCCAAAAGATCAGTTCCAAGACTTATGTCAAGGACCTTTATACCTATGTTTTCTTCTAGGAGTTTCATGGTTTCAGATATGACATTTAAGTCTTTAATCCATTTCAAAATTTTTAAAAAGTTTTATTTCAATTCCAGTTAGTTACCATACATGTAATATTAGTTTCAGGTGTACAATATATTGATTCAAAATTTCCATACAGCATCCAGTGCTCATAACAAGAAATACACTCCTTAATCCCCATCACCTATTTAACCCAACATCCCGCCCACTTCCCTTCTGGTAACGATTATTTTATTCTCTATAGTTAAGGGTCCATTTCTTGGTTTGCCTCTCTTTCTCCCCACCCCCCTCTGTTTGTTTTGTTTCTTTAATTCAACATATGAGTGGAATAGTATTTGTCTTTCTCTGACTGACTAATTTCAGTTAGCATACTACTCTAGTTCCATTCACGCCATTGCCAAAGGCAAGATTTCATTCATTTCAAGATTTCATTTTTAATGGCTGAGTAATCTCAAGTTAATTTTTGCCAGTGGTGTCATAAAACGGTCCAGTTCTTTGCATGCGAATATCCAATTATTCCAGCACCATTTATCGAAGAGACTGTGTTTTCTCCATTGAGTATTCTTGGTTTTATTGTCGAATATTAGTTGATCATATATGCTTTGGCTTACTTCTGAGCTCTCAATTCTGCTCTATTGGTCTGCTTATTTTTATGCTAGTACCACACTGTTTTAATTATTATAACTTTATAGTATAACTTGAAATCAAGAAGTGTAATGTTTCCTGCTTTGCTCTTCTTTTTCAGGATTTCTTTGGCTATTTAGGGTCTTTTGCGGGTCCATATAAATTTTAGGAATTTTTTTCTAATTCTGTAAAAAGTGCTATTGGAATATTTAATAGGGATTTTTTTTTTTTACAAATAGTTTATTGTCAAGTTGGTTTCCATATAACACCCAGTGCTCATCCCCACAAGTGCCCTCCTCCATGCCCATCTCGCCCCTCCCCCCCACACCCATCAGTCCTCAGTTTGTTCTCATCATTCAAGAGTCTCTCATGGTTTGCCTCTTTCCCTCTCCCCCACCATTTCCCCCCTTCTTCTCCTAATAGGGATATTATTAAATGTATAATTGACTTTTTGTAGTATTGGCATTTTAACAATATTAATTCTTCCAATCCATGAACACAGGATACCTTTCCATTTATTTATGTCTTTGATTTCTTTCACCAATGTTTCAGTTTTCAGTGTACAGGTCTTTGACTTCCTTGGTTAAATTCATTCCTAAGTGTTTTATTGTTTTCGATGCTATTGGAAATGGTATTTATTTATTTAGTTTTTTAGAAAATTTATTTTACTTTATGGAAATGCTACTGATTATTGTATGTTAATTTTGTATCCTACTACTTCACTGAATTCATTGATTAGATCTAACAGGTTTTTTTCGGTTGTCTTTAAGATTTTCTACATATAAGATCATGTTATCTGCCAAAAAAAGGAGAAAATTTTGCTTCTTCCTTTTTAATTCTGATTTCTTTCCTTCTTTTTTTTTTCTAATTGTTCTTACTATGACTTCCCAGTACCATGCTGAATAGGAATAGTGAGAGTGGGTGTCCTTGCCATGTTCCAGATCTTAGAGGAAAAGCTTTAACCTTTTACCATTGAATATGATGTTAACTGTGGGCTTGTCACATATGGCATTTATTATGTTGAGACACATTCCTTCTATGACTAATTTGTTGAATTTTTATCATAAATGAATGTTTAATTTTGTCAAATGCTTTTTCTGCATATATTGAGGTGATCGTGTGTCTTTTCTTTCATTCTAGTAATGTGGTGAATCACATTGATTGATTTATGTATGTTGAGTCATCCTCGCATCTGAAGGATAAATCCCACTTGATCATGTTGAATGATCCTATTAATATGCTGCTGAGTTCAGGCTGCTAGTATTTTACTGAGAATTTTGGCATCTATATTCATTAGGGACATTGGCCTATAGTTTCTTTGCTAGTAGTGTGCTTTTCTGAGATTGGTATGAGGATAATGTTGGCACTGTAAAGTGAATTTGGGAGTGTTCCCTTTTCTTTGATTTTTCTGAAAGAGTTTGAGAAGGATCAGTATTAATTTTTCTTTAAATGGTTGGTAAATTTGCCAGTGAAGCCATCTGGTTCTGGGTTTTTCTTTATTGGGAAATTGTGGATTACTGATATAATCTCCTTATTAGTAATTGCTCTATTCAGGTTTTTTATTGCTTGGGGAGTCTTTTTATGTAACTTAATTTATGAATACTTTGCTTTCAGAAATTGGACAAATAAATGATGAATGTTTTGGTGTAGATCAGGGATTAGCAAACTGTGCACTAACGAAGCAGATGGTAAATACTTTAGGCATTACAGTCCAAAAGGTAAAGTCAAGTATTTCTATAGGTACTCGTCTTTTATACAGGTTGTGTCATAACTCCTCAATTCTGTACTAGTGTGAAAGCAGATAAATAATACAGAAACAAATGGCTGTGGCTGTGTTCCAATAAACTCTTATTTGCAAAAAGTAACAGCAGGTCAGATTTGGCCCATGAAACATATTTGCCACCTTCTGATTTAGACCATAATGAATCTTTTTTTTTTTTTTTTTAAATTTCACTGAGGTATGGGTCGAAATCTGGTTTCATTTTTCCTATCATTAAATTGAATCAATAATATTTAAGCATTCCATCTCCTCATTTCTCTAGCTCTGGTCAGGGAGACGGAGCTCTTCAGGTAACCAAATCAATGAGGGATAAACCCTGACTTGTGATGTGACAGGCCAAGGAAAGACAGGCCATTTGGTAGCCCAAGGGCTTATGAGGGACAGGATGAGCATTGGGCTGAGCTCCAGCGGCCCCTCCCAAAAAGCAAGTGCACTTCCTTCTTGTTCAGATGGTGTTTTGATTTCTGATCCTACCTATTAAAACCCTCCCTGGAAGAAGAATCTGGAAATAGGAGATAAGAATTAAAGTCAAGAGTAAAGATTACATGATACTTATATCCATCCTCAGTCACACTCAGCCAGAAGGAGATGCCTAACTGGAATCAAAGATGGGAGACAGGCCAGGAACAGATGGTTAGTGACAGTGGTTCTTTTTCTTTCTTTCTCTCTCTTTCTTTCTTTTTTTCTTTCTTTCTTTCTTTCTTTCTTTCTTTCTTTCTTTCTTTCTTTCTTTCTTTCTTTCTTTTTCTGTCTATGACAATAACAAAAAATGCACACTTTCCTTTATAAGCACAGGTTTTAAGGATGTTCACTGAAATTGAGTCAGGGGGATGGGATAAGGGAAGGTTTTTGATAAGCTGTCTTTGTCCTCTGGACAACCTCCTCTTCCCAATTCTTCTGACAAAATTGGAGAAGGCATTGAGAAGGCAGAGGAAGGAAGTAAAAGAGGGAAGAAAAATGGAAGAGGAGGGGGAGAGAGGAAAAAAAGGGAAGAGGGGAAGAGAAGTGTGTGAATATTTTTCTTGGGCTCCAAGCATGCTGCCTGCTGACTTTGGCCAGGCTCCCAGAATTCAGGGCATTGGGAGGTGGTTCAGGCTTTCTTTCTTATGTCCCTTGGATGACTTCCTCTGGAAGAAGTTGACAGCCACTGAAGAGGTTCTCCCAGTATATTGTAAAGTCTAGAGAACACCAGTATTGAAAAGGTTAGGGTCCACCGGTCTGTCCCCTTTAATTCTGGCTTCTCAAGCATTAATAAGCATAAGAATTATCCGGATGGCTTATTCAAAGCAGATTCATGAATTATATTTCTAGAGATGCTGATAAATAGGTTTGGGGTAAGGACCAGAATTCCCACATAAAACAAGCTCTCTGTTTCCCAGTAGAATTTGTCATATATGATTGGGGAACCAGACTATAAAGAGTCCCAGCTACATTAGTTCCAGTGTTCAAAAAGTTGAATAAAAGGCACTATAGAATATCATATGATTACTTAAATAAGTATTAAATTATTTTTCTTAATTTTTATTTTTAAAGTTTTTTAAAATTTATTTCTGAGAGAAAGAGAGGCAGAGAGAGGGAGAGAGCAAGCAGGGGAGGGTCAGAGAGAGAGACACACAGAATCTGAAGCAGCCTCCAGGCTCTGAGCTAGCTGTCAGCACAGAGCCCGGTGCGGGGCTCGAACACATGAACCATGAGATCATAACCTGAGCCGAAGTTGGACATTTAACCGACTGAGTGACCCAGGCACCTCTGAATTATATTCTTGAGTATAAATTAATTGCATGAAAAATAAATGTTTCACTATAAATTGTAATTATAAATTTAAATGGTAGCTTTTTAATTCAGACCAAAGTCTCTTGGGAAATCAATAATCAAAATGACAAAATTTATCATATTACTTTTTTGTAATCAACAAAGAAGAAATGCTTATCCTAAAAAATTATAAATGGATATTTTATACCATGGCTACTTAATTTGGAGTAATATATTTCCTTCTTTTCTAAAGTTGTGTTAAAACTGATAAAATATTTTTAAACATCAGAATTTCTTATTGAATTTTGATTCTCAAATGAATAATATTCTGAGAAAAAAATAATCCATTCTAATTTTAGCTACAATTGGTACATTACATACAATGATTTGAGCTCTGTATTGATTGCATGCAATAACCCCACCTATTTTAAAAAAGGAAATACATTTATTGTTCAAAGTATAGGCCAATTTTACAACAAAGTTGTACTCTGAAAAGCAGTTTGTATACAAGGAAAAACATTTTGTTTTAAAATGAATTCACTTCCTTTTGAATAATTTTAAGACACGAACTTCAGGATTTTAATGGCCTAAATAAAGTCACCACATTCTTCTGTCCTCAGCCCACTCAGAGAGAAGAGCTCCATGATTGTGAATGCATACTCACTCCATCAAGCAAGCACAGAAGAGTCCAGATTATCTGATTTAAACTTTGCAAAGACTCTTTTCATTTGTTTCTATTCTTTCTCTTCATTCATTTAGAAAGTATTTTGGAAGAAAAGAAATCTAGGCCTCCCCAAATATTTTACGTTTGTGTAGTTTTATGTTCCCAAAATTTTTGGATGAATGTCCTTCATATTTTCTATTATGAAATCTAAGTCCATAATAACATGAAAAAGTTAAAAAGCAGTATAAATCCTTTACTCAAATATTTTGATCCAAAGAAAATATTTAAATATTTATCAGAAAAGTAAGAACATCACTAAAGGGAAAAAAGGATGCACAACCTAAGTTTTCTGCTTAGTATCTCCTCTTCATTTTGTAGTTGTTTTACTCTAGCAAGTGGGTTGGGAGGTAGATCTCAACCATTGCTTTACTGAAGGTGAGATGCTGGAGCTCTAGAAGCAGGCACCATGAATGATCTGATCCCTATGCGTCTATTCATTATTGATACATTTGTGTTACAAACTCCTTCTTTAAAAATGCAAACAAAACTAAACAAAACCCTAGAGTTATTCTGACTTTGATATAAATGATGTAATCAGATGGACTTGGTAGTCGTTTTAAACAACTACCTAATAGTAGCTTCCCCTACTGTGGATGGAACTGTGTCCCCAAAAAGATCTGTTCCAAGTTTTAACCCTCAGTATCTATGATGGGCCTTTATTTTTTTTAATGTTTACTCATTTATTTTTGAGAGAGAGAAAGAGCAAGCAGGGGAGGGCCAGAGAGAGAGGGCGACAGAGTATCTCAAGAAGGCTGCCCCTACTAGAGCAGAGCCAGATGCATGGCTTGAACTCATGAACCATGAGATCATGACCTAAGCTGAAATCAAGAGTCAGATGTCTAACCCACTGAGCCACCCAGGTGCCCAATGTGAAGGATGGAACTTTGTTTCAGAAGAAAGTCCTTATAGGTGAGATGAAGTTAAGACAGAGTCACACTGGATTAGGATGGGGCCTAAATCCAATGACTTGTGTTCTCAAGAGAAAACTTGGGAGACACAGATTCACACAAGGAAGACGACCATGTGAAGGCAACGACAAACGAAGGAACATCCAGGATTGCTGGCAATGTTCAGAAGCTGGAAGAGACAAGGAAAGATTCCTTCTGTAGACTTTGGAGGGAGCCTGGCCCCTGCCCACACTTAGATTTTGGACTTATAACCTCACGAATTTTGAGAGAATGATTTCTATTGTTTTAAGCTACCTGGTTGTAGTAATTTGTCACAGCACCCCTGGGAAGTTAACAGAGCCTTCATAGATTTAGCTTTGATTTGGGTAAGGAGTTACTTGGGGTAATGGTGGGATGAATTCTTGAATAGTAGGAAGGCAGCATGATAATTCTGTTCACTTGGGAAATGGAAATTTGGGGCGTCTGGGTGGCTCAGTTGGTTAAGCATCCGACTTCGGCTCAGGTCATGATCTCACGGTTTGTGGGTTCGAGCCCCGCATTGGTCTCTGTGCTGACAGTCAGCCCAGAGCCCGGAGCCTGTTTTGACTGCTGTGTCTCCCTCTCTCTGACCCTTTCCTGCTCATGCTGTCTCTCTCTCTCTCTCAGAAATAAATAAAAAACATTTAAAAATTATTTAAAAAAAGGAAATTAACGGCTGTGAGGAAAAAGCAAATTATCTTAAAAATACATCTATATGTATGTGTATATGTGTGTGCATATATATCTGTCCATTTACATACACATATACCTCTTAAATAATGCTGTTACATGATATTATTTCTGAAGTATTCACTGGCTCCTTCCTTAGTACCCACTGAAGTGTTTAGGCCATCTTTTCCTCATTGCCTCAGCTGATGCTGCACCAGAGAAAGCAGGTAGCCTGTGTATCTCTTCCTGTTATTTTCCAACAGCCCAAAAGCTTAGGGGAGCCAGAAGGTGTCTAGATCCTGCCTACTACTCTCTTGGTCTTGTTCATTATACTCTAGTCACTCCGACCTTTTGTCAGTTCCTCTAAGTGCTTTCCAATTCAGTATGTAATCTATATTGGCTTGTTTGTCATACTAAATATTCCAGTGTAGCTGGATGTGTGAGAGGAATATAAGCTCAAGCTATTCTCTCTAGTGTAATTGGAAGATGTTTTTTCCTCCAAATTTGGCATAATGGTAGAAAGGACATAAATTATTTGGGCTATTTGATGTGGGTATCAAACCTAACTACATTTGTAAGATTTAAGTCAGATTCAGTAAGTCATATGAAATTATAAACCAAGTCATAAACGTAAGGCTGTTCAGATATACAATTCTGAATTAAAGATGACTGTATTGCAGCAAAGTGTGTCTGAAAGGTAGATTTGTGGAGAGAAAGAATTTATAACTCTTTTTAAAGAGAAGCACAAGTATCAGAAAATTATCTCAGTAAGAAGATAACATCTATCAGTTTATTCTGTTTAATGGTTATGACCTGATAATCAGGGTTTTTTTAAAACTTAGATGAATTTAGTGTTTTACTTATAAACAAAGTTTTTCTAATATATAGCTCTTATATTGGCATTCTAATGAATATGATTATAATATATGTCATCTTGAAAGATACAATGTTCACTAGCGTATGTCATTTTCAAGAAAAAGAAATGATCTTTGTAAGAACACCATTACTTACTTCTATGTACTGATGTACCATTAGGAAGCTGTTATCTGTATATAATTGATTAAATCAGAGGAGTTTCATTGTGTTTTACTGAAATGCCCCTCAGTTAACTTTTGAGGTTTTACATACGCATACTTGCCACCCACACATGCACTTGCACACACTCATACACACCCATCCTATGAAACGAACTGAAATAACTTAATTACATCAAATATGTTTTTATAAATACATATATTTCTTTATCCATCATAGTCTAAAAAGATGAATACCTGGTGACACCAACCAGGTAGTAAAAGAGAATGAGAAAGGATAAAGACTGTTTATCTACTCCCTAAGTTAAGGAGACAAACTGTGATCTTCTTAATGAAACGATTGGTCATGTAATGAAATGTAAGTTTTCATGTTCTTAACTTTTTTTAATTTATTTTTTTTTGTTTCTGCTGAAAAACTATTCCTGAAGAACTTTCAGTAAAATAAAACACATACACATATATATGCATGAACTGGAAAAGACTACTTAGAGATTTATAAACTTAAAATCTTTCAGGATTAAGAATACTCCAATTAAAATTAATTTAGGTATGAAATATTTAGTTATATTTTTGAATGACATTTGGTTGTGATTATAAAAAAGTAATATTGACTAGCAACCCCAAGGTCATCTTTATTTTCCTTAACTTCCCCTTTCATCCAAACACCAAGTGCTAATTCTAACTTTTAATAAATCTTTCCCCTCCCTTCAAGCCCACTTCCATTACCGCAACCAAGAATTCCTTTACTTAGACTGGGGCAATTACAGTTTTTATACCTTCTGTGTTGTCACCAATGAAAATGTTTTAAAACACTGATAGATACTCAGGTTTAGCTCATGTCATTCCACACTTCAAAAATTTTCGGTGGTTCCTTACTTCCTAGAAGCTAATGTCCAAACAACTTAACATGGAAAGAAAAATCTACAAAATTTAACTCCCATCTTCATTTCTGGGCTTGTCTATCATGACTCCTTGCTCTCTCCCAGTTAAACAGAGCTGTATTCCACTTGTCAATTGCGGTATATCTTTAGATATTTTCAGAGCTCTTGCCCATGTTTTTGCTTTAGCTTAGAATATCCTTTAAAACTTGTGAAGTTATGCTAATTCTCCAATGCACAACTCAAATCTTTCTCATTTTATAAAATTTCATAATTGAAGCCTCTATGCTCCCAAAGGATTATCTCACAACAATGTCCAAGTATTTCCCTTACTTTACCTTGTAGTTAAGTGAGTTCTCAATATTTTGTATCTCCACAGATTTTGATTTTTTAGGGCATTGGTTGTATTATTTATGTTGTTTCTTGGAGCCTATAAAAGCACCTTAACCATGGATGCCTGGGTGGCTCAGTCATCGAGCTCTTGACTCTTGATTTTTAGCTTCGGTCACAATTTCATGGCTAATGAGATTGAGCCCTGCGATGACTCCATGCTGACAGTGCAGAGCCTCTCTCTTTCTGTGCTCACCCCTCCCATGCTCTCTCTCTCTCTCTCTCAAAATAAACAAACATTAAAAAAGCACTTTAATCATAGTACTTGTTCAATATAAAATTTTATTAGTGTCTTTAATTCAAAATTATCATCTTCTTGCAAAAATCTTATTAAAATTTTTAAAACCATTTAATAGTTTTATTTATTTATTTATTTTAGGTAATCTCTACATACAATATAGGGCTCAAACTCATGACCCAGAGATCTGGAGTCATGCTTTTCTGACTGAGCCAGTCATTTGCTCTTGCAGAAATTTTATAAGATGGTAAGAGATTACAAACACAGTCAAACTCTTATGTGCCCTTTGCTACTAAAAGCACTCAATATTTTCCTTGGAAATTTATTTTTCCATGTATATGTAAGTGGATGAATTAAAAATCACTTTTCCTCTCTTGGTATTGGATTACAAATGAATTGAACCAACTTTTTTCCTACTTTAGCATTTGCAGAAAGAACTAGTAAATATAAGAGGATTTATTGATATTCCACTGACCTTTCTGCTGCAGACTGCATAAAAATCTCAAGGGCTAGCTTAGAGTTCAATTAATAAAGATTACACATAAGGTACAAGGTCACTTTGTTTTCCCTCCATTGAGTTTTTTTCAGCCTGTAGTTGATACTAATTACTCAACCTGTGCTCAGGAATGCTGGATATTTTATCTTTATTTATTTTATATAAATTCGTTCTGGAAAAAACAGATCTGTGTCTGGATACAAAGGGTAACCATAAGATAAGAGCATTTTTTTCTCCAAATACTTAAATAAATGGATTGGTATCAGGTGAAGAACAGAAAGTTGAATGTAAATTTTATTTTATGTACCTGAGTGCAAAATTTCAGAAACACTGTGATTTTTTTCCATGTTATCATTTTCCTATGATTTGGAAGGAAGCACTCCAAGTATCAAGTCTATGAATGGAAACATTGGCAACTGTTCTCTGAGAGGTGTTAATGAGATACTGTTTTTGACATTTTAAAAAGAAATACAAAAGATGCAGAATAAGAGGAAGAAAAGAGAAATAACCATAATAACACATACAATTTTAGCTTTAAAAGGATGAAATTATCTTTCTGTAATAAAACCAAGTCACATATTCCATATGCACATGAATTTAAAATAGTAAGAATGTTATGAGTGAGGCACAAAGAGGTGAACTGGCTCATCTATTCCCATGAATTGTTGTGAATTATTTTTGGTGATTTGCATCTTAGAGTAAGCTCAGAGAAAACTGCCACCTTTATATAGGACTCTACATCCTGAGGTAACATATGAGATATCTATTATTAACTCAACAGTTTTACAAATATTTACTGAATAACTACCATGCACAAGGTTCTGAGAATGTAGAGATACAGGAAGCACAGACTCATTCTTTAAGGACTTCACAATACTTGGGAAGACAGATACAAAAAGAGATTTGGCATATTGTGGTAAGGACTCTGACAGGGACATGCATGAAATTTCAGGGGAACACAAAGAATTGATGTATAATTGAATCTCAGGGAAAGAATTCACAGATGAGGTGATGTCTCATCTGGATCATTTAGATTTCAACAAAGCATTTGAAAGAGTTCCTAATATCTTTATGGTTGAGATGAGTATGTGGACAGGGTTATTTTGTAGTTTGTTGAGTTTTTAGCTGATAAATCTTTTCTACCAAATACTACTGGTTAATATTTCCATGTCAAATTGTAGGATTCCTCTGTTTTTTTTTATTGAATTTTTCTTTAAATCATTTAAAAAGATTTAATATATTTAATGTTTATTTATCTATTGTTGAGAGCGATTGAGAGCACACATGTAGGGGAGGGGCAGAGAGAGGGAGACAGAGAATCCAAGGCAGGCTCCCAACTGTCAGCACAGAGCCCAATGTAGGGCTCAAGCCCATGAATTATGAGATCATGACCTGAGCAGAAGTCGGATGCTCAACCTACTGAGCCACACAGGTGCCCTTTAAATTTTTTTAAATGTTTACTTATTTTGAGAGAAAGAGAGAGAGAAAGACAGAGCACAAGTTGGGGGAGGGGCAGAGACAGAGAGATAGACAGAATCCCACGCAGGCTCTGCAGTGCAGAGCCCAATGCAGGGCTTGAACTCATAGATCCTGAGATCATGACCTGAGCTGAAACCAAGAGTCCAATGCTTAACAGACTGAGACACCCAAGTTCCCCTCTTTATATCATTTTTTAAATCAAATATTTGGTGACATGATATTATTTGACATACTTAATAAATTTGGACATGATTTTAAATGTAGAGCTCAAGCTAGTATGTCATATAATTTAATTTAAAAGAATTTCACAGGCTAGAACAGTAGGTTGAAACTGACAAGAGAATTAAATAGTAAAAGGATAGAGTCAGGTATAAAAGTCCATTGAGGAAGTAGAGAAATATAATGACTTTAGCTTAATAGACTTTCAGGTGACCAAGATCTAGAATTTTAGCTAAATGAGAGATCATTGTGGCTCATAGACAATGCCAATGTTGCCTGGAACATTAGTGAAAACTTGACGTGTAAGTAGAACTATGTATTCCAATGTGGGGGGGAGGCAATAGCTTGACCCTCTCTATTACAAATCAAGAACATTCAGTCTGGTATTATAAATGGTGCAAAGTGGAAAGGCTGTGATCTAAAAAATTCTAGGCTTTGAAAATCATGCTTTATAAATACACAGTAAACAAAATGAAAGATGTTTTGGAAAAGAGATCTCAAGGGCAGTAATGGGCATTTAAAATAACTGATTATCCATTCCATCCATCCATTCAATCTATAAGTCTTATTTTTTTCTGTGTTTTCTGTTTGGAATTAAAAAAAATGTTTATTTATTTTTGAGAAAGAGAGACAGAGCATGGCAGGAGAGAGGGAGAGAGGGGGAGAGAGAGAGAGAGAGAGAGAGAGAGAGAATCTGAAACAGGCTCCAGGATCTGAGCTGTGAGCACAGAGTCCGAAGCAGACTCAGAAACTGTGAGATCATGACCTGAGGTGAAGCCAGATGGTTAACTGACTGAGCCACTCAGGTGCCCCTATATTTTCTATTTTAAAGTGTGAGTGCGCCAGACACATGTTGGAAATAGGAAATGATTTTGACAAATAGCTATCTCCCAAGGTCCTCTCATTCTAGCACAGTATGTCTGTTCTTTAACCCAGGGCCTATGGATGGTACTTTGAAGGTCTGTTGTATGAACAGACCGGAAGTTGTATGAACAACTTTATATATTGTTGTATTTTTTTATGGAGGTGATTCTCTTAAAAGGAATGGTGGCTTAGGGATATTTAGGAAACATTTGTCTAACAAAAGAGTCATAGACACACAGTGATGAGATACAAAATGAGAATAATTATGTAGGATATATAATTGGGGAGAAATATGCATCTTATTTTATTTTTTATTCCAGAAGGAAGAAATAGAGCGTTACCTAATTTCCTAAGATCACCTCTCATTGGAAGGTTTTATTTTTGGTAGTTGCTTTCTATAAAATTCTCTTATAGAATAGGGAATTGAATAATATTCTACCTTAAGGATTTTAATTTTTATTGTGTTTGTTTTGTAATGTTCATTTATTATCAGCTTTCACTTTTTGCTCACTTCCTCTATATCACCAATGAACTAAAAGGTGCCTTGGCCTGTAATCTGTCCCCTATACATTTTACTACTAATTCATTCACTCATGCACCAAATATCTTTTTAAACTGCCTTTTATGTAGTGGTATGCAGATAGATACTTAACCACCAACCGTTTGGGGGAGAAGATCCAATTATAGTGTTTGGTGATTTCCACAGTGTAAATACTTCCACTGAGGCCAATTCTGAGCTACCAAAAGTAAAGTTGACAAGGGCACACACTTGGCCATCTGGCACTAGGGAACTTCTTCTATGATCACATCAGTGCTTGTATTATCCCAACAATGTGTTAGGTATATGATTATATAGGTTATAAAGATGACTAAAACTGTTCCTGCTCTCAAGGAAGTTCCCTTGTACTAAGGATGAGAAGTATGCAATACATGACCATACATATATTATCCTCTGTAAGTTACATGTTAGTTGACCTGCATCCTTTACCCCTCTGGTTTGACCTTGGATGCCTTAAGCAAATTTTAGATGCTCTGAGCAAATTACCTCTATGAGGTAATTATCACGGGGGAAAGGGAAGCCACTTATTCTATAAACATTTGTCATGTGCCTATTATGTACCATATAGTGTGGATATGCAATGAAGAGATGAAGTAAAATGTGTCGCCTCACTGAGCTTATAAACTAGAGGGGAGATTTGAATAATAAAGCAACAAATGAATAAAAGCTATAGTGTGACAGATTCTTAAATTCTAGGTAGAAAAATCAAACAGAAAAGAGGGCTGAAATGGAGTAGAGTTGCAATTTCCAATAAGGTAGTTGAAGAAGGTCTTGGAAAGGTGGAAATTGAGAAAAGATCAGAAGGAATGAGGGGCAGACCCACGTAGGTGGCTAGGAAGAGAACACTCCTGGTAGAAGAGACAGAAAATGCAGAGACCCTGAAAAAGGAGCATGCCTGAGTTGCTGGAAGACCTGGAAGGAGGCTGAAGCAGAGACAGTAGAAGTGAAGAAGTAAAGATTGTAGATGAGATTAGAGAGTTTTGGGAAGTAGGTGGGGGCAGATTAGAGAAATTGTTAAAACACCTTAAGACTTCAGCTTTTCATAAGTAAGGTAGGAAGTCTCAGAAGGCTATGGGCAGAGGAATGACATGATGTGATTTATATTTTAAAATAACTGTTTTGCTCGTTTGAAGAGAGTCCACAGGGAAACAAGGACAGAAGCCAAGAGATGAATTGGGAAGCTGATGTAATACTTCAGGTGAGGGAACCTGGGACCTTGGACCAAGGGTTAGAATGACTGTTTGAGAAGTGGTAAGATTCTAGATAATTGGAAGGCAGAGCAATCTCAATTTGACACCTGGATAGATGATCTGAGAGAAAGAAAGAATTCAAGAATGCTCCAAGTCTTTTAGCCTTTGCTGCTGAATGAGGTTGCCATTTACTGAATTAGCCCAGGGTTAAGGGAGATAAGATTTTCCATTTCATACATAATAAATTTGAGATGTGTCTTAGAGTTTCAAGTGCAGGCATTGTGTAGGTAGTTGGATGTATTATCCACAATTTTATGAGTCATTAGAGTACTGATATCAGTAAACACATAGAGTGCCAGGTATCATTCTAAGCACTTTTACAGATATTAACTCATTTAATGTTCCACCAATTCTATGGCATAGGAACTGTTATAATCCCAATTTTTACAAATGAAGTATCTGAAGTGAGATTTGATTGATAGTTAAGTGTACACCTCTGAAATTAAAAGTAATTGAGCTGGAATTCAAAGTCAGATAGTCTGGCCCAAAGAACTGTGTTCTTAGCCACAATACTCAACATGAAATCACCAATGGGAGGATGGCAAAAAGCCAGGGTAGGTTAACAGTTAGAGGCTATGGAGATGAGGAGAACTAATAGTGTAGACCATGAAAAGTTATCAGTGTACAAAGAAATTCAGAAATGCACAGTGTTATGGATGCCAAGAGATGGAAGGTTTGGGTTTGTGAAGAGGGATCAACTTTGTCAAATGCTGCTGATAATTTAAGTGAAACGAGGACTGAATCTTTGCCTGAATTTATCAACATAGCAGCTGTTAGTACTCTAGACAAAACAACTATGGCAAATGATGGGACAAGCCTGGTTGAGTTGTGTTCAAGGAAGACAGAGAGGAAAAGAGTTACAATCAGGTAGTGTAGACATCTTTCTAGAGGAGTTTTCTGTAAGAATGATCAGAGAAATGACAATGTGAGCTAAAGGGAAAGGAAAGGTATAACAAAGAATACTAATAAATAATTAATTGTAAACACTGAACGAAATTTGTGATGTGTTGAACCAGCTTTTATACAGTAAATGCTCATTAAAGGTGCTTTTTAATATTCTTTGTTACAATATAGCTTTTAGTGCTTATTCTAAATGTATGTTGGTGTCTGTGTTTGCACGTGTATATATGTGAGTGAAGGGTTAAACAGAAGAGTTCACAGATGACCTGACAGTGGAACTAATGCATAAATAGGAATTCACCACATACCACAAAAGAACATGGGTGTTTCAGACAGAAAACAGTCTCAGCAGAAGCATGGGGTGATAAAAGGCATGGAGTGTCACCTGAAACACAGATCTGTATTAGAAGTAAAAAGAGGCTTTAGACCCCCTTCTTGCCTGAAACAGTTTCTCATGATGTGTTACATAAGAAAAGAATTCCCTGTTCAAATACCTTTTGGGAAGTGCTGAGTTAAGCAATGAAAAAACTAGGGCTTCTTTTCTAAAAAGTTTCTCAGAGCTTTTTAAGTATATGACTGACACACAGCATTTCCAAAGGTTGTTTAACCTTGGGATCTTTGACAGCACTAAATCTGAGGGAACACTGGCTTAGAGTAGAAAGGCATATAGTTTTACAGCCTCATTAGGTTCACCAAAACTTATATGCTTGCCTTGTGCTGCAACAAACTAGAGCTTAGAGGTCATACAGATCTGGATTTTAATTCTGGCTCTGTGACTGTATAACCATTGGGGGATTTTTAACTCTTCTGTCCTTTAATTTATTAATTTTTAAATCTTGGAATGCTAATGTATATCTTCCTCTGAAAGACTATTACACAGTTAATATAATGTGTGCGAAGTCCCTGGTACTATCAAACAGGCTCAATTCATGGGAGTTGAAGTTGGTGCTAGCATCTGCCTTGCACTGTAGCCTGTTGGCAAAGTCCATTCCCTCCAAATGGAAAGTTCTCTGAGCGCAGAGTTTGTTTTCTATTTATCATGTTCCTCACAGTGCATGTTCCATGATTTACACATACATGATACTCAATAAATGGCTGTTAAATTGAAAGCACAATAATGCTGAAAAGAATTCCCATAATGGTTTTATTTGCTCTCCATTAAACAGCTGCTAAAATAACATTTTGGGAATTCATTTTTTTGCGGGTCCTTATGCACTTAATATCTTTGAAGCCACTTTCACTTTTTCCTTAGGAAGAGTGATAATTATGCACTCATAAATGACATAGACATTAAAAAAAGGCAGATTCAGTGTTAGTTTTTGTTGCAGAGATCTTTTCTGTTACATATATCCTAATTGGTAATACAAAATTTATTAACTTTTCTATGCAATTTCTTAACATACATTTATGTGTTTATTGCCAAGATTGGAATATCCATACTACTTTTCTGGAATGTGCTCCATTCAATCTCCATAGTTCTAGATGTGTTGTCAATCATAGCACCCAATTCCTCTCATCTAGATGGGTGAGACACCCAAACTGCATCCAGCTGTATGTATTAGTAACACGGGAACGATGAATGAGAGCACAGAATAATCCACAGAAAGAAAAATGATCCCAAGGGATTACAATCCAATAAGCAAATTTTATGAAAAAAAAAGTTCTTTGCCAATTCACTCACCAATTTACTAAATACTTGGTAAGCACCTTTAATGTGCAAGAATTATAAGAAGTGCTGGGGATACATTGCTTAGAAAACAAGTTGTGGTCTCTGATTTTATGTGGAGGGGCTAAAAACCTAATGAGAGGGCAGATATTAATCATACAACCTCATACATCAATTAAAAATGACTGATCTAGTGCCCTAGATGGAAGGGATTGTATGGAATATTTCAAGAGTAAAACAGAAGATAAAACATGCCTCCTGAATAAATGAGAAATGGGATAACAGATGAAATTATGTAAGAGGAAAAGTAAGGCTAGAATATCCCCGAAGGAAGAAACAACGTGCAAAGACCCTATAGTGAGTTGTAGAATGACACATTCATGTGTGAAAGAAGCCAGGCAAGGCTGCAGCAAACAGAACCAGCACAAGTATAATATTTGACAAGTCTAATAATGTTGGCAGAAATCAGATCATGTAGAGCTTTAGGATCTATAGTAAAGGTTTTGGTATTCATCATAAGGTGATGAGAAGCCAGTGGATTATCATAAACAGGGGATATGCTCTCAACATTGGTATTTTTATACTTTTGCTTTAAATATATGTAGCCAGAAACATGATACAGTATTTTAGTCCATTTTTAAATTTCACAGGTGAAGTATCAAACGTACTTTACTGGTATCCTCAACAATATGTTTCATTATTATTTCCATGAAGATGTATGCAGATCTAGTTCATTCATTTTATCTGCCATTTAGATCTACAGTGTACGAATATTTTAGAGTCTATTGGATGATTGTGGATTGTATTTTGATCTGTTAATTTGGGAAATGTATCAATCAGTCTTTTACTGTTAAAATATCATTGTATTTTTAGGATAAATGTACCTAGACATAATATTATTTTTTTATTGAACTACTAGTTATAATTTGATATCTTATCAAATATCACTTCTGTATTTGTATTTATAGCATTTTTCAAACTGTCCTGATATGATTTAGGTTCAAAGTTATACTCACCTTATAAAATTACTGCAGACACTTTACTTCTCAAAATATTTTCTTCCTCAAAAATACTTAAAAATTTAATGAAACTTCGTTATAAAATCATCTTATTTTAATGTTGTCCCTCTCTGCCAACTTTTTATTTGGAAAATTGTCAAGTCAATAGAAATCTTGAAGTATTATTACAAAGAGCATTTGCACATCTTTCAACTAGCTTCATTAATTAACATTTTGCCATATTTCTTTCCTTTTTCTTTCAATTCTCTCATCTATTCTTTCCATTCTCTCTCCTGTCTTTCAGTCTCTTGCTCCTTAACTGCATAAAAGCAAAGTACAGATATCATGTCACTTCTAAGCTAATATTTCAGAATAAATATCTTAAGGAAAAAAGCATTCCCTAACATGACAATAATGCCATTATCATACCTCAAAAATGTTGTAATAATTGCATGTCATAAACTATGGCATTCATATATAAAGTTTTTTCAATTGTGTCCAAAATGTATTTAAAACTGATTTTTTTGAGCTAGGATATAATCAAGCTTCATGCATTGTTATTAGGTATCATGCCTGTTTAGTCTTCTTTAACCTAGAATTATCTCACTGACATTTGGATTCTTTATTCCTTTGCTTTATTTCACAAAATTGAATTTTTTGAAGAGAATATGGTACTTGTTTCATAAAATATCTCAAATTCTGTGTTGAATTTCTCATGGTTAAACTGAGGTTAAACATTAATGGCAAAACATAAATAATGAGCCACACTTGTTATTGCATCGTACTAGGAGTCAAATAATGTTAGGCTGTCTTTATCTGGCAAAGCTATGTTTTGTCACTTGGTTAAGATGATGAGCTCTATGTTGTGAATGTACATATCGCCCTGGTTACGTCTCTGTGCTGGCAAGATAATGATTCGATACAAGTTATTGGACTGAAAGACTTTTGTGCCTCCTGGTAATATACTGAAAGCTCAGTTCAGCTTCCCATCTTACTCCAGGATAAGACCTTGTTTCTGGTATTAAAAACCCAGATCATCATTGTACTTTTGGCCTAACTGCAGGAATATGGACAAGATTAACCTTCTAGACTGAAATAACAACAGCAAAAAGAAAGAGGAAGAAATACATCAAATGACAGTTTAGACATTAGATATCAGGCAGCAAAGGACAGTGATCCCTGAGAGAAGGGAAGAAAGTAAGCCCTGTAACTAACTACAGATTCCTGCTAGGTGAAAGGTTGCAGATTGTAGCACAAGAAGGGTGAACCCAGATGGAGTTTGGAGGTCTTCCAGAGTTAAAGAGACAGCTTAGGTGTTCAGGGAGGCCAGTAGGCTAGAGTTTTCAGGGAAGATTATCTGAAAGGAAAGAATTCCACAGCAAATATCTGGAGATATGCAGAGGACTCCCTCAGCTGACTATTAATCATCAAATGTGTGTGAGCAAAGTCTCCATGGTGGGAAAAAAAATCACCCCAAAACAACAGTCTCATATATGACCACAAATAGTTTGTGATCCATGAGACAGAATGAAAAAAATCTCATCAATCATGGGGCATTGTGAAGATTACCCAAAAAAGCACTGGGGGGCACTGAAGTCAGTTGGTTAAGCATCTGACTTCAGCTCAGGTCATATTTTCATGGTTCGTGAGTTTGAGCCCCACGTCAGGTTCTATGCTGACATCTCAGAACCTGGAGCCCTCTTTGGATTCTGTATCTCTGTCTCTCTCTCTGCCTCTGCCCCGCTTATGCTCTGATCTCTCTCTGTTTCAAAAATAAACATTGAAAAAAAAGAGCATTGGGAACAAAATTAGTCCTTGAATAAAAGCTGTTCTGCTCATCTAACAAAACCTGAAAGCAAACCTCAAAAGGGAATAAACAGTTTTCAGGTAACTTAGATGTGCTCCAGAATAAAGCTCAACAATATTTATAGACAAACAAAAATATTCAGCATACAACAAAGTAAAAATTTATAGTACATGACATCCAATAAAAAACTAACAAAGAATGCAAGGAAGCAGGAAAGTAAGATGTCCCATATATTTTAAAAAGATAAGGAAATAACAGCATGTCAGAAACATGGAAGATTTTTTTAAAGACTCATGTCTAACTTCTAGAGACAAAGCTCAAATTTCAGAGATGAAAAAACATGCACTAACTGGAAGAACCGCACATTAGATATTACAAAAAAGACAGATGAGTGGAATTGGAGATATAACAATAGAAACTCTGTGGCATAGAACACGAAGAAAGAAAAATGAACAAGCCATCAGTGGCTCTGAGAAAGTTTAAGCCGTATAATATACATGTAGTAGGAGTCCAAAAGGAGGAAAAGACAGAAAAAAATTCTGCAGAGATATGAATGAAAACTTTTCAACTGTAATGAAAGCTATAAATCTAGAGAACCAAGAAGTCTAATGAACTCCAAGCACAAAAATATGAATGAAATTGTATTAAGGTGTATCACAATGAAAATTCTTAAAAATGAAATGAGAATATTTATTTTAAAAAATTTTTTTGTCTGTTTTATTTATTTTTGAGACAGAGAGAGACAGAGCACGAGTAGGGGAGGGGCAGAGAGAAAGGGAGACACAGAATCTGAAGAAGGCTCCATGCTCTGAGCTGTCAGCCCAGAACACGATGTGGGGCTCGAACCCACGAACTGTGAGATCATGACCTGAGCCGAAATTGGACACCCAACTGAATGCCACCCAGACGCCCGAAATGAGATTTTAAAAGCAATCAAAGAAATAGACATTATCATGTGTCAAGAATAAAAATAAGGCAGCTCTTCCTGCTCATGGGTCCTGTTCCTGTGGTTTAATAAAATCACCTTTTTGCCCCCCAAAAAGAAAAGAATAAGAATAAGAATTACAGAAGATTTTTCATCTGAAACAAGAAAACCCAATAACACTGGAGAAACTCTTTAAAGTACTAAACACTAGAATCCAATACATAGAAAAATATCTTTGAAAAATAATGACAAAATACTTTTTAAGAGATATGAAAGCTAAAACCCTCACCACCAACATATCTTTATTACAAGATATGTTAAAGGAAGTTTTTCAGCTGGAAAAAAAAATGATCCCAGATGAAAACTTGAATCTATACCAAAGTATGAAGAGCACCAAAAGTGATAAATATATAGGTAAACAAAAAATAATTTTCTTTCATTTTAATCTCTATAAAAGAACATTCACTCATTAAAGCAAAAACAACATATTTTAAGACATAACATATGGGGAAGTAACATGTATGACAACAATAGCACAAAAGTTTGTGGGGAAAAATAGAAGTCTACTGTTGTAATGTTCTTTTACTATGTATAAAGTGATATATCCTTACTTGAAGATTGTGGTAAGTTAAAAGTGTATACTACAAATTCTAAAGCAACAACAAAGACTTTTGGCTAAAAAAAAACAAGATAAAATAGACAACAAAATACATGCAAATAATCCAAAAGGAGGCAAAACTTCAACTTGAGTTTCTGAGTCTATGAGAGTGGCATTTTTCTCCATGAAAGAACCAGGGCTGAATTGTGAAAAACTGGTATTACAGGAAGAACAAAAGCTAAGGATTGATCTTCACCTGCATGCATAACTGTCTGGCTCTTTTCTGATCACCATGTGCTGAGAAGGCATGTGTCTCTCTGCCAGTTATATGGGAGGCACAGTTGCTAACCAACAATTGGCAGGCTACGTGCTCCTAGAAACCTATACTCTGTGACAACAGGGTCCTGCTGCTACCATGTGCCTTTTAATACCTGAGTGCAGACAGTTTGTTCTTTTAGTGTGAGGGCTAAAACGAGAGGTCAACTAGAGGAAAGTATTAAGTGAGAAAATGCAAGGGTTCTTAATAGATCAAGTTTCTTAGTTTTTGATTAAAGGTTAGAAACAAAGTCAAGAACTCTGTGGTCAAACTTGAGTTTTTCATAAGAAAAAGATAAATTGGGTTCCTAGCTTATGCTAACTCCAAAATTAAAGTTCAAGTGGATTATATTTCCTAATTATGAAAGGCAAAACCATATAGGCAATGGAAGAAAATATTGGAGGGTATCTTTGAGACCTTAAGATGAGGAACATTAAAAAATTACATGTAGCACAACTAAAGGTAAAAAAAAAAAAAAAACATAACTAATTGAGGGGCACCTGGGTGGGCTCAGTTGGTTCTGACTTTGGCTCAAGTCGTGATCTTGTGGTTTGTGGGTTCAAGCCCTGCATTGGGCTCTGTGCTGACATCTCAGCGTCTGGAGCCTGCTTCGGATTCTGTGTCTCCCTCTCTCTCTGCCCAAGGCCTTCCCCTGTTCACGCTCTGTCTCTCTCTCAAAAATAAACATTAAAAATTTTTTAAAAATCTAATTGATTCTCTCAAGATTAAGGATTTACGTTCAAAGACAAAGCTAATAGGTGACAAATTGTGGGAAAAGATTTTCTAAGTCTAAATCTGACACCCAATGCATATTTATGGTGGAAAAAAAAAAGCTGTGAATCCAAATTAAAAGAAGGATAGCTAACAGATATGGGGAGATACATTAAAAATGAAAGAAACACTGAATATGTCAAATCATAAGATTAGAAATTTGAAAATACTAAGTATCCTTGTATGAATGGCACCTTTGGTGTTCTCTGGAGAAGAAGCTGGTATGTTAAGTGTATACATACAACCTATGGTTCAGAAGACTACACCCTAGTTTACCCAAATTCTGGCTCATGCTGTATTTAATAATTTTTAATAATGCCCTCTTCCACTCTCAAAGTTATTTCAGTACAGACAGTAAGTTATATGATTGCCCTACTAATGGCCAAGATACTCAACCTTTGAGTTTCTTGGGGAAACTCACACAGGTCTACAAGAGGATATGTATAAATAACAAACACTTAAAGACTGCAAGCCATGAAATACTATGAAATAATTAGAAACACTAAGCTAAATATATATTGTGAAGGTATAACGTATATATAGCTATACTGGAAAACTATTTCAGGAGCACCAGGGTGTCTGGTTTTACTCTTGGCCAACAGAAGTGTAATGGGTTTATGATGTATTGGACACCTTCAGGGTCAGTTTCTTTACTGATGGTTGCAACTGGTCTACAGGGGTTTGATATGTCTGGCTTGTGTATATGTCCAAATCAGAATTACCCTTAATTGTTCATGGCAATATACGCTTTTCTTAGCATATTCCCCAAAACTTTTCCAGTCTCTACCCAGTACCCAGTTCCAAATCCACTTTCATCTTTTACTACATTTGTTACAGCAGCACCACACTTCTGGTACCAATTTCTGTCTTAATCAGTTTGGGCTGCTATAATAGAAAACCAGAGACTGGGTGGGCTTAGGAGCAACAGAAATTTATTTCTCACAGTTCTGGGGGCTGAAAGTCTGAGAACAAGGTGCAGGTAGACTTGGTGTTTGGTGAGGGTTGCTCCTGATTTACAAACAACAACAACAACAACAAAATCAAACATCAAAGGGACCTAAAATGGCTTCCCTGGGATCTTCTTTTTCAAGCTTTCCAGATAATGGTGCCTCGTACATGGGATGTCTCTGGGACCTCCAGCGCTTGCCTGCACTCTCTTTCTGTTGTTGTACTTGTACATATTGCATTTAAATGAAAGTCTTAGGTGAGGGTGCTCTGTGGAGTCGGATGAGTCTTTTCAAATAGCCAAACAAAGGGAATCTTTACATACAATCTGCTACTTAGCTCCATGCAGGGCTCCATAAGGGGCTTGAGCTCAGAAACTGTGAGATCATAACCTGAGCCAAAGTCAAGAGTTGGGTGCTTTAACCAACTGAGCCACTCAGGCACCCCAGCTTCGTCTAATTTCCAGGAGATACGTGTTTGTATCTGTTAAATATCTAATTTTTTTTTAAGTTGAGTATTAGAGCAATTAGTCCCAAATGTGTTTATAATGCAATGAACTTTGCATTCTAAAAAATTATCACTTGGCTTAAAATTCAGCTAGGGTCAAACTTTGCTACCTGTATTGATAAACTCTGGGAAATTTAAATAAGCATTTTTCAACCGACAAGAATGAGTACAGGCAAAATTGAAGATTGAAAATGTGATACAATTTTTTGGTTTTAGTTCTTTATCCAAAAACTCTTTCTTCTTCATCAGAGAGCTAAGTCTAGGTTTAAAAAATACATAACATTTCTGAAATATACCAGATGGTATTTCCAGGAAATTTAGGACTTTTTTTGGACAGAATTCTCTAGAGAATCAACCCAAACTTATTTTGGATGTTAAAGACAATGGGAAGATATGATCTTCTATATGGTGATTTTTAGTGTTATTAAACATGTTAGTGTCTCATTTAAAACATTTTCAAGGTTGCTATGTATTTTTTTTGAAAACCAATCCCATCATTATACATAGAATTAAGAAGTCCAAAGTCCCCACCACATATCTATTAAGTTGACAAGTGTATCCTGAAAGGTTAGAGCTTAATTTTGGGAGTTATATAATGGCATGTGAGAAGCAATGGTTCCTCAAATTATTATTGCTCATCTCTGCTATGCTTAGCACATGGTAGACTCTCCAGAAATAGGAGCTGAAGGAATGATTCATGAAGGTAAAAATGTTTAGGCTAAATGAGAGGAAAAATTAGTACACTACCTAATACATTATTGAAAATACTTGAAAAGTTATCTTTTGTTGAATTTGTTTTTTGAAGATCTGGTGGTCAGGGTTCAGATCAATGATGGTGACTCAAGAGAAGTGGAATTTAGCTCAGTGTAAAGAACTCTGATACAGTTAGAGTAGAAGTCTGTGGTCCCTACACAAAGATGCAGGAGAAGGACTTGAACCCTGGATGAAAAGCAGTACTAGGTAATTAGGAATCAACACTGTTAGGCTGCCCTATGTTCAAAGATCCACTCTAAGTTAATGCATCCAGAAAACAGAAGAGAATAAACAAATGGCATCAGTTTCTTTTATATTACCTGCTACTCATAAATATGATCTTTGGGGGGCACCTGGGTATCTCAGTTGGCTAAGCATTCGACTCTTGGTTTCAGTTCAGGTCGTGATCTCAGTGTTCGTGGGTTTGAGCCCTACATCTGGCTCTATGTCTGGCTCTGTAATGATAACATGGAGCCTGCTTGGGACTCTCTCTCCCTCTCTCTCTTCCTCTCTCTCTCTCTCCCTTTCTCTGCTCCTCCCCTCTCCCCTCTCTCAATGGATAAAGTTTAAAAAATACAAGAAAAAATTATTATTTTTTGACCCTGGTTAATTAATAGCCAAGACAATCTATTTATTTATGAAAAAGACAAAGTCCTTCTGTGGTCTTAAGTATTCTGAAATATTAACAACATATATGACTCACATCAATTTCTTCAACAATATTTTAAAGTGCCCACTTTATTTTAGACAGTGGTGATACAATATTGATTAGAAAAGAAAAAGTTTCTGCTCTCAGAGAGCTGTGTTCTGGTGAGAAAAGACAGGTAACAAACATCAAAAAATAAATAGAAAAATTTCAAAATGTGGTTAGTGAAGAGAATGGACAGTAGAGAGACAAAAGTGGAAACATTGAAACAACTTAAAATGTTTTAGAAATACTTTGGTAGACTAGATAATCAAAAAACAAACAAACAAACAAAAACTCTTCCTTGTTAATGCAACCAAGAACATAAAATATCTAAAAACAAAGAAAAATAAATAGGTAAGTAAAATATGTAGATGCTCCTTTAGAGAAAATTATAAAGCTTTATTAAAAGCCATGAAAGAAATCCTAAATAAATGGAGAGGTATATCATTTTTTTTGAATGAGAAGGCTCAGTGTATTCAAATATGCAATTTTTCCAAAACTGGATTATAGATTCAATATAATTTTTTAATGTTTTTTATTTATTTATTTCTAGGAGAGAGAGAGAGAGAGAGAGACAGCGTGAGCAGGAGAGGGTCAGAGAGAGAGGGAGTCACAGACTGAAACAGGCTCCAGGCTCTGAACTGGCAGTCAGCACAGAGCCCAACGCGGGGCTCCAACCCACGAACCGCGAGATCATGACCTAAGCGAAAGTCGGACGCTTAACCGACTAAGCCACCCAGGCGCCCCACAATATAATTTTTTTAAGCTTAAAAGTATTTTTAAGAAAATCAAAATCTATTAAAAATGTGTAAAAAAGAATAAAGAGGCTATAATAGTCAAGACTCTCTAGAAGCATCAGGTAAAGAAACTTGATCTACAAAACATCAAGACATATTATTATGAAACTTTATTATATAATTAAGTTTGTGTGGTATTTGGGATAGAAATAGGCAATAGAAGAAAATAATCTAAAAATAGATCCACACATATAAAGAGACTTGATCTCTTACATAATAGTCAATGGGAAAGAACAGACTAACTAAGGAATGGTGTTGGAACCCTGCATATCTGTTCAAAAGGAAAAGTACAATTAAATCCCTACACACGCCATTCACAAAACTTGTCTTAAGAGATATTATATATTTAAGTGTGGACAGCAAAACTTTAAAAGCTTTAGAATACTATATAGAAGAATATCCTTAAGACTCAAAGTTTGGAAATGTTCTCTTAAAGAAGCTCAAAAAATCAAAATCCCAAAGAAAAATGCTGATGTTTGAATTAATTAAAATAATTTAGTATCAGAAGATAGCATATAAATAAGAAAAAGACATGACCTGAACTGAAAGAAAATATATATAACTATATTGGACAAAAATATAAATACAAAATTTCTACATATCAATAATTACAAGGCAATCAACAACAACGGAGAATGCTTTAATGATCAAATATGCATTTTAGAGAAGAAGAAACATGAATGGGCATAAATATAAGAAAGATGCTCAACCACATTAGTAATCAGCAAAATGCAAATTGTTAAGTTACAAAGAGATAGTTTCCAACACTCCTTATACTCTTCAGATGGGCAGAAATAAAAACAACTAGAGTTAATAATGAGTATTGAGGTAGTAGAGCAACAGTAATTCTCATTCATTGTTATCAAAGAGTAAATTAGCACAAAAATTTAAATAGTGTGTTTAGGGACGCCTGGGTGACTCAGTCGGTTAAGTGTGCGACTTCGACTCAGGTTTGTGAGTTGGAGCCCTGTATAGGGCTCTGTACTGACAGCTCAGAGACTGGAGCTTGCTTTGGATTCTGTATTTCCCTCTATCTCTGCCCCTCTCCTGCTGCCCTCTACTTCTCTGTCTCTCTCGTGCTCTCTCTTTCTCTCAAAAAATTAATAAACTTAAGAAAAAAATAAATAGTTTGGTTTAATGTATTGCACTTGAATATTTGAAAAACTCAGACTTAGTTCCTACACTCTCCTTATATATTTTGGAGTAACCCCAACATGTACTCATAATAAATTTATTGTGTTTAATAGCAGAATTGTGTTTAATAAAAAAACAACAACAGTAAAACATTAAGAAAAACTTGGACACCATCCAAAACTTTACACAAATTATAATCAATATGTGAATTGTGTGATACTAAAACAACTGCCTAGTGTAAAGCAGTAAAAGGGCATGAACTACAAACATATATAGAAATACAGTCAAATCTCCCAAAAAATATATTGAGAGAAAGCAAGCAGCAGAATATATGCCATACAATTCCTTTATGAAAAGTTCAAAAACAAAACTCAACAATGTGTTATCTAGAGTGAATATATAGAGAGGCGTCTGGGTGGCTCAGTTGGCTGGGCATCCAACTTCAGCTCAGGTCATGATTTCATGGTTCATGAGTTCAAGCCCCGCTCTGGGCTCTGTGCTGACAGCTCAGAGCCTGGAGCCTGCTGCAGAATCTATGTCTCCCTCTCTCTCTGCACCTCCCCCACTCATGCTCTGTCTCTCTCTATCTCTCAAAAATGAATAAATGTTAAAAAAATTTAGAATGAATATATAGAAAGGGGATATTTTTAAAAAACAAGAAATTACGAGCATAAGATTTAGGATAGTGGTTACCTGTGGTAGAAATGGAGGGCCGATTGATCAGTGACGGCATTCAAGGTATTCAATTGTTGTTGCTCTATTTCTGAAATTGGATGCTAATTTAAAATATTTCTTAAACTTTACATATACAGTTTATATATTTCTTTTATGAAATATTCCACAGATATTAAAACAAAAATAAATGACTGTAGTTTGATTAGGATTTTAGCAATGAGGATGGAGAAATGAACACATTTGATGTATATTTTTGTGTTACTGTTGGTAAGATTTTATGATGGATTGTAGGTACAAAATGACTGGAAAGGTAGTATCACGGAAGAATCTCAGATTTGGGACTTGAAAAAACAGTATATATTCCCAGTGGTATTTAATTGAGGAAGATGTTTACCACTGAAGTAACATTTCTGATCTGGATATACCATTTTTGAGATGTGGAATAGACATACCCAAGATGTTAAGTTGGCTGTTAATTACATGCGTTTTGAAGCAAGGATCTTTGTCAGGGCTGGTGATACAAAGAAGGGCATATGAATGACATTCATATTTAACAATGGAACTAGATACAATCATCAGGGAAGAGAGTGGAATTTACAGGAAGATGATGCATGGCCAAGATGTGGTTCTCCAACTATTCAAGGTTGAATATATGAGATATGTTTATTTTAATAGTCACTAGAACTTTTGAACACCTTATTTAGGGCAATCATAATTTTCTCTGTACAGTGATTTATTTGCAATAATTTACTTTATTTTTTTATTGTTTTTTTATGTTTTATTTATTTCTAGGAGAGAGAGAGAGACTGTGTGAGCAGGGGAGGATCAGAGAGAAAGGGAGTCACAGACGGAAACAGGCTCCAGGCTCAGAGCTGGCAGTCAGCACAGAGCTGGACGCGGGGCTCGAAACCACGAACCGCGAGATCATGACCTAAGCGAAAGTCGGACGCTCAACCGACTAAGCCACCCAGGCGCCCCTGCAATAATTTACTTTAAATTAGTTTCTGGAATAGACAAACCATACATATATATAATAAATAGACAAATAGATTTTTTGTTTGTTTTTGCTTCACTTCAGTCTATTTTTCTTTCACTAAATTGCTTTAGGCATGGAAAAATGCACCTGAAAATTTCATTTTATTGATCTCTTCACTGCTCTTATGTAAGGCCTACTAAAATTTGTCCTAGATTCTAGATGAGTATTAAAGAGGTTATACATAACTACACTTAAATATTTTCTTATAAATAACTGTTTTCCAAAAATTATTATGTCATATTTTCTGGCTTTTGTTTTAGAAGTACAATTAAGCTTTATTTGTGAGAACTACTGACAAATGGATCACAGCAACCAGCATAAATAAAATGTTAAATATTTGTTCCATGAATGTTTTATTCCTCAGGATTTGTTTAAATACAATTCTAAAAACCATTTAAGGGCATAAATACATGCAAAGTTGTTTCTTTTGATATTTAATAGCCTGGGTTTATTCTAATTCCTAAAGTACAATATTAACTTGACAGATACATTGTTATAAAGATAAAGGTTTCCTTTTTGGTGAAAATCAAAATTGTATCTGCATTTTTTATAGTTGGGTCCATTTTTGTTTTCCCACAATGGCCTTTCATTTTCCCAAGTTCAGTAAATTTAGCAACTAGTTTTCCTAAAGCATTCAAATACATCATTGCCATCCCCTTTATGCCAATGGACTTCCATAGGAACTTCTTTTTTTTCATAGTGACTTCTTACTTTTTTAAAAATTTTTTATGTTTTATTTTTATTTTTGAAACAGAAGGGCAGAGAGAGATGGAAACCCAGAATTTGAAGCAGGCCCCAGGTTCTGAGCTGTCAGCACAGAGCCTGATGCAGGGCTTGAATTCATAAACTGTGAGATGATGAGCTGAGCCAAAGTCGGATGCTTAACTGACTAAGTCACGCAGGCACCCCATAGTGACTTTTTATTGTAGGACAGTTCTTAGTTCCTTCACACAGATTAGGAACTAAAATTCCAGTTCTGATTATCTTCCTTTTTCTAACTGAGGTCGTATTTTTACACTAAAAAATGAGCTGTTAGCAGCAGTTGTCTATATATTAGAAGGCAAACTGATGGTGCCATTATCTGGAAAATTAATAAAGTAATATTCTACTTAAATGGCGGATTGATCTCATGTACTTGTTTTCTCTTCTTCCATTAATCTCACCAAAGTGACAACAAAGGAATAGAAAATTTTAAATACTCAAAGAGAATGAGAAACAGAGAAGATTATCAGCAACCGAGAGATTTCCACAATTTCTGGAGAAAGCAAAAGACAAATGGAAGAGTAGTAACTGACTCAACTTCATTGAGGAAGTCTCCATCTAAATGCCTGAACAGAGAAAGAATGATAAGAAGCCCCTATGTATGGTACCTGGAAAGCTCAGGATTTGGAGGCACAAATTATTCAGCAAATTTGAAGTTATTAAAAATACAGGGTTACTTGAAAGAATGTACATATTTTGGTTTCTAATCCCCTTTCTCCACTTTTAAAAACAATGTGTCTACCAATAAGGAAAACAAACCAAATGTATATTTTCAAGAGAAATAAAACCACATTGGCTCTGAATATGGGGACAAAACTAACAAAGCAGTGAGGAAATGAGGTAAGGATCAGGGTTAAATACAGGAATGCAGTTGAGGGGTCTGAAACATAATGGTGGGACCCTTTGATCCCAGACCTCAGGCCACAGGGATATGGCTCCCACAAAGTAGATTGAAGGGTCTTCTTTTCAGAAGCTGAAAAGTTAAGCACAGGGAACAGAAGCTAAATAGTGATGTTTCAATGAAAAGACCAACTCCTCCATTACTCACTGTAAATGAAACACATCAAACAAATTCTATCCATACACTAAGAACTTCAATTATCTCTGCTCAGCCTTACTTTCAAATATTAATGCATAACTAAGGATCAGGGGATATCTGGTTAGCTTGTAATAAGAAAGAAAGAGAACAAAGCAAGTATATGGGAAAACAGATCATGGGAGAAAAATCATGGTGAATATCTCAGAGTTATTAAGGAAGATGTATCTACAAAACAAAAGCAGAATGTTATGAAGCCAGAGCAGCCAAAGAGCAAGAAAAAATTCTTGAAAACATTTCCAAAACTAAAATTCCAATAGAAATTTTCAAAAGCAAAGTTGTAGAAATCACCCAGAATAAAGAATTAAAATGAAAGGGAAAAAAATGGTATGAGAAAAAAATTAGACTGGATTCTGAAAGTCCAGCATCCATTCAAAAGCATTCCAAAAATAGAACAAAAAGGAAATAATTGTTTAAACAATCTTTTCTTTTTAAGTTTATATATTCTGAGAGAGAAAAAGAGAGAGGGAGAGACAGAGCACGTGCACAAGTGGGGGAGGGGCAGAGGGGGAGATTGAAAATCCCAAGCAGCCTCTGTGCTGTCAGCACAGAGCTCAATGTGAACCATGATCTCACTATTTGTGAGATCATAACCTGAGCCAAAATGAAGAGCCAGACACCAAGTAACCAACTGAGCCACCCAGGTGCCCCTTCAAAAGAAATACTTTTAAAATTATTTTTGAAAATAATCAAGGGCATGACCGCAAGTGTTCATTGAATCCTTAAGACAATACTTTTATAAAGAAATTCACAGCAGAGTGACTGGGTGGGCTCATTCAGTTAAGCATCTGACCCTTGATATTGGCTCACGTCATGAATTGATGGTTCTTGAGAATGAGCCCCACATCGGGCTCTGTGCTCTCACAGAATCTCTGCTAGGGATTCTCTCCCTCCCCCTCTCTGCCCTTCTCTCTCTGTCCCTCTCTTTCAAAATAAGTTTTAAAACTGTTAAAAAAAAAAAAAGAGGAAATAAAAAGAAAGTCACATCAATATGCATTGTCTTAAAATTTCAGAACCTCAGGGATAAAAAGTAAATAAGACTACAAATGGGGTGTGGAGCAGAATCCATAAAGGGAAACAGAAAAAAGGAACAGCTTCTGAATTCTTAACAATAAACACTGGACATCAACAGACACTAAAATATGAGCGGAAATGACTGTCAACAGGGAATTCCACAACCAGTCAATTTATTAGAGCTGAAGTGGAAAAAAAAGGTAGACAGCTCTAGAAGGAAAGTTTACAATAATTAAAGTTTGTAATATTAGGAGGTTAGGTAAAAGGGACTTCTGTGTGTGTGTGTGTGTGTGTGTG
This sequence comes from Hyaena hyaena, assembly GCF_003009895.1. Classification (NCBI taxonomy): domain Eukaryota; kingdom Metazoa; phylum Chordata; class Mammalia; order Carnivora; family Hyaenidae; genus Hyaena; species Hyaena hyaena. The sequence continues at coordinate 360,018 of NW_024081923.1, forward strand.
TGTGTGTGTGTGTGTTTGTGTATGGAGTGGTAAGAAACCTGATCTCATTTACCATAACACAAAGTAAAAAATTAACACAAACACTGATTAATTCTTTGCAACATAAGAAAATTGACACTTTATAAAATGTTTATTTATTTTTGAGAGAGAGATAGAGACAAAATGTGAGCAGGGGAGGGACAGAGAGTCAGGGAGACACAATCTGAAGCAGGCTCCAGGCTCCAAGCACGAGCACAGAGCCCCACACGGAGCTCGAACCTAAAAACCAGAAGATCATGACCTGAGCCAAAGTAGGACGCTTAACTGACTGAGTCACCCAGGCACCCCAGAAAATTGTAGCAGAACTATGAATGGGCATTGTATGTTTGTGCGTATTATGTCTCTGGGGTGCCAATCTGGGGAAAGAGAGAGCTTGGGAAGGGAATTACAGTTTTTCTTTACAAGATTTCTACTATTCAATGGTTTTAAGCTATGTTGGCAAATTGCTTGGATCAAAATTTTACAAACTGATAAAATACATAATGAAGAGAAACAGTGAACCAATAATTAAGTTTTTCTTATTATAGTCTATTTGTTTATATGAATATAAGCCTCACAAAGTGTTCCTATTTGTGAAACAAGGTCAACAATATTTGCTGCCGAGCACCGCATGTGGTAGCTGAGAAATAAAAACTACTATTAGAAGCACTTCAGCTTTCCCAGGGGAAATAATAACACAGACACAAAACAACATTATAACATGTGTATTCTAAATTTTCATGTTATTGGGAGTTAAGTGTTTATATTTTTATATGTCAAACAGTATAATATATTGTCAATAATTTAAGGCACTTATTTTATACTTACGAAGCCAATGCCAACTATGTATGTCTCAGGAGTTACATATTTGAATAAAAGACCTAAGATTGGTTTGCCAGTTCTATCTCTAATAAAGAAATGCTAAATTCAGGAACACCCCTCCTCTGCCACTATCCATTCACTTTATGCCACTTTGCTTTTATGAAAGACCTATATAGTATCTGTTTTCACTAACCGAAAGAAATCTGAAGAGGATTTTTACTTTATTCATTCATTCATTTATATTATTTATTTTTTAAGTTTTTAAAAAGTGTTTATGTATTTTTGGGAGAGAGACAGAGCACGGGCAGGAGTGCATGTAGAGAGAGGGAGACATAGAATCTGAAGCAGGCTTCAGTCTCTGAGCTGTCAGCACAGAGCCTAACATGGGGCCTGAACTCACAAACTGTGAGATCATGACCTGAGCCGAAGTCAGACACTTAACCGACTGAGACACCCAGGTGCCCTCGATTTTTGCTTTTATGGAAGCGTAATCACTTCTTTGGTTTACACCATTTCAGTTTAGGAAAGCTTTCACAGTAACACTCTACTTTCAGAACGCTCTACTGTTCATTCTTTTAATGGGACTAACTAAAAGAATAATTTTAGCTAAAAATTCAAAAAGTATGTCCATATTTGCCTCCTTGGATGAAGAAAGACTGATTTATATTCATAGGGTAGGAATAAATTAATTCAGCAGTCACTTGAAAGCCCTAAGGATATTTCCAGATTACTAGTAATACACTGTATTAAGTGAACCTGCCATCCTTGACATTTTGCAAAAATATTTTAATAACTGTTGCTAATTTTTCCTCCTTTGGACCACTCTCCCCGCAAATAGTCCCGCTATATTTACTGGAATCTCATCATCAATTTAAAAATAATACCGCTTGGTGTAGTAAGTGTAGGCATTCTTTATTTGGTATCTGCTCCTGATGAAAGGCACCGAAAGTCTGGGCTGTTTCTGAATCCCATGGAAGTGGTATCTTCCACAAAACTGACTGTCCTGAGTCGCAGCTCAATTCAGACCACTTTCCCAGACATTTCATTATTTATACTAAATAACAGGCCAGTGACGCAGTATGAATACCATAGCTTGTTTAAGTTTCCTTTGATGGTATGTTTTAAAAGGTGAAAGAACAAAGGCTGTTCTAACAACAGGCTATTTGAGGCTATAAATATTTGTTAATGCCTACTGCAAAACATGTAGGAGAAAAGAAATGTCATTCTTTTAATGAACTTAATGTACACATTAAACTTTAGAATCCTATAGAGATCTTTCATTGAGCTTCTGTCAAATCAGTCGGTGGACTTATGTTAAAATGAAATTCAAGGAATCAGTTAACTGACATTAATATTCAACTGATGAAGTAACAGACCAAGACTGGCAGTATAAACAGTCTAAAGGCTTAAAACTGTGTTTCAATTTCCATTAGATTCATTTATATGTTCATATTATAAGAATATTCTATTCTTTACAGTATGTGACCCATAAATTCTTTCAAAATATAATGAAATGATGAAATTGCTAAACGTTAAGAAAATAAAAATTATATATGACCTAAGTTTTCATATTTACCAAACCTCCTCTACAAGAAAGAAAACTCACATATTTATTTATCAGAAAAGCAGGATTCATTTCTGAAGCACAGAATTTACATCATTTTCCTCTTAAATGCTAGATATGAAAGAATAAGTTAAAATTTGGTGATTCCATGCTTTCTCGAGTTTTCTTTGCATCAATTCCTTTGTTACTTGTTACTTGTGTATCTAAGAACACACAGTCCTGATTATTTCCCTACCATTTAAAATTTTCACCATCATTAGTTTCAAAATTGGCTCCTGATACAGTCCAATGTTTTTGTGTTTATGTGTGTTTGTGTGTTATGTGTTTATTTTTGACTTATGTGATATGGTAGCTTTTTGCTAGTAGCTGAATCTTCTCAATAGGCAAATTATATATATATATATATATATATATACCTATTTTATATACATATATTTTATGTATACATATTTCATATACATACACTGTTTAAAATAAAAATCTAATTACATTGATTGTATCTTATACAGTTACAATATTTGATTTAATTACATGAGCAAATTTTTTGTGGTAAATAATTTGCTTCTAAAAAATATGGTTATAATGGTGACCACATTGGTTTTAAATACCTTGTTTTCGACATCCAATATTCAAAAGAAGAGACTCTTCTTGAATTTTTTTTCTTTTTCTTTTTTTAATGAAATCTCCATGAAGTACTAGGTGAGAGAAATTATGATCCAATTCCTTTCACAAAGAAGAAAAGTGACATGTCAGAAGACTAATTTTAGTTTCTTCCAAGAGACATATAATTGAATAAAAATCTGACTCTAATTAGATATCAATAAGCTAGGCATTTTCAGGAAATTCATGCTCACAACTCAGTCTTTCATTATACCATTTGCCTTCCTTCCAAGAAATGACTGATTTTAAATGCTGTATTTGTATTTTAACAAACCAAAGAAAACAGATATCATCACATTTATGTAAACCGCAGTGCTAATGGCCCCTCTGCAGCTGCCGGGGCTGAGGAGAGTGTGAATATTGTTTGATGCAGTATAAATTTTGTGTATAAAAACAACTACTGCAAATATTCACTGAGATAGTAAAATAATAACTTTTCAAAGCTGAAAGGGACTATAGGAACCAATTGGGCAAATGTTTTGCAGTGTTTACAGAAGTAAGGATTCTTTCATTATTTTAATCACAGATCCTAAATTTTGTAGGATTTAAAAAGCAGTTGAGGGATGCCTTGGTGGCTCAGTCGATTGAACGTCCGACTTTGGCTCAGGTTATGATTTCACAGTTGGTGGGTTCGATCCCCTCACCGGGCTCTCTGCTGGTAGCTCTGAGCCTGGAGCCTATTTCAGATTCTGCGTCTCCCTCTCTCTCTGCCCCTCCCCCACTCATATTCTGTCTATCTCTGTCTCTCAAAAATAAATAAACACGTTTTTAAAAAAATTTAAAAAAAATAAATAAATAAAAGCAGTTGGGGTGCCTGGGTGGCTCAGTCGGTTAAACATCCGACTGCAGCTCAGGTCATGATCATGATCTCACAGTTCATGAGTTTGAGCCCTGCATCAGGCTCTGTGCTGTCAGCTCAGAGCCTGGATCCCGCTTCTGATTCTGTGTCTTCCTCTCTGCCCCTCCCTCCCTCTCTGCCTCCCTCTTTTGCAAAAATAAATAAATATTAAAAGAATTTTTCAAAAAAAGCAGTGAACAAGTTGCAATGTATACTGTCTTTTTTAATACAAAAATCATATGGAGTTTTACTTTAGCTTGAAGAACTCTGTCACTACCTTTGGGGGCCCAAGTTGGGAATGAATGAGTTAGTTTCACTGTCTGACCCTACAGATGATAGAAGTTGTACCAGCACTTCATGAGAATTCTTCAGAGTTACAAAGAGAATAGCACTGGAGAGAGAATTAATATAAGAAGGATCCGTTTGGGAAAGCATCAGCTCTGATCCGTCATTAGCACTTCATCCTCAGCGTGCCCACTTTAATGTTGGCGGTTCCACTGTCTTTTCCAGCATCTGTTTCTTGTGCTGTCAAAAATTTTAACTAATAGTTAGATGATGTCCAACTCATTTCTCTAATTCAACCTCACTCTTGATATTCAGACCTTCATTTCTTACATCGAATACTACACATGCACAGGCCATTAGGCTTTTATTTGACTTGTACATTTATCAGCAATACCATCCCCCCTCTGTTCCATGTTTCTTCAAGGAGCAATACAAATTTCATCTGCCAAATGTCTCCCGATTTCCATCGCCCCACCATGTCCAGACAGAAATGATGTGCTGTTCCCTGTGTTTATGTTGCAAGTTGTAGCATTTGTCTTTTCTAATTGTTGAATTGTGTATCTCTCCATCTTGACTGAAGGGTTTTCAAGGGCAGGAAGAGCCTACCTGTGGTTCGCCTTTGTAATTCGAGTGCCTGCCTACGTCTGGTCAATGTGCCTGTCAAATAAAAGTTCATGTGCAGTGTAGACATATGTTCTGCTCAACATACTAAAAGAATCTGTTTTCCAGGTTTAGTCAAATTTAGTAACCATAAACTTGATGTACCTACCTTTATGCATTGATTGGTTACAGTCAAATATTTTAATTAAAATATAGTGCAAAATAATAGTTTCAGAAAAATCTTATCTCTCCCTAATGAATTAACCAGTGAATTTCATTATTCAGAGAAAAAAATGTCATCCTTTTAGGTCAAATTATGGCAAAGACATTATAGAAATAACTATGTTAATACCATGCTGAATTATGTTCTAAGTTTAGAGCAAATTGTAGATGGATCACTGATTTTCAACATCATCTTCTCCATTTTTTTAAGACTCTAATATTAGGGTACATTGAGACTATTAGAGTACATTTCAGTATATTCAACAAAGATATATCTGTAAGACAGTCTACTAGATGCTGCAGAAAATAACAGGCATAAGACATGGCTTTCTACATTGTCAAGTGAATTTAGTGAACATCTCATATGATTGCAAATAGCTGTTAATGTGCTCTGGTTTATTAGAAATGATATATTAGAAATAAAAGAGGAAGTGTAGTGTAATATTTCTGAGTTTGGGATTTGAAGTCAGCTGGGTTTGAATCTTTATTCTGCCAGTTTCAGCTATGTGACCTTGGGCAAGTTAATTAACCTCTCCAAACCCCTTGTTTCTCATTAAAAACAAGGCTAATAGGACCTGCTCATTATAATGATTAAAGAGAATAACACATAGAGAGTATTTTGTACTTGAAATTATTATTATTGATGTAACTGTGAAGTGGCTGTTATGGAATTATGGTCGCAGAAATTTAAGAATGGGATGGACCTTAGTGATAATTTAAAAACCAATTGCTTATTACTGCTGAGGAAACTAAAGTTTAGAACAACTGTGAGTCTTGCTCAAGTTTGTTTGTGTAGCAGTGGTTAAACTGTGAAAGCTTCCATGTGTCTGAAATTATAGCTCAATGCTCTTTATTCTTACTCCTCAGGAAAGTAACTACTACATTTCATTTTCTCCATAATTGATTTTCCACACACATAACTTTTTTTTCCTTCTAGATTATTTTCTTGTGATCTTTCATTGGATTAAAGTGGTAGAAAATTAATAATCACGATATTTGGGCAAATGTGTGAGAATTGTTTTGAATGCTTAAACTCACATTATGTTTTTCATCCTCATCCTCTCCATAAGTCTCATCTCCCAAAGCACCTGATCTCTTGCCAAACCACTAGAAAAAATCCCACCCAAGGCAGTTTGTTCCCAGAGACAGGTCCACACGCACCCTCATTTAAAGATGCTGTTCTAGTACCTGCTCATTTAGAATAATACCTCTAACCTGCAGTTCCTACTACAGACACATCAACTGTCAGAATTTGACCACTTGTTCTGATTCTGGAAACTCCACTACAACCATTCAAACATTGTGTATTTACTTTAAGTTGGTTCATAAAATGCAAACTTATATTTCAAAGAATTTCTGTTTTATTAACTACTTTAATTGACTGAAACTTAAACAAATTTTTAAATGTTTATTTACTTTTGAGAATGAGAGAGAGAGAGTGTGTGTAGGAGGGAGGACAGAGAATCTGAAGCAGGCTCTGTGCTGACAGCAGAGAGCCCACTGTGGGGCTTGAACTCACAAACTGTGAGATCATGACCTGAGCCAAAGTTGGACGCTCAACCAGCTGAGCCACCCATGCACCCAAATGACTGACATTTCTAATATGATTTTTGTCAATTAATTTGCTTATAGTTATTTTAGTCTAGAGAGTAGTATTAAATAGACATACTGAATTTAAGCATGTAGGCTAATAGATTTCTGATAAGCCTCTAATTACATTCACTTCAATTTTTCTATTTAGATTACTGTATCCTTACCAAATCAATGCATAAATCAGACCCCCCAAAAAATGGATGAAAGAATATCCATTATATATTACATATATCTTATTAAATAAAATTGCTTACATATTTTTGCATCTAGATTTTTACTCAAAATTTAATAAGAATGATTTCCTATGTAATTAGAATTTTAATGCCTGTATGCCTATGTAATATTATCTGATATGGATTGTCATAATTAACTTTTCTTGTTAAGTGGGGCATTTAGATTGCTTCCAGTATTTTGCTATTATAAATAATGTTTCAGTAAGTACTGTATATTTAAATAAATGTCTTTTTTATATTTAATATTCTTTAAAATAGCTTCATAGAAATATAATTACAAGGACAAAGAACATAAACATCTAATGCATATTATTATTTTTGTTAAATATAATAGGATAAGTGCTCCTCATATATTAGTTAATCAAAAAAGGAAAAAAATATTACATTGTGCTCTTTATTTGTATATCTTTCATTATTAATGAAGTTAAACATTCTTTATTTCATTAGCTATTATGTTTCTAAATTAATGAATAATTTATAATTTATTATGAACTGTGCTTACTGAGATTTTTTATTTTTCTTTAATTGAATTCTGAGTTTCAATTACTTTTAATGTGCATTAATAATTTGTTCTAACTCTTTACTCATCTTTCTTCAAATCACCTTACCAAAAGTTGTTTGCTTACACAAATTTTAGGATAGATTTTAAAATTTCCTAAAGGTATCCTATTGAAATTTTGATTGAAATTAAGTTAAATATATAAACAAATTTGATGATAAATAATTTTTTCCAATCTTCCCATTCAGGAATTTGTTTATACATTCCACCAAGCCCAGCAAAATACCGTAAGAATTTTTATTTCTTCTTATGGTCATTCTTAGTGATCATATTTCATATTTGTTACTGTAAATAAAGTCATTTTTTCAGTGTAATTTCTAATTGATTATTACTTGTGTACAGGAAATCTTTGGTTTTTTAACATGCTTGTATCCAGATAGTTTGTCTAACTCAAAAAATTTACATTTTTTAAATTTTATTGTAAGAATGTATGAGTGAGCAAATTTTGTCCATGAAGTTTGGAATTCTTTATTTATATCTGGTTGGAAATCTCTATTTTAGGTAATGACATCTTTATATCTGCTTGGAATTATTTATTTTGGGTAATGGCATCATAGTGAAGCTCATGGACAAAATTTGTGAACTCATATATTCTTACAGTAATAGTGAACAATAATATGGGGCAAATTTACATAGCACATAATTTACTTTAATAGAAAAATCTGTCTACAATGATATTTTTACCAAAGTATAACTTTCCTCATTTCTCCACCAATAACTTAGCCCACTAAAATCTAAACTGCATACTTAACATTGCCTAAATTGCTTTTTTTAGTCTAATATTTATTTTCAGAGTATTCACATGCCAAGCAATGTGATAGGAACAGATGGAAATAGCTTGCTGTGCCACCAGTGACTTCCCAATTATCAAACTAGTTAATTACTTCATTCACGAAAATCATTTGTTGAATTCCAATGAGCATGCTTCAAGTTTCTTCATCTTTTTGGGGGCGGGGGTAGGTCCTATATATTTGGTTATCTCACTCATCTTTCCACATTCTTCCATTGTATCTCTGACTGATCTTCATCAGTCAACTACTGAATGGGTTCAACTGCCCATTGCTTAAATATTAGTATTTCCATGAAGGTTGATTTGTTTTTCATGATTCCTCCCTTCTCTTCTTTTTTTAATATATTCCCCTTGGGCAATCCAAGCTATTTCATAGCCTCAAATGTGACCTGTATGTGGCTGACTTCCAAATTTATATGCTGGCTCTTATCTCTTTCTAGAAATGCATTTCTAATGACCTATTTGTCCTTTCTAACTTAGATGTTTAAATAAAATATTTGATCATCCAAAACGGGATACATTATCTTTTCTTCAAAATCAGTATCTGATTGGAATTCTTTATTTTGGGTAATGGCATCATAGTAGTGATAATAATAATGATGTAACATGACAATAATAGTGATATAATAATAATAATAATATCAACAAGAAACATTTATTCAACCCTTACTGTATTCCAGGCATCATTTTAAGAGCACTGCATGCGTTAATTAATTAATCCTCACAGTAACCTGATGAGGTAAAAAAAAGTATCCCTGTTTTACAAGTAAAAAAAAAAATTAGGCACTAAGAGTTTGAGCAAATTTCCCAAGATCACACTGATAAAATAAAAAGTGTTAAAATCAGCTTTAAAGTCTCACTACAAAATCTGTTTTTTAATTTTTTTTTGTTTTTTTGGAACCACAATTCTATGCTTACAATCTAAAAACATCAGAGTCCACCATGAATCATTCCTTCCTCTTTTATCACTAATAGCTTACCAAGACCTGTCGATTTTTTCTTATATATACTTAGTCAATGCCCTTCTCATTACCTCTACTACCCCTTTGTTTCTTCAAGCAGCCACTAACCCTTAAAGTGTGCCAAAGACTTTATCTCTAATATTTTATTGCTCCCAAGATGCCTTCAATATCGTCAGGCATCACCCCATCATTCCTATGTTTCAAATCTTTCCATAACTTTCTGTTTTCTGCAGGATAAAATTCAAACTTCTTGGCAAAGTACACAAGGTATTTTATATTCTAAAGTTTTTTCTATTTCCAGACATTTCCCACTTGCTCCTCAACCCTACCCCAAACATATGGTCACAGTTGTACTGAATTACTTGACCTTGCCTCAAAATGTATACGTACATGTGCATACATGTGTGTATGTATATATATATATACACTGCCTAATGAAAGACTATATATATACATATATATATATGTATATATATAACTCTTGAATTAGGAATTCCTTAATAGAAAAGTTGTATAGAATTCATCTATATATTATTTTACCTCAGCAATATATATTATCCCACACATGGCCGCTCTTCAATAAGTTTTGGTTGAACAGATGAATGAAGGAAGGATGGAATGAAGGAAGGACTTAAAAGTTAGGTAACTATATTTTATGGTCCATGATGTTCATTAATCCAGATCAGTCTCTCTTACAAATAAAAAAGGTGAGTGTGCAAGATGTAGGAATTGGGCAAGATTCTGGAATATACACAATATATTCAGCTACCTTGAATACTTACAAGGTAGAAGAGGAATATCTTTACCATGTCTATACTCTAAGTAATGCCATAATAAAGTAGTTCTGGAAATAAAGTATATATACTTATGTGATACTTGCATTTTATAAATTATTTAAAGTTTTTTTTTTTTTTTGAGAGACAAAGGGTGTAAGCAAGGGAGGGGCAGAGAGAGAGAGAGAGAGAGAAAATATCAAGCAGACTCTGCACTGTCAGTGCAGAGTACAATGCAGGTCTCAAACTCACAGAGTGTGAAATCATGACCTGAGCCAAAACCAAGAGTCAGACACTTAATTAACCAACTGAGCTACTTAGGCACCCAATATATACTTCAACTTGTATTAGTTATAAAAAGATTTCCCCATATTTTCTCACCTTACTAATTACTGGGGGCTTGCTCTCCATTTGAGAAAGCTGGTCTGTGGGTCTTATTGTTTAAAGAAGGGGATTCCAAATTCACCATCATGGTTGGAATGTAGAAGAACATGTCAAATTAGAAAAATGGTGGCTTCTTTCTGCAGTAATAGGAGTGGTGATGGGTACAAATGACTACGGAAGACAATAAAGCTGTCAGTATCAAATGATACTGTGATTCAATAGGCCACGCATGTCAGGGATAAGAGGTGTAGAGGCAATTGCTATACTTGTTAGAATTTTCTGCCTATATCCAAATAATTTTGAGTATAATTCTCCTCAGTTCTAGCCTTCTATTTGAATTTCTAGGCTACTGTTCTACTGAACATGCATTTTAATGTGAACCTTACTAAATCACTTTTAAGTATTAGATGAGGACATAAAAAATCTAAGTAGAAAGAAAAATGAAACTAAAACTAAGCCAAATCAATCAACTTTCTTAATTGTTTTCTTACTATATTTATTGGACTATGAAAAATCATCACTCAAAATTCAAGGTTATATAACTCTAAATAAGGCAGCAGTGACCCAAGTCATTTAGCTGCACAAACATCTGGCAGGTGAAATGACAGCATCTAAATCATACATCAGCTAGGACGAAAAAAATAAAATTTTTGGACTAGAACAGATGCTTGATAAATGTATCCTACTTTTTTCAATGTTTACTTTTGACAAATGGCCAGACTTTGCCATGACTTTGCCTTGACATTTATCTCACAGTGAGTGGCCATTATCTTGTTCTATTTCTTTCTGTTATCTTTCAACTCATAATTGTTAAATCTTCTCACTGAAGATTTTCAGTCAATTTTGTAATTTATGACATTCAGGATCAAATATTCAAGTGAATTATTTTAGGCATATGACTTATAACTAAAATTAAAAATAATAGACCTATAGCAGTTGTGTTGCTGTTATTTACAGACATACACATACACACACAGGAAAAATGTTATGTGAAGCAAAGCAAATACTAACATTTTTTTAAATAAAATTTTGTTAATTGCATATCCATTTTTGAGAAGGTTTTTAGGTTTGGAGCTCAAAGAACAACAACAATATTTTTCTCATTAACATACTGATCACATCCCATTTTATGAGATGGAGTAGCACCATTGCCAATTCCTTAGAGAATTGAGCAAGTTGCCAGGAATATGTAACCATTGGCATGCCCCTCACTAAACATATTTTTTCTTTCCCCACATTTTGCTGTTCTTGTGGCTATAGCAAGCTTCCCAGAGTGCACAAGAAATGACAGAATTGCGAGGCAAATCTTCTAAGAGAGCAGGGTTTTTTGTTTGTTTCAACAGTTCATTTTAAAACATTTAATCTGAACAACTAGATAATGAATTGTACTAGGAACACCTGGACTAGCCCTCTATGAGTATCCAACTTAATTGCTCTACTTTTAGATGAGAAAACTAAAGCCCAGAACATTTTTATAATTTTCCCAAATCTACTTAGATAAAAAGAAAGGAAAAATATTCATGTGATAGCAATCTTTTCCAGAAACACCTAACCCAATGTTGTGTCAACTAATCATTTTTCTTCGAAGTTACATGGGACACTTGCTAAAAATACAGAGTTCCTGATCCTTCCTCCAAATCTGGCATGAGGCCAAGGAATCTACATTTTTACAGTCTAGGAGATTCTGATGTCTAGGGCAATCTGATGTAGCCAATCTAAGATCACATTTTGAGAAATATTGTTCTATACTCACATTTCATCATAAATTCTAGCCATTCAGCTTTAGAAATATCTAATGAAGATTGAAGAGGAGAGGGGACAGAGGTGTGTGTGTGTGTGTGTGTGTGTGTGTGTGTGTGTTTGTGTGTGTGTGTGTGTGTGGTGTGTGTGTTATGGTGAAAACTAAAGATGAAGAATGGCTTTGGTAGGAAGCTGGTCACAAATAAGCTGAAAGCATCATAGAAAATAAATGTGATTCAAGACCCAGACACTTTTATACATAAGAACTACTTTTACATATGTATTTTTTGGAATGTAGATAAGCATGTGTGCTGGGAGCCAAAGAAAGTCTACTCCAAAGGGGAGACTTCTCCAATAGGAGGTGAATGACGGCTAAAAGATCCTTGCTCTAATGATGCCATCTGCCCTTGCATTTTATCATTGCTGTCCTTCCCATGCACTTGCATGTCAGTCACATCCTATTTGAACATTGCCAGTACAGGATGATCAATCCTCAAAGGAAACATTCATCACTTTCCAGACAACCCTGTACTAAGTTCTCTGTGACTTCCATTCAGCACTCATCCCTAGCAGATAGGTGGTGGGTCCAGCAATGGTCAGCTCTGTTTCCCAGGGAGCTATGAAACTCAAGGTCAAATGCCATGGTCATCACATTAATGGTGAGGTGTAGGATGAGTTCCTGGTCATCGACAGCCGGTATGGACAAGCAACTTCTCCAGCAGTGGATTACCTAAACTAACAAAAATGGAAAGTGATGGTTCCACTTCGATGCCAGTATTTCTGGATCTCTATACCCACATCTCCTGTGAACTTTGGCAACAATTGTGCCATTATGAAACGTAAATGGATCCAGATATGCAGCAACACTGATAGCATAACCAAAAGTTTGCTAGCTTAAACATTCAAGCCATACCACTGTCTCATTTTGAGGCTTTTCTCGTGAGCTGAAATAACAAAAATAATTACCTAATTGGGCCTAATTATATAGATTGTTTTTCCCCATGAGTTATTTGCCAGCCTGAATCTACATTCACCTTTTTTATGTCCAACTCTCAGTGAAATTGGCTGAGCTAGTTTGGTGCATCTATCTTGTGCACAGACTATTGGTGACATCTGCAGATCCTTCTTCAAATACTTTCTAAAGGTAAAACTGATTGCTCCCCACCTTGTAGACACACTGGATCCATAACTTCATCCATCTGCAGACCTATGATGCCTCATTCCTTTTCCTTGACTCACCCAGTAGTGGGGCATTTTGGTTATGAAATATCTATATTTGATATCTCAGAGAGCCAGCAAGTCTCCATATTTCTCATTCCCCATAAATCCACAAATTCCAGATTTATTGTCATAATCCTAGGCCAGGAATATCTTTGCTAAGAGCACTCCATAGATAAGGTATTTTTTCTGATAAGTAGTATTGATTCCTTTATTAAGAGATCCAATTTTCAGCTTTTTCTAAAGAGATTATACCAAATTACCTGCTCCCCACCCTTGCCCACAGCACCTCATTTCTGCTCTTTCACAGAGAGTGAATGGATCATATGGTGGCTACTTTAATTCCTTCCTCCCCAGTATTAAAAGAGATAAATTAACCGAAGACACTTTGAACACTATCATAGCACTATTATACTTGTGGCACAGTTGTAAGTTAAATTATTAAATTAACTCAGCCTCTCCATGGGGATGATTAAGATAAATTTGACTTCGAGAGTATAGATGAAGTAAGACAGAATAGGATCTGTGGCTTACTAGATAATCCCAAGTGCTTCTGTTTTCTGTAATTTGACAGTGGGATTGGTTCACTTTTTCTTTTTAGTTGCCTGAGAAGAAGTATTTCAAGAAAGTTCTTCTAATAAAAGAGGGGAAGCTGAGAGAATTCTGAGTTTGCTGATGATTAAATATGATTAGATCATAAGCATCTGAGAGGAAAGGATTAAAATATAAATACATTAATCATGCAGAGTGGCTAGATACTGTAAGAATGAGGAAAAGAAACACAAGGCATAGGTTGGCAGTTACGTAGCATAAGAGAAAAAGATCTCAGAATTATACAGTGTAAGAGAGTTTCACAAAATAAAATGATAAAACAAGAGAAGTTCCATGAGACTCTGAATAATTCTAAGGTGACAAGAAGTTTATTCTAAGCAGGTAGGAAGTCAATGCTTCTCTGGTAAAGACAAATATGAAATGAAGAACAATATAAAGAGGGAAAGAGTTTGTAAAACTAGATCCACAAGAAATGAGGAATGTTGAAAATATTTAAAGCAGGAAAGGCTTACAGATCTCTAAGATAACTTATGGCATGATTATAAGAATTTACTCATCCCCAGAGAGAATAGAGTTTAAGAAGCGTCATGAGACTTTTAAGAACAATGGATGGAAAATTCATTCTTACCAGGAAATGTGGTTAAATACTAGGATGATCAACTAAAATATGTTGTAGCATCTACTTCAACAACACCATTATAAGTAGATTAATATCCATGTACTATAATAGGTAAATTCTAAAAGGAGACCAAAAGCAACATGTCTTCTCCTGTGCTTATAACTCTGTGACAAAATCCTACAGGATGACTGCTGAATTACAAATTTAATGACAGATATAAAATACATTGGAATGTGCCCTCACATGCCTATGTTTATGGACTTTTATAACACTTTTGCCAAAACAAAGCAAAACTAAACAAAATGACACCACTTACTTAGTTTCTTTAAACTCTGTTTCAGTGACTTACTTTCTTTAAACTCTATTTCAGTGATATAAAAGGTCTTTTATTATTAATTGAATTTTGTGATTTAGGTGTAATAGATGCCCATCTATTAGTATTTCTGTAGATATATACTATATATATAGTACATATACATGTACATATATAACTATAGATAGGTACTACAAGTTCCAAATAACTTTAATAAGAACAGACAATAGGGGTTCCTTAAATATGTAATTCATTTTTTGAATATTAAACTAACATTAATGATGTTAGAAGCACTTAATTCCAAATAATCATTGTGTATTTAATGGTTCTAAGTGTTTTATGTTGTATAATTAAATTTAAATTAGTATGTAAATGTTATTGATGAATATACTCTTTGGTACTTAAAATGAATTGAACTAGTTGTTCATATTTTGTGAATTTTTTTGGATTAGTTATTGAATTAAAGAGTTTATTTCCAAGAAAATACCTTCCATAAGTTGGTGTGCATCTGTTCAATTTGACACTAATCAGAGTTTTAATTCAGATCAGGACCATCCCTTGTGTTTGGATAATTGAGTGAGGACAAGATAAAATTTTGTCAGACTTTGCTTTCACCAAATGGGATCTCTAACAAAGAGATTATATTATTGTTCTGGGCAAACAATAAGCACAATGTGTTTTTACATATGTCTTTCAGTATTAAAGTTTAGTACTAAAGTTTATCATGTGATTATAGAGATATGTGAGATTATAAAATGAGTACTGAAATATCTTTTAGAATATTTACCTCATAAGCTTACTCCCGCCAATGCTGCCATGATGTGGGATATTTTGGCAACTCCATTTTAGGAACTGTTTTTAGACATCGGATATGACTCACAAAAGAAAATCAGTCTCATTGCTTTATTTTAACATTTTGGTAAAGAAAAAAAAGAGGTAACATTTTTCCAAACAGAGGAGATCTTGTGGGGCAGGCTGAGAAATCAATCCACATACAAGATGCAAAATAAGAACCAGAAATCAGTGGTTTACTAAGGTAACACCAGTTAGAAAAAGCCACAGAGTGGGGTGCCTGGGTGGCTCAGTCAGTTAAGCATCCGACTTCGGCTCAGGTCATGATCTCACGGTTCGTGGGTTCAAGCCCCATGTTGGGCTCTGTGCTGACAGCCAGCTCAGAGTCTGGAGCCTGTTTCAGATTCTGTATCTCCCTCTCTCTCTGACCCTCCTCTATTCACGCTGTCTCTCTCACTCTCTCAGAAATAAATAAAACATTAAAAAAGAAAAAGAAAAAGAAAAAGCCACAGAGTGAATGAAGGGTAATGTAATGTGATGGATAGTGGATTTAGATGATTTTTAAACTCCCTTCCAACCCTAAGAGTCTGTTATTAATGTTATTTTTTTCTGATTCAGAATTTTGTCACACTTCACCAGATAGGTTATCCCTCCTCTTTAGACACCTATGTTGTTAAGTGAATATTACTCCTCTGCAGCATCTCGTCCAAAGTGAAATCACTGCTCCAAAGCAGAAAGATGTTAGCCTGTGGGTATGGGAGTACGCAGGTGTGCACATGTGCAGGTGGTGACTTTAACATTATTCTCTGACTTTCAGCAAATTGAGTCATTTCTAATGGAGGTAGAGAAATGAGTCTAGAGAAAGTTGGCACCAAAAAAAAAAAATGGAATATTTGGAGAAGATTGCCTGCACCTGATCTATTTACTACAAACACAATGTATTATACCACATACAGCAGAAAACACATTCTCCTTCAGCAGGATAAACATTCAAGGCTTTTTCCATTTTAGATCTCAACCTCTACTGTTTTCCGACACACATGTGTTTTTACATCAAACCTCTTCAAATGTCAATGATTTCCACACATTTTTATTAAGAAGTACCACGTATTGCAAGATATTAAAATTTTGTATTATGTGTTCTATTAAAAGAACTAAAATCTATTCCTACAATTTCCATGTAAATGCAACTACCTCTACTGTTGTTATAAGAAACACATAAGATTGTTTAATGTGTCATTAGCCACAATATGAAAGACTGGAATGTTTTTAGAGTTGTCTAATTATTTTGCCTTTCCCCCCAGGCTCAAAATTCAGTTTGCAAAGTGCACAAACTTCTATGAATACAGATGATCAATACAGCTAATATCATCACTGCGAACCAGGCAAAGCATTCAAGACACAAAATAACAAGAAGTAAAACTTTGCCAGTTTTTCAGTTGTCTCCTCCAAGTAACAACATTGCTAATGCTAAACACACATTACCAAGTGGTGCTACTGCTTGGTCTCACTACATTAAACATTTATAAATTCATTACTTACTACTTCAAACATTCATTTATATTTTCTTACATGGAATTATTATGCATTTAGTTTTTATTCATTTAAAAAAGTTCCACTGCATTAGGTCTTCAAAGGGATTTCCAAAGTGTTCAATTACTTCTTCTAACTGTGGCTTTTTCTTTTTCTTGGAAAAAAGCCAGGTTCCCAGTCTTTGCACTTTCACTCTTACTCTCTTCATCCACTTGTTTCAGGGGCTGTGAAAAGAGGTTTTCTTTCATGGCTGCCTCAACAGTGAGGGTTCCTTTCTAGCTTTCAAAAATTCAAGCTTAAAAAAAAAAATTAAACTGGCGTCTTTATAATGCCGTAGCTTTTGCTCAGTGAGGACTCAAACCCTCTGAACAATGAATGCTTGTCTAAAGCAACTATTCACAGAAGGTACTGCCTTCTGGGGAATGGGAAAAGTTTCTACCTACTGACAAACGGGAATAGCATAACAGAATAGAACTGAACCCAGCGCAAAGTGCCTCACGTTTCCAGTGCTGAAATAAGGCGATCGGTTACGGCCCCTCTGCTACTGATCCATTCTAAAAAGAATGCTAGAGAATATCCAACAAGATCAAGAAGCAGTCCAGATGAGATCATGTGAATTCCTTTGAAATGTCTTTAATTTACAGATTTTTCAAATGTTTGGAGAGGTTGGAGGTGTTATCCACATGCATGAAATAGAACTCCATGACTGAACTCTAGGGAGAGTCTGAGAAACAAAAAATAATAAATCCCGAGAAAGTTGTCTAGTGTATATAAATAGCTTTAACAGTCACTTGAAAATTTAGTTTTATATCATCTAGATCATGAGACTTTCAAAGGTTCCTGAAAGAAATATCGACGTCATGAATACTGTTTGTGTCATCTTTCTCACTATTTATTAGCTCCTCTTATCCAAGGAAGGACATAAACCTATTAGAAAGAAATAAAACAAATGTTTTGCTTTAGCTTTCTCACTAAAAGATTGAGCCATCATGACTGCTGGTTTGTGACTAGGTGAGAAACATTTCAATTTTTTCATCCTGTTCTTGATTCTATAGATGGGAGAAGGAGACGGCACGGAGAGGTGGACAAAGGTAGTAGGTTGTCCATTTCTGGGCTCTCCTGTCTGCTTCTTGCCCTTCATTCCCTTCCCATTTCAATTTTTCCCTGGTGCCACACAGGTGGGGCTGCTGTGGTCCCTATGGAGACTCTAAATTGGATTTACAAAGAAAGGGGGATTGAGGGAAGACAGGAGAGGAAGGTGACAGCAGACAGGAAAGAGTAGGAGTGGGGATGTGGGGAGGCAAACAAGCTTTCAGAGAAGAGCCATGGGAGATTTTACAAGACGTTGGGACCTTAAATTCATTCTGGTCCTGTCTGATCCAGGCTCCCACTGTTATTCAGTGGTAAAGTTAGAACTAAGAAATGTTGGGGTCGTTTTCCGTTAGAGCATAAACATGCCAAATTCCTTGGACGTATCTTGAACAGACCCCAGGGCACAAAGGAATACATCATTATTTTCTATGAACATAAAACAAAAGAAGTTACATTTCAGTTAATTCTATTCCTTGAAAAGAAGAAAATTAACTATCTTATATGTGGTCCCTTATATAGAAAGCAGAAACCTTTACTTTAGATTCTTTCTCGAACTTTTTTTTTTACATTTAATTATATGTATTTGTAGAAGCAGTTTTTGATTTCTCTCCTTCTCTCTCCCAAAGATTTCCTCTCCTAGAGTCTAATGGTATGTACAGTAATTACAGTTTTCTTACAGACAGCATGAGATGTATGGGAGGCTGGGTCCAGGGAGTCTTTATAGATTTCTGAACACACCTGATTTACCCAGAGTGGTGCTGTATCTTTTGATATCTCATCTTTATTTAGCTTTGTCCAACACTAGTGGTCCATGTATATGCTACTCCTCACCCTGTACTTCCATTAACTTTCTACAGCAAAATTTGTAGTAAAGAATTCCCCAATTTAGCCTTTGGAAGGAAGAAATTTCACCCCAACTTTAGGAGATTGAGAAAGAACAATTTAGAGCTTTTCAAATCTATTTTTATAAAATGAACAAATGTAAATTTTCCCGGTTATTACTGTTGATGAGTTTCTTGGAAGTGAGTGGCAATATAAGTGCTTTAGCAGTTAAGTTTATATTCTCCTTCTGCTGCTTTATTATTCAGAGACTGGGTGTGGAACTTGTGGTTTATTGAGGCTTTTTCTCTGTCTTCCAAAATGGTCTGGTTTACTGCTTGTTAGCACTTCCTAATGTTAGACATGGAATAAAAGAGGTGGACACAAACTGAAATAGTTTACCACTTTTCTAACTTTTTAAACATTAGGAAAATAAAAGACTGATAATAAAACTTAAAATGCACTTTTCCCATCTATCCAAGCTCTCTTTTATCACTATTTCCATACATAATCCAGAAGTATGTATATTGTAACTGTGTGAGATATAATTATTATATTTAATGGTTAATTAGAAGAGTTTAAGCTTCTAGGGGCTCCTGGGTGGCTCATTCAGTTAAAACTGAGCTCAGCCTAACCAGTTCATGTCATGATCTCGGGATCCAAGAATTCAAGTCCCACGTTGGGCTCTGTGTTGACAGCTCAGAGCCTGGAGCCTGCTTCAGATTCTGTGTCTCCCTCTCTCCCTCTGCTCCTCCCCACCTCTCACTCTGTCTGTCTCTCAAAAATAAATAAACATTAAAAAGATTAAGAAAAAGAAAAGTTTAGGTTTTCAGATATCAGATATATTAGCTTACATTAGGTTGTGTTTTCTTCTCTAGTAGTAAAACCTTCAGAATTCAATCAGGAATAGTCAGTCATGCAAAATAGGCCTTATAACTTACACTTTTTACTGATTATGAACTATTCATCTAAGTTACATGAACAATTAATAAAAGAAACTAAAAACTGATATTCATGTGTTTGCAGGGCTGATTCTCCATCTGCTATTGTAATGCCCCCAGCAAAGAAAAACAAAGTTTCTAGATCTCATCCATATGGCTTTGACATAGAGGTTAAGTAAATTCAATTTATCCTTTCCTACTTGCCTCCAATAGGAAGTAAGGATACGCGGGTATAGGAGAATTTTAAAGCAGATTGATCATTGTTTTAGTCTCAAGGAAGACAGATTCCAAAGCAAAAAGCATTAAATAATATACAAATTATTTTATTTAACAACACATAATAAAGGTATAGCAGACGTGAAACTTCAAGAACTGGCAGAGACCAACGTATTGAAAAGAGAAATTTTTTTTAAAAATAGAATTTAAACCAAATATAAACAGAACTAAAATGCAAGACTTTGACATACTTTTTAAGACTTCAGCATATTTACTTCAAATATTATTTGGATATTTTGATCTTAAGTTGACAAAAAAAAGTATAATGGAAACATAAACACTGTATATATACAAAACTCTGTGCCATAGAATTATAAGGTTTTTTCCCTTAAATATCTATTGTCTATGTAGTTGAAAATAGACCACATAACAAGGAAAATCTAAATAAATTATAAAAGCAGAACTTGCACATGCTATAATTTTTGACTAAGGTGTACTATAATTGGATATTGCCTTAATCAGAAAAAAGGAAAGGAAAGGAAAGGAAAACCCTTAACAGCCATTAACTAGAGATTTCAATCATTATCCTTAATTATTGGGTCAAAGAAACAATGAAAAACATCATCATAAATTAATGATCATAAGTATACTACACATAAAAATTATATGATATGACTAAGGCTACATTCAAAGTAAATTTGTAACATTACATATTTTCAGTAGTAAATAAAAATGACAATAAGTTAATTATTAAACTAAGCAGACCACTCACAATTCACAGAGAGCAATCAATTAAATTAATAAAACAAAAAGCATAATTTTTGACAAAGTCTGAAGAACTTAAAGAACTCCTGAAATCTAATGAAGGAAATGGAAACATACACAAAATTATGATAGATAAAAATGAAAATAATAACTAATATTTTCTTAGTACGTACTATGTGTTGGGAACTCTTATGAGCACATTATCTTATTAAATCTTCACCTTTAAACCCTATGAGATAGAAACTATCCTTTCCTTCTTTCAGATACAAGAACATGCCAAAGACCAAAAGGCAACATGAGGGTTTGATCCTCCATGTACTGAGACCAGTATTGTGCGTAAATTTCCTCAGGCACGGTGGGTGCTTCACATGTGAATTATTTCACTTGTTAATTTTCTTAAATTGTTCACTATATTGCCATATATGCCCTTTATTTTAAATGTTGATAGCTGTGGGGGGTTTTTTTATTATGTTTTCACTAGATTGTAAGTCCTTCAAGAGCAGAAGGATATTTTTCAAAAATCTTTGTAATCTGAAGATCTAGCAGGATACTTAGATCATATTACTCAAAGATTGCTGACTGAATAAATAAATGGATGAGTGAGTGAATTCTGTAGGGCACATCTCAAGTTGCACACTAACATGTAGACTTGGCCTTGATGTAGTCTGATAAACTATAAATAGCTGTTAGGCTGTATGGTTCATAAAGGCCAAGACCCATGTCCATCTCTTCCATATTTGTTATAACTCCCACACTGAACATAATACTCAGCCCCGAGTAAGGGCTTAGTAAAGAAGAACTGATTTACTACAAGAGTGAATTAGTTTGTCCATTCATTCTCCAAAATAAGGACAAGACCTCTAGACCAAAAACCCTTCAGAGCTATGATTACATGGTGAAGTGGACCCTGAAACAGCCAAAGTTAATCTTCTTGCTATCGCATTCACCACAGCAACATTATATTGGGACACCTTATGATAACCTCTGCTTTATGTAGCAGTATTACGCATATCTAAAAATTAGAAATAAACCTGATTAGTCTGAATCATTAATTCTGTATCTTATATCATAGTATGTTCACAAATAATACAGTTTCACAGCTTCCTTGGAGCCATAATTGATTATTAGATATAAACAAATATCATGTATAATTTTTGCTATTGATGTATATAATTTAATATTAAACACCCTTCCAAGAGAATCTTGCAAAAGTGATAATAAATATGCAACTTGTGATATTTTGGCAAATCCTGAAGTGATTATTTATTTAAATGTGTCTATTTATAAATTTATATTCCTCAGTTTAGATGGTTCAGAATTTCTTCTTTTTTCATTCTTATTAGTGAGTAGAAAAACTTTTTTTTTTAATTGAATGTAGCCACAAGTCAATATTTAGATATACAGTTGATTCATCAACAATATGTGGGCTAGGGGTTCTGACTTCCATGTTGTCAAAAATCTGTTTTTAAACTTTGGCTCCCCTAAAATTTAAATACTAATAGTCTAATGTTAATTAGAAGCCTTACTCGTAACATAAACAGTCAATTAAAAATATTTGGTAGTTTGGAGCACCTGAGTGGCTCAGTCGGTTAAGCATCCAACTCTCGATTTTGGCTCACATCATGATCTCAGGGTAGTGGGACTGAGCTCCATGAACCTGCTTAGGATTCTCTTTCTCTCACTCTGACCCTCTCCCCTGGACTTAAGCTCACTCTCTCTCTTTCTCTCTCTCTCAAAAAAAATTTTTTTTGTATGTTATATGTATTATATACTGTATTCTTACAATGAAGTATGCTAGAGAAAAGAAAATGTTATCAGAAAATCATAAAGAGAAAATGCATTTACAATCCTGTACTGTATTTATCAAAAAAAGTATGTGTACAAGTGGACATGTGTGGTTCCCATGTTGTTCAAGGTCCAACTTAGCTTTAAAATTTCTAAACTAAGAAGTAATTGAAATTAGCAAATCGTTGGGGGGAAATATGCACTATCTTAATGCTTCTTAGACATGTAAAATCTCCAAAATCTAGAATAATCCTGAAGATAGTTTAAAATGAATTAATTTTATGGAGATATAAACTTCTGAGCCATTCTGATATCTTTTAGGTTCATGTAGAAATTAATCTTCCACGAACCAAGAAAAAGTCTTGCTAATTAATCTGACTTGGTGCTTGGTTTCAAAAGAATTAAATAATTATTTTACTCTTCATAAATTTTCAGTGAAGGCTGAGCTTTGAGATGTGCTTGCCTGGATGGTGACTGAGTAAAGACACAGGATTATTTTCAAGACTTTATTTTTATAGTTTTACTTTTTGATATTATTAAATATTACCTTGCTTTCTAATTTTTTTTCATGTATCCCTCTCTGCACACCATCTTCATGAAGAAAAGTTGATAAGTATTTTCCTCTTTAGAGATTCTTCTGTGATGTTTCAGAAAGTATCTTAGGTATTAAAAAGGCAAACACCTTTCATTTTAAGTATAGTGCTAGAATAGCAATCCATCATCTCTCTAACATCTTTTAGATAGACACTTACCAGCTAAGTAGTCATAGTGAAGTCTGGTTGGTTCCATTTGGAAAATTCTCTGATGCTCTCCTTCCTGCTCCCTTTTGCTTTCTGAGTGAGCTGGTACGTCTAGAAGCACAAGAGATTTGGCTCTCTGGCTTTCTTTTTGATTCTTTCTTGACTTAACCAACTGGGAGTTGAGGAAATGGAATTGTGCTTAGTAGGAGTAATTGACAAACCTTGATAAGTTTTCCAAAAAGCTCAGAGGTGAAAGAGTGAGGGAATGGCCATCAGGGAACTCTGCAGAGAGTAAATATCATTGGGAAAAAGAATGACAAAGGTGGCCAGATTTTCCAGTTCTTTTTAGCAACTCTTTCCAACTCAACTGTGCATCTCAAAAGATTCTAGAAAGCCAGAAGTACTTTTTAAAAGACATGCAGTGGGTCTGGATGCTTGCTTTTCCCCATCAGACTCCTAATCTAAGGAAAAATCATGTGTTTTGTATACAATACTGATTTGCAAATTTTAATTAACTAAATCTACTATTATTTTAGTGTTTATAAAAGAGAATTTCACATGAGTAACATAAAAGTATCTAGGCTATCAAAAATTAATTCTTCAAAAATTCTTTGCTACTCTTTCATATGCTTTAGAAATACCAAAGAGATATGGCAGTTATATGTCCCTCTATCATTCATAACTGAATAAAAGGCTCTGAGATAATATTTCTAATCATTTCCTTACTGAAACAGTCATCTTCATAATTAAAATACAATTATGAGTTCCTTTAGATCAGTACTACACAAAGTGTGGTATGGTGTGCAAACTATTTGCTGCAGACCACCATTGAGATAAGTTGAGAAAGGGAAAATAGGCATTTATATACTTTTAGAGCAATTTAACATGACTAGGATATTCAAGTAAGTGGTTTTGTGTTTTACAATAATATCAGTTGGTGATGGAGGGGAAAGAACTCATCCTGTTAAGATAGCTTGGAAGCACAGGGTTAGATAATGAAGAATGTAGTTGTTCATGACTAACAACACTAAACCACAAATCTGAACATGAGTTACATTTTTAATTGAGAGAATTGGTGGTATAAAGTGCATTGTCTCTATGAGAAATAGAAAATAGTGTTTTGATAATCAGAAATTATTGAATTTTACATCATATTGGGTTTGGTTAAACACTGGAACAGCTGCATGTGATTTTGACCTGTGGAATTACAAAGGACTCTGCATTGTGTAAGAGGGCCCCATACTTGGTTTAATTCTCTGTGGTTGCTGCATTGAAATTAATGATAACTTCATTTTTGAGCCTGTGTATTGCAAGTGAAATTCAATTTTAATTGTGGCAATATAGAGTGCATAGAGGCAAAGAAGACAAATGCAACAAGTGTGGCAACCATTCCTTGCAGCTCTGTTTGCATATACCTTCCCACCACCTTGGGAGCACAGGATTCTTGTGGACCCACAATGCACAAGGAATTCAAGGAGACTCAAAGTGAATTCTAGGTAAAAGTGTTATGTCTGTGACTATAGGAAGGGAGCACACTGACAACACCAAGGGGTCATGCTTTGAATGTAGACAGAAGCCAATGTTATTCTAGGAAACACAAACAACCATGGAATCCTATCATATTCCTTCTTCTTCTATATCAGCCAACCACTTATACTACAAACGAAAGAAAAGGTACAGAGAGAGCATCAAATAATTTCTTTCCTTTTCAGTTCTTTATTACTCATGAGTATACTGAAAGCAGGGTGTTGATCAAATGTGTACATATCAAGAAGTAAAATAAAAACATTCGAAATAGTTTTTCACAGAATTTCCACTGTTCTATTAACAATGGAATATATATGAATATATGAGCTATAAAATATGAATTATAATTTCCGGTGATTTTACATGCAAAGTAAATGTTCTGGTAACTTGTATTAGGATTGACATTGTATAATATAAAGATGAGTAGTAAAACATGTTAAAAACTTAAAAATTTTAATTTTCTTTACTTAGAACAACATTGAACAGCAAATAATAACATGACATGTTGACAGAGGGACTTGCAGAAAAGGGGAAAATATATTTAATGCCTTTAATGGTAATTTTTTCCTATTTTCTGAGCAAGAGCCTCCACATTTTTACTTTGCACTGGATCCTACAAATCATATAGATGGCCCTGATTAAACAGAATGTGAAGTGCTTGGATTAAATGGTGTCATTTGCTATTATCCAGCTTATATGGCAATATTAGTTTAGAAATGATAACTTCAACAATTTAAACAGGTTTCATTACTATAATAGTTTCCTAAAACCAATGTACACTGAGAGGAACTAAGGAAGGCATAGAGTATACTGTATATCCTTCCTTATTTGGGTCCAGGGCCATTTTCTCAGTATTTTCAGAGATAAATATGTCTTTGGACATATTGGGCAATTCTGCCTCAACCACTCATTAGTTCTATAAGTAACTTAACTTATTTGAATGTCAGTTTCACCTGCAAATGGAATGCCTAACTTAATATTTATTATAAAGATAAAATCTTCTAACATGTGCCAAATACCTAATAGCTCCTTAACTTTATCACTGCATTTTCCAAGTCTATCATTGTTCTGTGGGAGCAATAAAGTTAAATTTGCACCATGAATCCTTTTCTAAAAGTTTTTGAAAATTTTTTTGCTCACCATTGAGTAACCAAAGAAAAGCATTGAATATTTCATAGGAATAGAGATCACTATCCAAAACTGCCTGGCATATATTAAGTGCTTAACAAACATGATAGAAATGAATAAATAAAATAATCATAAAACAAAATAAAAAGTATCTCAGGTACAGCCTGGATTCATATCTTGGCTTCTCCCATTACTTTATTTCTCACTTTCTTCATTTTAAAAATGAATATCACATTTGCCTTGTGGAATTATTATAAGGAGTAAATGACATATAGCGTTTCCGTACAGTACCTGATACATAATAACTGTTCGGTCTACGTTAGCTATACCAATATGTTGAGAATTTCACACTTTCCTCAAGATTTTATTATAATCCAAGTCTCTCGTTCTCTCTTTACTGTAAATGGAAAAAAGAGCAATACTCAAGGAATTCATAACCCAAAGGAAATAATAAAAGTAAGTGTAATAGAGATTAAAGAAAAAATTCAAACCTATTTTCTAATTCATGCTTGTCACTCTATGTTTCTCACTCTAGAACTTGAAAAAGTTGGGTCCAACAGTCTGGTAGATCTTCTGTTTATTTCCACTGTATCACAAATGGACAAGTGGACAAGGAAAATCCCCTTCCTTTTCAAATATATATCTGATAGTTTCCCTTGGGTGTTGACTTTGAAACAGAATAGCCTCATAAAAGACATGGAAGAAATAAGAAGGAACTGTTTACCGACTTACTGAAAGAACTAAGATGTAACTCCTTTATTTAACTGAGTTATATAAATTTTGCATAAATGTTTTTATTCTACAATTTAAATACTGAATTTTATCAGAGAGTAGCATGTGTTTCGGTATATAGGCCACTGGCATCCCAGGAGACTGAATGTTAGTACTAGTTTGTGTAATTCTTAGAAAGACTCTATGGAATAGAGAAGCCTGGTAATTAAGGATTACAGAGAACAGTACCGAGAAGACTACACACCTGTGAAGAAGAGATTATTTTCTGAGACTCTTTATGCCCCACTGCATTTCCTGTCCATTACTTTATGGTTTGGATGAGCCAAACTCTTACTTCAAGGATACCCTTTCCATAGTTGCTTTCCTGCCTTTTCATAATTATAATTAGTACCTATTTAAAAGCTACTACATGCCAAGCACTGTTCTAGGAATTTTACATGTATTAACTCACAACAAAACTATAAAAAAGATAATTTCAGTAATATGTTCAACTGAGAGGAAAGGAAAATGAAGCACAGTAAGATTAAGTAATTTGCTGAAGGTAACCCTTGTAAGAAGAAGCTGTATCAGGGCTCAGTCATGGCAATCTGACTCAGGGTCCCTACTCTTCATCACTTGACTTTACAGCTTCTGCATCATTCCCACTGGAAAACTGGACACTGAATCAGGTATACTGATTCAATTGTATCAATACTGATACACTTCAAAGACTGAATTGTATTTGTGCAGTTCTCCTTCCTATTTTCGATGTCAGGCATTCAGGAGGTGTTCAGAAATACTTATTGAATAAGTAAAATATATGCTATCAGAATATCCAGTACAGATTTTTTTTAGCTTTAGTTCCATGGGAATATACACATCTTCAACTATATTTAGCACAAGTATCACTGCAACCTTAGGTCGGTATGTCAATACGAACTTACCATCCAAGCTTCCCTCTTCTCGGAAATTGAAGACACAAAGAAATGCTAAAACATTCCATGCTCATGGATTGGAAGAATAAATATAGTTAAAATGTCATTACTACCCAAAGCAATCTACACATTCAATGCAATCCCAATCAAAGTTGCACCAGCATTCTTCTCAACACTAGAACAAACTATCGTAAAATTTGCATGGAACCACAAAAGACCCCGAACAGCCAAAGTAATATTGAAGAAGAAAAACAAAACGGGAGGCATCACAATCCCAGACTTTAGCCTCTGCTACAAAGCTGTCCTCATCAAGACAGTATGGTATTGGCACAAAAGCAGACACATAGACCAATGGAATAGAATAGAGAATTCAGATTTGGACCCAAAAATGTACAGCCAACTAACCTTTGACAAAGCAGGAAACGTATCCAATGGAAAAAAGACAGCCTCTTTAACATGGTGCTGGGAGAACTGGACAGCAACATGCAGAAGAATGAAACTAGATCATTTTCTCACACCATACACAAAAATAAACTCAAAATGGATGAAGGACCTGAATGTGAGACAGGAAACCATCAAAACCCTAGAGAAGAAAGCAGGAAACAATCTCCTTACTCTCCACCGCAGCAATGTCTTACTTGACATATCCCCAAAGGCAAAGCTATTTAATGGTTTCCAAACTTATAGCCACATTTTTGTAGTATTTATCTTTTGGAAACTTTGGTCATTCCACTTACCCACTATGGTAGGCAGTGGGGTGCTAATCCCCAAAACCTGTGAATATGTTACCTGGTTGGCAGAAGAGACTTTACAGATCTGATTATGGTAAGGATCTTAAGATCAGTGATATTTTGGGTTATTGGGTGGGTCTAATGTATTCATATGGGTCTATAAATGGAAAAACTTTTCTCAGTTGTGGTCAGAGAAAGATATCACTACAGAAAATGCAAAGTTGCTGATTCTGAAAATAGAGGAAGGAAGGCATGAAGCAGGGGGATGCAAACAGCCTGTGGAAGATGGAAAAGGCAAGCAAACAGATTCTCCTCTGGAGATCCCAGAGAGGAAAACAGCCAGCAGTCACCCCGATTTTAGCTGATGGAGGCCTGACATTGGGCTTCTGAGTTAGAGAATTTTAATATAATAAATTTTTGTTGTTTGAAGCCACTAAGTTTGTGCCAGTTTGTTATAGCAAATGCAAACGGAAAACAAATGCACCCTCTGTACTCATCCAGTGACTCTTAAGAGAATTCAGGAGTGGTGTGTGGCTTGAGTTCGCTCACACAGTACCCACGGCGTTTTTCTGTCATAGACCTGTTCTACTTTCATATTGGTGTAGAGGTTTCAGGGGAGGGGCAGAAAGGGCTCCTGGTCATCTGTAAGTGAAAAATACATTTCCTTTCTGAAGTTAAATATCACAAAATCCATATGTAAGGAATGCAAACAGCTATCTCAGGGCCTAAACCAAAATTTTGGGGTTTAAGACTATAAAGGGATGTTTGGGAAATACCCACAATTCTCATCAAAATAATATGTTTGTAGTCTCATGCAGGAGAAAAAAAAAGAAACAAGATATGGTCACAATTCAGTAAATTGAAATTGTAAAAATTTTACTTTACCGTAGAAAATATTTTTGTGACTAAATGTGCACCTAGAAGCAGAGGCAGATATAGTGTGATGTGAATGACACTTAAACATCGTTGGGCTCCTCACTTGCATGGCCTTTCGAAAGCTCTGAGAGAGGCTCATACATTCCAGTAAAATTTGCATATGTGAGATATTCCCACTGCAATAAGTTAAGACTACTATTCTTACCATGTCTCCAACGCATTTTTCTTTCTACTGGGTGGCATTGGAAGGACATGTTGTATTTGTCATTTTCTATTCTTAAAGAAGGCCCCCAAACTATACAGATTCAGGCCATGAAAAACCTGGATCCATCTCTCTGTGAAAAGTAAAGACCAAATAGAGTTTGGATTTGCCATTAAAGCACAGCAAGAAGAAGAGTGTCCTTCCTTTTTCAGATATAAGATTTTCTAGTCATTGGAGGAGGTAAAGCATTGTTAAAGATATGTTTTTTTATGCCACTTAAGTCAAATACATGATTAATTCTGCTGATTTTGATATATTTTTTTGCACTGTAGCATGCCCTTGCAAGGAGGACACAATGATCTTTGGATAATGCTTTCTGGCTTGACCCCAAATGGTATTCTTGTTGTAAAATAATCCTTGGGAATTTGGGGACAGATGTACATGTATACTAGACAATACATATATATTTATTAATCACTTGCCACCATGCTAGGATTCATAAGGCTATAGCAGTGAATAAAATGTGTTCTCCTCCCTTATGGAGAGGTAGATAAGGGACATATAATAAACAAGTTAACAAATGAATCATTGTCGATGATGTTGAAAATCTTTGCATTAGGTGAAAAACACAGGCTTCTTTGAAATAGTGACATTTGAGTAGAAACTTAAAAGAAAAAAAGGAGCTATTCCCACAGAGATCTCTGCTTGAGGAGTTTAAGGCAGAGGACATCAAGTGCAAAAGCCTTAGATAGAGTTGAACTATATGGTGTTATAGATCAATGCTTTTCAGACTGTGGCCTGTGACCAATTTGTAGGTCTTGAAATCAATTTGGCGAGTTGTAACAATTTTTTTTAAGTGAAATAGAAGAGAAAAGAATAAAAGAGAAAAATCAGAGTGCATGGCATATTTCAAGAATACATTTTTTTTAAAGTGATGTTTGTGTGCATGAATATATGGATGCATGTGCATATGTGATTGTGCACATGCATGTAGGTGCATATATGAATCATGATGTAAAATGTACTTTTTTTCTATAAGTCTTGATAAAGAATTTTGAAAGACATTGTTGTACAACTTATCAAGGGATCTGAATACTATTCCACATGTAATGAGGCAGAGCTGGGATACTGAATATATATACATATATACACACACAAAAAGAGTGAGCTGCACAAAAGCAAAAGCTAGACCAAGGGATCCACTCTCATTTTTTAGCAAGATTAGATATATATATTTAGAAAGCTGAAAATCACACTCCAGGTCATGGTGCATTTTAAATCAGAGGTGTCCTTGGAGAGTTCAGGTTGCCATTCTCCTCTTAGAGACACCTATCCCACATTGAACTACCTTGGGCAAACTACAAGGAAGGCGCCCCCGTGGAATGGCCAGGTTACAAAAGCAGATGTCTCCTCTGAGGTACAGTGGCATGGCCAGGGTGACCAGGCCACACAGCTTAACAGGGGAGTTTCAGGTCGGGGTTTATTTCCTACCCAACTTTACCCACAGCTAAGTAGCTGTTACCTTGTAGGGAGTACAAAGCTGTATGTGGGATCCCTGGATATCCCCTGAATCTCCGCTGTGCTTTCATCCCAGCAATCAAATTCCAATAGTATGCTATCTTGGATGGTAATTGCTTGCTTGTCAGTTGTTAGGATTTTTAGGCAATATCAGTACCTAGTACAGTGTCTGGTTTGAAATTATGCCCAAAAATGATGTAATTGGAGATGTAACTATTTAGGAATCAACAGAGTGAATATTTAGATGATGATGTCAGAAAGCACACAGAGGTGGCACATAGAACAACCTAAAATAAAGACAACTTGAAGAGCCTCTGAGGGGCAGGCCAAGCTCTGTCTCACACTCTGAATGTTCCTTTTAGCCCCATCTGCTTTAACTCACTCTTCAACTTGCTTTTTAATGTTTGCTCTGACTTTTTCTTAATACCCATTTTCTTTCTTTTAGTGTGACTGTTGCTACTGAGCCCTGCTCTGACATTTCCACAAGCCACTTTGTTCTAGCATGAATCGCCTTTGCTTTCCAGTGTTCATGTCTTGGTTTGCCCCCTGACTATGATAATCAATCAAGTGATTTAGTCAATCTCATCGCACTGGAGAATCCGTCTGCTGCATGTCTAAGTCCCTGAGTCCTGACATTCTCCCCCACAGTGAGCCTGGCCCATTTCACCCTTCCATGCCTCCATGGGTTTCTCATATTGTGCTTTCATTTATCAAATGAAATTAGTTACCTGGTATATCACGCATTTTGAAATATTCATATGCAGGCAGAACATACACGACTATACATACCAGCAGTAATTGATGTTCAAAACAAACAGGGTGAATTTACTTATATTAAAATTGCCATTATTATTCAATTAAAATACTTAATTGATATAGTACTTTCATACCTAGCATAGTAAA
Organism: Hyaena hyaena; assembly: GCF_003009895.1. Lineage (NCBI taxonomy): Eukaryota > Metazoa > Chordata > Mammalia > Carnivora > Hyaenidae > Hyaena > Hyaena hyaena. The sequence continues at coordinate 391,977 of NW_024081923.1, forward strand.
CATATTACTTAAAATTCATATGAATCATTAACATAGTAATTAGAGAACTGTAAAGACTATTTCTAAATAAAATAATTTTTATCATGAAGACTGAGCACAGATTGTGATTCTCAAGAAGGTGGCTTCAGCTGTGTTTAAGTCAAGCAAATAAACTGAGTAAATTACTGACCAAGATTCCAGTGCCAATTCCAAGAGATTCAATTAATACTTACTTGCGAGTTGAGAGGTTCTATGTCAAATATGCAAATATCAAACAATATAAGAAGAAATAAATCACATAATTCATTCAAATTTATTGTTGGACAATAAAGTTCATTTATTTTTGTTTGTTTTTTACTTTAGTTTATCAGGCATGATTGAGCTTTTCAAAAGATATGGATTTTTGGGATATCTCCATTCAAATCTGAGTAATTGTAAATGCAAATGGGCCTGTTAAACAAGGTCTGTCTTTTTGTGCCAAGAAAAGTTAAATGACTAAATTCAGAAAATTCAATGAGGAATCAGAGTCAGCTTTACAAACAATTATTTAGGTCATGATGCCTTAACTTGGTCTTTGCTCAAGGAATCATTCCTTCAATTTAGAGCAAATTGTAGGTAATGGAAAAATTACCAAGAACAAGGGCTTTTGTTTATACACATATGCACTGATTTTCTTTTGAATGTGGGATATGTACAAAAATTATCTAAATTATGATGTCTATGGCATTTTTGTACCTCCTTTCCCCCATATACTCATATAAATAAAATCACTATCTTAGTTTTTTTTATTATTATTCAAACATAACTTTTGAAAGTGCAAGCCTGAGCTTTATAAAGTGCCATTAAAGCAGACAAAACCAAATGGAGTCACTGACAAGATTTATTTCAAGGTGATTGAAACCGCAACCTATATAGACTACCAATTCTTGATCAGATTAGCAACAGAGTGGTTTTTTTTTTAATATTATTTTAATGATACTGATATCCATAGTCTCTGTTCCTTTCTTTAAAAATTTTTCTAATGTTTGTTTATTTCTGAGAGAGAGAGAAAGACACAGAATGGTGAAGCAGGAGAGGGGCAGAGAGAGAGGGAGACACAGAATCCAAAGCAGGCTCCAGGCTCTGAGCTGTCAGCACAGACGCCGACATGAGGCTCGAACTCAAGGATCCGGATCTGAAGATCATGACATGAGCAGAAGTCGGACACTTAACCAACTGAGCTACCCAGGCATCCCAGTCTCCTTTTCATTTAAAAATGTTCTTGCAGCTTCCTTATCTTATTCTCTTAAAATAAAATCATTTGGCTATAAACAGAGTCAAGTGTCAGAATAGGAACCTGAGAGATCTGAGATTATAAAAAGGAAGGCTGGGAGTGTTCTTTCCACCTGTTATGTCAAAAAAGAATATGCTAGTCAAGCAGCATTATTCAGTCAGAGCAATTCTGCCCTGTAATAACTAATAATTATAATTTTGTTAATTTCTTAAATCAAAAAGTTTAATGCATAAGATTTCTTTATTCACTCAATTTGCTAAAAATTAGGGATTCCCAGATTTGGAAATTGAGTGGACCCAGAAAATATTGAAATAAAATAATAGTGATATTTTCTCCCTAATAAGAACAATAAAATAATTAAACAAAACAATCAACCAACCAAAATAAACCAGCCATCTGTTGGTATTATAAATTATTAAAAGCAATGTCACTTGACATCAAACAAGTATGAGTTATAATCTTAGAATAAAGGACAATCCTATAAATTATTTCAAATTAGGTTTATGAAAGTTCACTACTTTTTAAATGTTTTTTTTTGCTATATGCATAAAAATCTAGTCAAGAATCACATTTGTCCAGAGACTGATGTCTGATAACTGCTATTATAGAGACTTCTAAAATGCTGAGTACATATTTTATTTGCATGAAGGGAGTTTAAATAAATTAAGCTTTAATTATTTCTTCCTCCAGGCTCTCACTTCCTTATGTATGAAATGGGCATAATATGAAATGGGAGACTTCAGTGCATTAATACACTTGAAATCTCTTCTTTTTAAGTTTATTAATTTATTTTGAGATAGAAAGCACAAGCAGTGGATGGGGCACTCAGAGAGAGGGGGTGAGAGAGAGAATTCTAAGCAGGTTCTACACTGTCAACACAGTGTAGTCCCAATGCAGGACTCGAGCTCACAGATCACAAGATCATGACCTGAGCTGAAGTCAGACGTTTAACTGACTGAGCTACCCAAGTGCCCCATGCTTGAAATCTTTAGAATAGAATCTGTCACATACATAAGCACTCAATAAATGCCAACTGTTATTCTCACTGACAGTAGTGCTTAAGGCCTTGTTATACTGAGATTTGATTCATCTCTAAAACACCCATCTCTCAAATTGATATTAAATATCTCACAGGGGAAAAAAAGAAACATAAACAGATATTAAACTCTAGTGTATGGTATGCATGCTACATTGTACAGGTGAGGTGAACTGATGTAATTTTTTGCATCAAAGAAAAGATGAATTATAGATGGATAGAAGGATAAGTAGGTGAATACCAAGCACAAAGCATATGTAATAAATGCTAGTTATAGAATCTAGGTAGTGGACATATGTAAAAATCTTTCATATTTTCTGTTTTTTATAACGAAATAAAAAAATTAAAAAGTGCAAAATTTTAAAGTAACAATCTTAAAATGGTTACCACCATTAATTAAAATAAGAAGCTATCAGATGCAGACATTGTTCCTAACACCTGCCCGTAGTTCCATAGTTCTATCAAAGGGTAGGTTTTCTGCTGTTTTGCCTCCAGGTCGAAAATTGCTAGTTGTGATAGTGCCCCTATAGGCACGTTTGCCCTGGTTCCCTCTACAGCCACATATCAGAGGCTGTGGGAGGTCCTGGTACCTGCAGGCCCAACCTTGCATCTGGTATTGACTCACTTGATGAAGCCAAACCTGGCGACATGTGAGGATAAGTGTGAGCAGACTCTGGGAATGACTAAGAGTTGTAAATTTGTCCCTACTTTGGAGTCAAGTTTTTATAAAGTAGCACTGATATAATTTGATGATAATGCTCAGGACAAACAGCATTAGTTGCAAAAACGTGAAAAAAATAAAAGTGTGCTGACTACATAACTTGCCACAAAACCCTTGGTATTTGGGAAACCTTGGTGGCTGAGTCAGTTGGGTGTTCACCTCTTGATTTTGGCTGAGGTCACGATCTCATGGTTCATGGGATCAGGCCCTGCATAAGGCTGACAATGTGGAACCTACTTAGGATTCTGTCTCTCTGCCCCTCCCCCTCTTTGTGCACTCGTGCTCTCTCTCTCTCTCTCCCCCCCCCTCTCTAAATGAATGTAGAAATTTAAAAGTTTGTAAACTTTTAAAAAAGCACACAAAAACAAAACAAAACACTTGACATCATACAGTTTTATTCCTGTGTTAAAAAAGGTATATGTATGTGTATACGTATACACACACATACATACAAATACAAATACACATACATATATACACATATCCTCTGTGGAACTATAAAATGCTTTCAGCTATAAAATGTGGCTAGTTTTCATAATTCTTATGTTCTCTTTATAATTTCAGTGCTAAATTTTTGTTTTTGTTTGTTTTTCAACTGTTTGAGACATTTGTGGTGATTAACACATAAAGAATAATTCAGTGTGAAGTCAGAGCCAGTGAGAGTAGAAATGATTGTTAATGTCACCAGGTAAGGATTATTATTTTATTTTGGAAAATAAGAAAAAACATTTCATATATTTTAAAAAATCCAATTACAAAGAGAGAAAAAAATGAAGTCAATCATGTAAATATTTGTCATTCTATAGACAGTTTCTAGGTATTTTAGGGATATGTCTTCTTCTGAATGCTATTTTTTGTTTTTGAGTAGGATATCAAAACATGAAACAAACCTGTATAGTCGTATCTTCCCTAGGCACAGATAACTAAGTAAAATTTCAAGCAAAATTAATTATGCTTTAATCACGTGGATGTTTCTAGTAAGCCTTCTTTTTCTGAACTATCCAGATAATAACTGCCACTATTTTTTTATTTCTATATAAACATAATATCAGAGAAATACTGTTCTTCTATAATATTTTCCCACAATGGGGTGAGGCCATGACAAGAAGAGACTCACCAGGATTATTAGTAACAAGTAGACGTGGTGACTATAGTGTGTCAAAGATTCTTTAGTGTCCTAAATAGACTTTCCAAAACAAAGATAGGTAAGAGGAATTTGAAGCTAGAGATGTCCTTAGAAATGTTCTTTTATGAATGAAAAACTAATGTCCAAGACAGTTAAAAGATTCACCTCTGAAGTCCATCATGGAGTCAGCCAAGTCACCGGGTCAGTTGGTCGAGACCCACCCCACATTGCCAATACCTGTATTGCAGGATTACTCTTTTGCCATATAGAAACAAGATTTTGGAAGTAAAACCATATGGAAAAGATTTATCTTAATATGAGTAGACGTCTGTTTATAATCAGGGACTAGTAACAAGATTATATTTAATTCTGAATTATTTAAACAAGATTTATGCAATTTACATACAGATTAAAAATCATATAATCTACAAAACATAGTGGGGAAGAAGTAAGAGTGATAGAGAATCCTTCACCGTGGATTTTCTGGCTTGAGAACACTTAAATAAGAATTCAGTACATCAAATATCTATTTTATGTCAGACACTTTGGTGGCCTATTTAATGGTATCCATAAACCCTGCCCTCAAGGAGTTGACGCCCTCATCAAGTAGATGAGGAAGATACCCATACATAAACAGCATTTACAAAGCTGTGTTTTGCAAGATTGATCAGAGAAGTGAAAACTGGAGACAGGTATAGGCATAAATTAGGAGGCAGACTGGCCAAGTATAGGACAGAAGTAAAAGGCTAAGGAACTGGCAATTGACAGTGGGAGAGTGGGCAGTTAGTGGCAGGAAAAGAAGATACATTTTCATTCAAAACCTGAGAATTCTGGTGGATTGATTTCTCTTTGTCTCTCATTCTCCCACTACACCTTTTATACATTCACAAAAACAAACAAAAAATGATAGAGTTCAGGTATGAAAAATTACTGTCACATCAACCCCAACAAACTTGATCCCCTTCCAATAATCTTTCTGAATGTCAGCACCATGTCCAAACCAGGGAATCATCCTAGATTGCCCCTTGACTTTCAATCTCCACATATTCTATCTTTCAGGTTCCCATTAATACTACCTCCTACATGGGTATTTTTACGTGGACTCCCCTACATTTACACTGTACCATTTTTGCCCTCCTCATCTCGCTCATTTAGACTACAGAATCTGGGCTTACCCTCTCCAAACCTCTTAGCTGTTTCCCAGAATCCTACATAATAGGGGCCATCACCTACAAACTAAAATTTAAGCTCAATTGTCTGTCACTAAAGGTATTTTGTGATTTGATCTTTATCTGTATCACCTCACCTCCCACCACTTCCTTTCCTTTTTACTACCAAGTCTTTTCTCCAAGAATTTTGAATAGTTAAGAGTTGCAGGAACACGCCACCGTTTTCCACTGCTGTGCCTTTTCACTTGTGGATATCCAGCTGCTAGGCAATGCTCTATTTAGACCACATGACTGCACTAGTGAGTCGATGGATAAATAAATGAATTTACTGTTGTCCTTGGTTGGAATTTTTCAGAGCCTCAAATACTTTGTGTTTTGTTCTCCTAAATGGACCTTAAATAGATGGACCATTTAAACAACTGTGTACTCAGACTATGTTACACACTTGAATAAAAGGACAAATCATTTATAATCTGCCTAACAACACAGCATACAATATTCAGAACAAGTTAGAAATTAAAAATATTTTATTTAAGGCCATAGTACACAATATGATGCATTAGTTACTGGTATCTGCCATGTAACAGGAATCTGATAAATATTTGAAACTAAGGAAAGAAAACAGAAAAGCAAGCAAGCAAAACAGAAAGAGAAGGTAAGAGAAAAATTATCTGAATTTAAAAATCCAAGAAGTATTCTGGATTTTTTATCCAAAAATTCTCACATATTTTTAACCCAAGAAACCTTTGTACAGACAATATTTTATTACAAAACCCAGTATGTAAAGGAAATATATTGTTCATTCCATTAGGTTTGCAAATACCTGATCATTTGCTACATGTTTGGATTGTATTAGAGACATAGCAAAATACAAGATCCCTGCTCTCTTGGAGCTTTACTTCTAGTAGTGAAGATAGATAATAAACAAGAAATTTTCAAATGGTGTAAGTAATATGAAAATGACAAAACAGGATATTGTGATTGAGAATGATGGGCAGGAAGTTTGGCTCCGTTTGATTTGGTGATTGAGAGAGCTTCTGTGAGGAGGGGCTAATGTTTGAAGCGAAACCTGGATAAATGAAGATGAATCCAGACAAGGAAAATATCACATGCACTGGCCCTTTAGTGGCAACAAACTCATCAAGGTCAAGAAATGGAATGAATGAAAAACTACCATATAATCCAGCAATTCCACAGGAATGAAATGAAATCAAAACAGGTTATTAAGAGGATATTTGCATTCCCAAATTCATTGCAGCATTATTCACAATAGCCAAAATATGGAAATAACTTTAGTGTCCATTAATGGATTAACAGAAAAAGAAACAGAGATATTTACATATATTATATACATACCGCACACACACAATGGAAGGAAACCACAACATTTGCAACAACATATATGGACCTTAAGGGCATTATGTTTAGTGAAATAATCGACATAGAGACAAATGTTGCATGGAGTTACTTATACGTGAATTTAAAAAAATTAAAACTCATAGAAACAGAGTTTCAGAAAAGTGGTTGCCAGGGTAAGAGGAGTATGGGAAATAGGGAGATGTTGGTTAAAGGGCACAGACTTTTAGATATAAGATAAATGAGGTCTGAGAACCCAATGTAAAACATGGTGACTATAATTGATAACATTGTATTATATAATTTAAATTGCTAAGAGAATAGCACTTAAACGTCCTCAATGATAACAGATAAATATGTGAGGCGATGGATGTGTTAATTAGATTGAGAGAATTCTTTCACAATGCATAGGATAATCAAATCATCACATGTATACTTTAAATATCTTAACAAAGTTGTCAATTTTACCTGAATAAAGCTGAACAAACAAAAACACCCAAACATTTCCTGAGCACCTACCACGTGCCCATCACCGAACTTAGTACTAGGGATGCAAGATGAAAAACATACCTCTTGTCTTAGAGATTATGCAACATACAGAGAAATACACTAACATCATTTTAGACTGCTGCATTAATTGTGAAGGTAGCGATATGGAAAGATTGGTGTAAGGATCAATTATCCTAAACTGGTGACTGAGGAAAGGTTTCCTGAAACAGGTAACACCTGGATTTTGAGTTAATTAACCCGGCCAAAAGGGTGCTGCATGCTCAAAAAAAGTATAAGCTAAAGAAGAGACAGGTTTTCATATAGATGGGTGCAAAGGAGGTCTTTCAAGTTAGTGTTACTAAAGCCAAAAATAAAAACTGAATAGAAAATAAGATTTGGGACATAAATAAGCAACACATCAAGAATGGCTTCAAAGCCATTTCAAGATGTTCAAACACCATCCTGAGGTCAATTAAAAGCCATTGATGAATGTTGAACAGTAGACTGGACCTAGTCAGATTTGCATTTTAAATAGATCTCTGGCAGCTGGTGGGGAACATCTTGGACATATTTTTAGCCAGCTACTATTCTGGAAGAAAATTGCTTTTCCAGAAATGCCAAAGCTCTTCTGAATTCTTTAAACAACTTTTAACCAACTGTTTAGAACAGTTTTAAAGGGGGTTGCTTAATATTTACCTTATAATAATTTTTCATTTTCTAATTACCTTTGTAGTTTAAGGGCACAATGGCAAAGAAGCAGAATAAAAAGTGGTTCATGGTTTGCCCTATTAGCCATTCTGCTAACAGAAGACTGAGTTGTCCTTTGTTTTCTAATATCACTCATGTCTTCGATCCCAAAAGAGCAGTGAATTCATCTGACTCAGATGTGACCGGGGATCCTCTCTGAAGAATATCTGCAACCTTTTTGCATCTTTCCTCTAAAAATCTTTACTCCTCTAATTTGATTCCATAATGGAAATTAAATAGAAATCCATACCTTCTTAAAACTATCATGATTAAAAATATTGCACTGTTTTTACCAGAGGTGTCCATTGTCATGTTTTTTATCTTTTTGAACTTTGGACACTGAAGCACTGGTCTCTGCTCAAGGCAGCACACACCTAGGGCGAGGAGGCAGGTTTCATTTGTGTGTTTCAAGTGTCTGTATTAAGCTCTAATTAGCTATCCTATCTGGAAACTTCTAATACCTTTGAAACCATATCCCAGCTTAAAGTCTTGGCCAATATTGATATGCAGGTTTCACTGATACTATAAATACATTATTAAACTACTGTCTCATTCACCTCACCTATTACTGAACTTATTTATTTATTTATTTATTTATTTATTTATTTATTTATTGAGAGAAAAAGCACATGGAGGAGGGTAAAAGAAAGACAGGGAGAGAGAGAATCCTAAGCAGGCTCCATAATGTCAGCACAGAGCCTGATGCAGGGCTCATGCCATGAACTGAGATCAACACCTGAGCCAAACACAAAAGTCAGAGGCTTAAACCAACTGAGCTACCCAGGCATCCCTGGAGTAATTCTTTGAGTCTGTACCTCTGCCATTCTGTTTTCACAATTTGGCATAAGAGGCTAATGAAAACAATACCATTTGTGTGTACCTTTCTCTGGAAAGAAGATTCAAGATTTTTGTTTACTTTTTGAAAATGCAGTAATTGATTACTTTCACACTAGAGGTTAATTACTGAGCATTTGCATAGTTTTCACCAGATCAAGATAATTTGAGGAATTAATCTTTAAATTTCATTTTTGTTGTCTCTACTCTCTTTTTGCCAGCATTTACTATTCCCCAATTTCTTCCATATCAAAACCATTAACTATCATTGATATTATAAGTTTCTCCACCAATCTAGGCCAAGGCCAAAGATGCTTTTCCCCTAGAAAAAGAAATTAAAAAAAAAACAATCCTAGCACCTCATTTGCAAGAATATGGCCATATTCATTTGTTTAGTTGTTTATTATTTCATTCATTTACTGAAATTATTAAACCTCCTTTCTCTTTAATCAAATCTTAAAAGACAAATCTACTACCATTAAAAGACTCGGAGTAGGCACCAGAGACCAGGATGCAAGTCCTAAATTTGTAAGTAATTGTGGGAGCCAGATAATTTAGGATTTTTAGACCTTAGTTTACTCATCTAAAAATAGAGCAGATTAAAACAGTAGTCACTTATCTTAATTAGGTCATAAGCCTCTTGCAGAATCCCATAACTATAAACTCTCCAGGAAAGAGTTCATAGTTATGAACTATCCACATACATAAAAAAATTTGCATTTGATTTCTTGAGATCCATCGAATCCTAAAACCTGTGTATGAATGCTTGGGATTTCATAGACTCCTGGTTATGAAACATTGAAGTAAATGGTCTCTACCTTTAGTGTTCCTTAGAACCTTGCTATTCAAAGTGTGGTTCAGAAAGTAGCAATTCACCTGGTCATTTATTAAAAATCCCACATCCTGAGGGAACTTGGGTGGCTAAGTTGGTTAAGCATCTGACTTGGGCTCAGGTCATGATCTCTCGGTTCACGAGTTCATACCCCATGTCGGGCTCTGTGCTGACAGCTCAGAACCTGGAGCTGCTTCAGATTCTGTGTCTCCCCCTCTCTCTATCCCTCCCTCACTAGTTCTCTCTCTCTCTCAAAAATAAATTAAAAAATTAAAAAAATTAAAAAAGAAAATCCCAGATCCTGACCCAGACTTACTGCATAATAATTTGCATTTTAGGGGATTTATATGGACACTAACATTTGAGAAGCACAGCTATCACATTTATTTATTACATAAGTAAATTTCATGTAAAAGCAGAAAGGAAAGTAAGAATGATTATTAGAATGGTGCTTTCTTTTCTGTTGTCTCTTTCTTGGTCTCCCCAAATACAGACAAACCACAGCAAGAGTTTTAATCATGGACTCAGATCCATGGATTAAGTGAAGAGCTTTTCTTTTCTTTTCTTTTTTTTTTTTTTAAATGTTTTTTATTTATTTCTAGGAGAGAGAGAGAGAGAGAGACAGCATGAGCAGGGGAGGGTCCGAGAGAGAGGGAGTCACAGACTGAAACAGGCTCCAGGCTCTGAGCTGGCAGTCAGCACAGAGCCCGATGCGGGGCTCGAACCCACAAACCGTGAGATCATGACCTAAGCGAAAGTCGGACGCTTAACCGACTAAGCCACCCAGGCACCCCAAATGAAGAGCTTTTCAATAAAAGAAACTTAAATCTCTGTATTTTGTTTTTTTCATGGAAGAAATATTTCTTATATGATGTTGTGTTAATGATAATCATGATTAAATATACGTGATATTTGGGGAAGCTATCACTACTAATGGCCTCATTGACAAAATGGGAAGAAAAAAACCAAAAGTTAGTCTGGGTATGTAAATGTATTTCTAATGGCAGTAATTTATGTGAACCACTTATCATTTATGCTTAATAATATGCAGTATAATGATTATTACACAATCCATGGATAGACTCGGGTATCAGATTAACATTGCTGTAGGTTTTATTTAATTACAGTAGTAAAGTGCAGAGGTACATTTAGCCTCCATAATTTGTTACTCTTACAGCCTGGGAATCTGCTCAGAATTTTTCACAGTCAAGGCACATATTAGTTAAAAAGGACATGTTAAATATGAAAATTAGTGTTTTATATTAAGCTATTTAGTGTTAATATAGGATCTCTATTCTGAAGTGTAAATGTTCTGGTTCAAAACATACGAAAGAAATTTCAAACCATAAGTATTCATTTGCAGATGTCAGACTTGAACTTTCATATTATATCTGCTTAAAATTAAGATAATTTTTGAAGTCCTCCTGGGTAGATGCCACATTAGACTTCAAAACTGTGAACTCTCATATTTCCAAAATGACTTCTTAAAATGGAATAACTAAATGTATTAGAAGCATGGAAGATATAGGGATTAAGGGAAAAGAAGTAATCAAATATAGTAAAGAGAAACAAGGTTATGGGTGACAAAGGAGATACCTATGAAATGAGCAGAGTAAGAATCTCATGCATAAATGCAGAATTACTTTTAGTGAGCAAAAAAAGAATAGAGGACAAAATAAGATGTTTCTTAAGTGTTCATGCATCTTTTGTCATACAATAGTCAGTCAGTAATGCTCCATAATTAAATCAGTATCACTCTTTTTCTCCCTCTCTCCTGAATATGTTATGGTTGTAGTGTCTTTTAGTTTCCAGAAAATGTGTAATATATTTAAAAAGATGGTTCACCATTGTATTTCCAATAAAGATTCCTTTAACAGCTCCATGACCTCATGTGAGCTAATTGAGTTCAGTTATTCATTCCTCTCTGATCAGAACTTTTAGAAAACTGTAGCTCATTTGTCTATGCCCTCTTATTTAAGTCATTTGCTTATCTCCTTTTATCTAAGCTACTTGAGTAATGGCCAGTTACTGCCAAAACAGATTTTTCTTAAAAGTTGGAAAAGCAAGAAAAATAAGTCTAATTGCTCTTTTTTCATCTCTAGTTAAGACTTTAGGTAACTTTCTTTGCACCCACTAAACAAGAATTCTAGGTTCAGTGCAAGATAAAATTTGGGTCCAGTGGGGCAGGAGTGAAAGCGTGTAGATAATGGTTTCCAAATCACAGAACTCAGTTGCCTCAGTGAATGGTAAGAGTCAGATAAAGAACCAATCTGTTCTGTTGCATCTCAAACTGATTTATGACAGCTTATTCATTTGCTAGTCTAGGGCATTTATTTTGCACTGAAACATTCACATGCTAATTTAATAGATGTTTGGTGAATAAAGACAATAATTCAAGTGAATGATAGAAAATATGCACTGTTCTTATACTTTATAGTTCATTTAGGAATTGATTTATTATTTATTTTTTCTACCTTTTTTGCTCTGCAGATTTGATTTTATATTGGATATCATTTCCTAGGTAAAGCATAGACTTCTTAAGTGGGTAATAGGGTTTTATAGTGCCTAACCATAATATCACATACAATTATCTTTTAATAAGAGTTATAATAATGATGTATTCTACTACTACTTTTAACAGTTATGATGATATATTTCTACCTATACATACATGGGTATGTAGCTGCAGACATTGCTTCTTCTCTTTGTCCTGTTCCATTCTTAGGGCTGATGTGCTTGAGGAAGGACCTACAGAACAGGATGAATCCACAAGAATCAAGGACTAGGATGGAAATAACAAAATACTGGAAAAATACTAGAAACAGTGATCAGATTGACGTTGCTCATTGAGCTCTGTATTCTCGTTTGCCCTAAAGTTTGCTCTCCCTAGTTGAAAGTCTTTGTGTTTGTCTTTACAGCAAATTTAGGACTTGACATTTCTGGACTTAGAAATTTTAAGTAAGTCAGACATGTATATGTGTCTATGCATTTGCATTTATTTACACACATGTGCATTTGCATGTAAATATATTTAGAAGTGTATGGGGCGCCTGGGTGGCTTAGTTGGTTAAGCGTCCGACTTTCGCTTAGGTCATGATCTCATGGTTCGTGGTTTCGAGCCCCGCGTCGGGCTCTGTGCTGACTGCCAGCTCAGAGCCTGGAGCCTGTTTCAGTCTGTGACTCCCTCTCTCTCTGACCGTCCCCTGCTCATGCTGTCTCTCTTTCTCTCCTAGAAATAAATAAAACATTAAAAAAAAAAAAAAAGAAGAAGTGTATGTATGTGTATTGCATTTGCATGTGAGTATATTTGCATATATACTTACAAATCTGGTAATTTGTGTTTGTATTTACATAAGTATATATATATACGTGTGTATTCAAGTATCTATATATGTGTTTATATTTGGTATATCAGACGAGAAATAAATTTGAGGAAGTAGACAGCTCATCTGTAAAATTGGTTTTAAAAAATAAACTTTCTAATATATTCTGGCTGGTTTATGTCAATAAACTTTTTGTGTGCTTCAGGAGAATAAATTTTAGGATGAAGAGAAAGCAACCTTGGATAGTATTCCAGGGTTTGGACACTTTCCAGGCTAAGTTATTAATTGTGACTTGTATGTTTTCTGGATCCTGCTGTGGCAATTGAATAAGGAGTCATTTTCTTTTATAAGCAATTTTTATTCTATCTGTGGATTGCTATACTCCATTTTAGAGATGGCTCTGTCTCACAAGCCAGAAAAATGCTTCTTTTCAATAGAAGTTCACTGTTTAGCAGCTTTAATTAATGATCAAGAAGTTTTCAATGAGTCTTAAAGGTGAGGTCATATAAGCTAAAAAAAGTATGGTTACATTTTCTTCCATAAAATTCAGCACAATATATTAAAAAATGTGGAACAAAGCTTAGCGATAGTTATGAAACCTCTAATAATAAATGGGCTTTCAATATTTTTCATACTCTCACTAGCAGAGTGGCTTGCTTTTTAAACCTCTTGTTATCTGCCTAAGGTATAATTAATTATACAGAATTTCAGATCCCAATGTGGAGAGCTGAAAACCACATGGTAATTGTTCTTAATAGTTGGATTCTTTTCCTGGTTAGCAGCATAGAAACTTCTTTCTGGGAATCACAACATTGTCATGCTGAGTTGAACAGGATGCAAATCTGGCCTGAAGTTTTCTTACAATTACTATAAATATATGTACTGTTCATCCACTCCTCAGGTTGTCATTAGGAATAAAAGCATATTATCTCAGTAGGATTCTGTTATCTCTACAGTTACACAGCCTGCCTACAGCCAGAGCCTGGCTTAAATCAGGAACCCAAAATATTGTGAAGCCACATGGACCTGGAGATAATAATGAAATTACTCTCAGTTTCCATACCTGTTTTAGAATAGGCACTTGGGAGTGGAGGAAACATGGGTAAATTTTATTGCCTGCTTTTACATATAGAAAGTTAGAGTGAATTTCTTCCTACTACATTTATTTTTAACATTGAAATGTCCAACATAGTTTTCACAGAATGAAGAGCTAATGAATTTTAGATTTATTCAGATATTAAATATACAATATACAAGCATATCTAAGTATTTGAATTTCTTCTACTTCCTTCTGTCTTTCTTTACTATCATCTTTCTAATTGTACCTTACTTGCTACAAATTTAAGTGCATTATGGGAACAAAAATTACTGACAGAATAGGGTAAGAGACATGAAGTAAAGCAAGACCATTTACAAATTAAGTAATGTAATTTAAAAATATATTCCAGAAGCCTCTTTATCATTATCAGGGATATACATCTAACTCTGAGGTTCCTAGAAACCATTGAAAGACAGAATTTTTCATTCAGTATGGTAAATCAGTATGAGTCCTCTAAAAAAGTGTAAGAAATATTTCTCTTTTAGATCATCATAGTCAACCCTGTAGATGTGGTAAACTGGATTTTACTTGATTTGATATCTTTCATTTTATTTTTTAATGTTTTTTATTTATTTGTGAGGGAGAGAAAGAGAGAGCCCATGCATGTGAGAGGGGAAAAGAACAGTGAGAGGGGTACAGAAGATCCAAAGCTCAGACAGCAGTGAGCTGGACTCGGGCTCAAACTCAGGAACCATGAAGTCATGACCTGAGCCAAAGTCAGAGTCTCAACCGACTGAGCCATCCAGGTTGACCGAATTTTCTCTTATGATGGGATTTAAAAAAATAATATCCTTATTTTAAACTCAATTATGTTCCATAAGGTTCAATATGGACTGAAAACATAAAGGGAAAGCATAGTTCTGTCAGATCAATTCTGAAAAGGTGAGAACAATGCATTCCTGATGCATAGGTTTCAAATTTACAACATCTAAAGGCAGGGTTGGAAATTGGAAAGGCATAGGCCAAGTTTGGCCACAGATCTATTGCATTTATCTAATCGTTTTTATTTCGTTAGGGAACAGTGCTTCTCAAACTAATTTCAGTGAAGCACCACGTTTTGCTTTTCTTTTTTTTTAATCCTATTCTTCATGAATCAGTTTTATAAAATATAATTATAAATAAATTATTAGAAAAAAAGAAATTTAAAAAAGACTTAACAATACAAGCCTATATTTTCTTTTATTAGATTTAACAGATATAAATTACTTCAGACTTGTTATAAAATTCTCTAAATGCTTCCTATCACTCTCTGCATTTCTCATAGTCCAGTAAGAAACACTTTGCAAAATAGTCTCGTCTGCAAAACATGCTTTGAGTAGCACCTTTGTCACCAAGGATGCCAATCACTTCCATTACTCTACCTTCCCCCATGACCTTGTGTCTTACCCAGACCCACGTTACTCATTTACACTGTGGGCTTCACAACTGAGAGTAGCTAAATTTTAGACCCTGGGGCAATAGTCAATTCTCAAAAAAATGCTCAATCACATAAATAAGCTTTTAATGAATACTAGATGAAGTGGAGCCAAAGTTGTACTTCCTTTTGAGTTATGAGGGTATAAACTCTGTAGAACCACCTAAAGATACACTATCTGTTAAACAAGTATTGTACAGTTGGTAGGGGCAGATAATCTTCTAAAGGGCCATATTGTTGTATGAGGTTTTATTCTTAGAAGGCAGCCACCCTGACTCTGCATGGAGGTAAGTTTATTATGAAGATCAAATGAAATCATGTGTATCAACACTTTGGAATGATGTAAAATGTTATTTGCACAAACTAAGTTATTTGTTCACATACATGTACAAATGTTCAAATGGAAGGAATTAAAAAATAAGTGACATAAACATTATTTCACTGTGTATAATTCTGGAGGTATCATTGACATATATTTCACTTTTAGATGGGTTACAAAGCTCTCAATATATTGTTTCTTTTGTGTTTTAGAGATAGTCAATTATCTTTTAGAGCAATTAAAACTTTTTAATATCTTTAATATTTAATTTTATTTTTACCATTACTGATGTTTTTCATGTTTTTATGTAGATCCATATTTCTGTCTGATATTTGTTTGTTTGTTTGTTTTAGAGAGAAGCAGCATGACTATAGGAGAGAGGCAGAAGCACAAAGAGAAAGAGACAGACAGACAGACAGACAGACAGAGAGAATCTTAGGCAGGCTCCATGCCCAGCACAGAGCTTGATCTCACAAACTATGCATCATGATCTGATCTCTCAGGGCTTGATCTCGTGACCTTGAGACCTGGGCTGAAATCAAGCATTGGATGCTTAACTGACTGAGCCACCCAGGTACCCCTCTGTCTGGTATTTTATTTGTACCACATGAAAAACCTTTTTTTTTTTTAAGCATATATGTACTTTGTTTGTATAGTTAGCTTGTTTGGAGTTGTCATGACTTCTTGATATGTAATTTCATGACTTTCATTATTTTTTTAAAAATTCAGGAAAAATCTAGTTCATTGCCTGTGTTTATAAAGAGTTTCTTCCATGTCTTCAAATATTTCTTTTGCTAGTTCTTTTCTTCTCTCTCTCTTTCTTCCTATTTCTCTCTCTCTCATTATATGTATAGTACACCATTGGATATTATCCAAGAAATCTTGGATTTCTATTCTGATTTTTTGTTATTGTTTTCCTTTAACTCTTTTTGACTCTGTTTTTTTTATTTTTTTTAACTTTCTTTTTAGCTTGTCTAAAATCTAATGACCTGTCTTCAAGATTACAGATTTTTTTTCCTGTGAGATAAACTGAGTCAACTAATAAGCACATTGAAGGAATCTGTGATCTGTGATAACATTTCCTTTTATTATTTCCAGCATCTTCATTTGAATCTTTCCTATAGTTTTCATTTTTCTGCTGAAACTCTATCTATCAATGTGTATTTACCTGTTCCATTAGGCCCTTTCACACATTAACTATAGTTATATTAAAGCCCCTATTTGATAATTCCAACTCTGGACCATCTTTAAATCTGGCTTTCTCCATTGTTTTGACTTTTGACACTAGGTTCTTACTTCCTTGCATTTTTGTATAGCATGTCATTTTTAATTCAATGCCAAACATCAAGTGTAAAACAACTGAAGCTGATGAAAATTATTTATACCTGGACACAGGTAATACCTCTTCTATGCTAAGCCCATTAGTTTGGGGCATTGAACTTATATTGTTTGGGGTAAATGCTCAGTGAACTAGTGACTTCAAAGTCTTCTAAAACTGCTTAGGATAGAAGTTGGTGGTTTGGAGGGGGTAGGGTTTTGTGCTTTACTTTCAGTGGTGGCCAATCCTCTACTCTGCAGCTACTTTACTGAGGGAAGTTCCATATTATGTTCTACCTGCTTCTAATATTTCTTATAAGCACCTGATGGAGGTCCATGTAAAGGCACTGGTAAATGAGTCCCTTTGGGTCAGGGATTACAGAGGTTCTACATTATCATTCTAGCCCACATTTAGCCTTTAGCAATTTCTAAAATTTTACCTGATTTCTTTTTAGCCATTTGTATGGTGACCAGGTATTCTTTTGTTCTCTTCCACATATGACACCATCCCCATGACCCATTTCTCCATGGAGGGATCTACCCATGGGTTAGCATTTCTGGATACTTATTTGCATTATAAACTCAGCTTTCTGCTGTGTTCAAGAAAAGTTAATGAATTTGTAGTTCACCTGGGTCTTTCTTATTGTTCAGGTGGGACATACACTCTTTTGAGTTGTGTTCAGCCAAGGTAGAAGAAGAATCCTTCACTTCATGAGTTTTAATTCTTGGGGGAATGTTTTACACCACATTAACCTAATAATAAGTACACAATTTATTTTCAAGTATCTACTTAATATTGTCATGAAAAGTATGATTTTAATTAGTTCTTCAGTGCTCATTATATGCTGCTTCCTGCATTACTATATACTATTTTGAAAAATCCAAAATTCTTCTAGTGGCCTGGAAAAATGAATGTCACTTGCTAAGGATCTAATTGGAAAGTACACTTGTTTCATCTGTTACCAACTAAAATGGCTATGTCTTTTCAAGTTACTAAGTATGGAGAAAACATAAAATTTACTGAATGAAAATTTATGGTGCCTGTTAATGTTTTAGGGATTTCTACATATTATCTAATTCTACACTCACAAAAATTATGCAAAATTTTTACATAATGGAGAAAAGACTCATAGAGATACTAAGAAATTTGACTTTGGTCTCAGCTAGTAAACAGTCAGATAGGAATATAAACCCAGTTATGTCTGATTACAGATATATGCTTTTCCTCTATACAATGCAGTGTTTCCATAGAACCCCAAATACAACATAGGCAATTATTTATCTTTATCAGTCTGTAAGTTGCTGCTTTGTCCCTACATTGTTCTCATGTTCCTCTATTATTCAATATATTTGTATTTTCCTTTGTTTATTCAAGCTTGCCACTGTCATACTCCAAACAACCCAAAGTCATTTCCTTCCATGCTTCCTATAAAACCTTAGCTATCTTGTATCTAATTCAATCCAAATGTTTTATCTTCCTAAATAACACATATATTTCATTGGTTTTGAAGTATTCATTAATGTAGCAAGGCACATTTGTAGAGACAAAATGGTCCCCAAGGACCTGTTTACTATGAAGAAAATAATAAAAATTTGATCAATCAAAATTCAGAATTTAGAATTCTTAAATTTTCAAATTGGCTCTGGAACAAAACTAGAAAATCACAGCCCCTGAATTGAAATGAAATTGCAACCATCCCATGAGTGACCAGTAAACACAGAACAAGAACCAGAGAGCCCATCGTTTCATCTGATTCTTCAAGTTCATGGCACAGAAGGCGGCTGTCCCTTGGAGAAAGGCTTTTGTTTATGTGTTTCGTTTTTAGAACATGCATAAGCAATTGGATGCAGAATAAAATGAAAAAATTGGAGTAAAAGGCAGGGGAGAAGTGCACCAGATTTGGGAGTTGGAGGCACTGGTTATAACAATAGTGGCCGTGGTGGGGCAGTGATAGAAAATGCAAAGGCCCACATGCATAAGCAGCAGGTGTCTGAACACCAGAGAGAAAAAACACTATGACAAAGAATTGGGAAAAAAAGCACCTGTACGTGAGGGCAGAAGGTGAAAGGAAGGTATGCTCATCCTTAGTCTACCACTTTGATAAAATGGAAAAGTCAAAGGCTTTGAAATTTCTACATGAGGGTTAAAAGAGAAATCTGTCCTGGATAATATAATCAATAATACCCAAATTCTTGATAATTAAACATGGGCTTGCACTGTATTTTGTGATCCTTTCATCAATTTCTAAAAGTATACAAGCTATAAAATGTTAATATTTCACATTAAATATGAAATAATTGTAAATGCTTCAATATGTCACAAAACAGAAGAAGCATCGGAATTTAGATATTTAACATGGCTATAACCAAACCAATGGCTGTTCAGAACTCTTAAAGAGTATTCCAGCTCAAATATTCTACACAACTTTGATTCAGTTATTCCTTCTGGGAGGTAATTTTCTAAAAAATCCAAAGGTAAGTTCAATGTTAATGGGCATTGCTACCTTTTGTTCAGCTGCATAAATAATGGCCCACCATGCATCAATTGGGGAACTAGGAACTAGGCTTTTGAAGACTAGTAAGAAACTAAGCAGCTTCAGAGTAATTCAGTGGGGGGGAAACACATATAAATATATCATGCTAGTGTGGTGTTGTAAAGTCATAATATGGTACAGATGAGCCTGGGCATTATACCAACACAGAGAAATGTATATGTCTCAGCCTGGGGTATAGGAGATGTGTATTAGAGAAAATAATAGCTATGCTCAGTCTTGAGGAAACAGTCTACAATTAAGCAAAATAAAATAGCTATAAGCCTCTATCTGCTGATTATTTGGAAAAGTTTAAGTACCCTTCAAACTGTAATGTATTGGAGAAACATTAAGGCTATGGGAAACGTGCATATCCCCCATTTTTGTTTAAAGGCTTTTATTTATAATTTATTTTAATTACATAAAATAGACATTTCTTATATCCTGTGGTTTGGGCTCAAGTTTAACTTCAAACACAGAAATGCTCAATCTTTAAATCCATCCTACACTATAAACCTACAGTCTATAGACCATAACCCATATAGTCAGTAGCAACTAATTAAGAGTCTAATGTTGCACTTGAAATACAATATATTGCTTTAAAAGTTTCCTTCTTCGTTTCTGTCTTAGTGAGAGATTCATCAATCTCAGCATGTACATGTTTAAAGCACTCTATCATTAGGAAGTAGCAAGGATGAATATATATCATACCATAGATGAAGAGCATATCAAAATAAGCATTTATTGAAATCTGTCATTGTTAGGAGACAATTTCCCATGAGTTTGTCACATTTCTGCACATCTTATGAAAGAAGTACTGGCTCCTTTTGTTCTGAACTTTTTAACAAATGTTTATTTGTTTATCTTTGAGAGAGAGAGAAAGAGAGAGAGGGAGAGAGTGAATCCCAAGCAGGCTCCATGCTCAGCACAGAGGCCGATGCAGGGCTCCATCTCAGGAACCGTGAGATCATGACCTGAGCCCAAATCAAGACTCTGCTGCTCAACCAACTGAGCCACCCAGGCACCCCCTGAACTACTTTTAAAAGATGTCAGTAAAGCAAATAGTCTTGGAAGATAGAACTAGTATCTCTTTTTAGAGCAAGAGGCATACTTATTATCTATTATGAAAGATTTGCCTTCCTTAAGTTCAGGATCCCTTTCTTGTAATGTTTAACTCTAGTCTCCTATGTGTTGCCTTGTGGAAATTAGGGCTTAGGGAACTACTGCAAAAATGCTGAAACCCTTGCTACTGCCATTGCTGGGAATAATCAACTGTCTTTGATCCAAATGGTCATAGATCCTTTCTCTGACCCTAATGTCTTCTGCCAGCATCCATGAATCGGTGACAGCTTATCAGGTCCTCCACTTATTTTGCCTGTTAATGAAGAATTAAGGAGGTTGGTTAAACTAAGTAAAATACAGATGCCAAATTCTGTTCTGTTGTTAACTTTCCTTCAGGTGGAAGGACTTTCTAGCCAATCTGGTGGCACAAGTTACAACTAACATTAAGATTTGCACTGGATAGGCAGCAAGTTGCCTCCTGTTTTGGACAGTAGAGGGATGAACACAGATATTGAGTATGAAAGGGAAAAGTCTGTAACAGAACCCAAATGAATCATTAGAACTTTGGTTCACATGAGAAAGAAGAAGGTGTGGAGCACATTGTTTATTAAGGAATAATGACAAATAGTAGGTTGTCTTATGGCTATACCTCTCCTCATTCTATCATGCCAAATAGATCCATTTGGAAGTAACAGTAAAATCAGTCAGAATTGGTTTTTTGTTTTTTGGGTTTTTTTTTTTTTTACAGTGAGTTCTGGTTGCTTTAAAAGAGTTTTAACTTTCTTGGGGAGATTTTGCAGAGATAGAAAAACTCTTTTGGGAAATCAAAAATTAGGCTTTGACCAGTATCTGAACTCTTACTGCCCTGGACTGAGTTTACAATTCTGATGAAGTTGACCTACTGGAGAATTAGAAAGAGATCCAAAGAATTCTAGATAACTTCTTGAGGTTTCTGCCACTGTTAAGGAAAGTCCTCCCCCTCCTCCATTAAAAATTTATGAGATGTTATCTAGACAATGGGGTAGCTAGTTCCCCAAATTAATATGGAGTCCTTAAAGAGGGTCACCACTCTGTGAGCCAAGACTGAGTCAACCAGAGGTTGACTAGCAAAAAAATTCAGTGTGGCTATGGTTTCTGAGTCCAGGGATTTCCAAGGCTGAAATAGATGATATTTGTTAGCCATATCAGCCATGAGGACCTTGCTCCTCAATATAGAGAATATTGGATGGACTAAAAATATTCAAAGTTCATTTGGTTATGCCATAAGCTGTTGCCACATCACTTGAAACTGAAAGTACATATGAAATCTCTCTCCTTTCCTATTGTCTGATTCCTCTCTGCCCCTCTACTTTGACCTATGATTTAAAGTAAGACACAATTAAAAACCAAGTTATCCATATCCCCACCTGATACATTTATATCCACCTGAGTATGCTAGAAATGTCAAGTGGAAGGGGGAATCAAACTTTTATAGATGTGTTGGATATGAATACTCAAGTCACTTTCTTATCTGAATCTATAGAATACTCAGATTTAGCTAACGGCATTAAATGGGAAAGGCAAGTTAACATGACCTTGTGGATAGAGACTTTGGGACCAACTTAATGTATTATTTGGTTGTCTTTACCTTTGATTGTATGGTAAAAATTAATGTGTTATATGCTTATATTTCATCGCCCATTAAGTGCCTGAGAAAATGATCATAATTGGGAAAGGCCACATGTAGAGAAGTGTTAATAGAACATGTAAATCACTTTCTAGTCTTCTTTCTGTTTCTTCCCAGACGGTCCACCAACAAAACCAGTATAAAATCCCAGGACAAGAAAAGAAAATCACAGCCCTGATTACAGACCTGAAGACCACATGGGTAGTACAAGATGGAATATCTTCACAGAACAGCTCAATATGGATAATGAAAAAGACAGAACTGGAAGCTCAGAATGGATTATCCCCAACTGTTCATGTTATTGAATCCATTTCAAGACTAAACATTTTCTATACTACACTGGACTGTGTCAATGTCTTCTTTCCTATCCCACTGGCCGCTGAGGACAATGATCAGCTCACATTCATGTGTCATGATTATGGATATACATTTGCAGTAATTCCCCAAGTTACAACAGGTTATCTCCAGGGGTAGCTGAATTCCTCATCCATTTGCCATCAGTAGGTGAGCAGTATAAGTGTCTCTACCCTCTGCTGCATAAAGCTTTAACTATGTAAAGATATCCTGTTTATGACAAAGTCAGAAGCTTCCATTAGCAATGTCTTGACTGTATTTCTCCTCTCTCTCTCTCTCTCTCTCTCTCTCTCTCTCACACACACACACACACACACACACACACACAAAGTGACTGATACACCCTGACAGAATTCAAGACTCTGCTTATCAAATAAGGTTTCTTGGGACTGTATGAGCAGATTCGTATTATTTAATCCATCTGGCAGTCAAAGAAAAACTGCTAGTCTATTCAACTCCAACCAACAAAAAAGGTGCCCAGCATCTTACTAGAATCTGTGGGTACTAGAGACAGTATGTAACTCACTTGGATATTTTGCTTGGACTTTCATGTCAGCTAATCTAAATATTGGCATCCTTTGACTGAGGCTCTAGCCCATTCTCTGTGTTGGAAGATATCAAGTAAGCTGTGGCATGGTCTCTACATTTGGTGTCCCACATCCCTAAAAAATCTGTGATATACAGGTCTCTGTGACTAAAAATATTGCTGACAGAAGTCTCTAGAAAAGGCAGACAGCCTCTACTTGCAAGTCTTCCTTGGGGCTTTGGACTGGTCACCTCTCTATCATGCAGGGAACATATCATTTTGGGGTGAGTCAACTCAGACTCAATGACTAACAACGTGAGACAGGGTTCTGTAGACCTCATTTATCATATTGAAATGGTATATTCAAGTTCTCAGTTTGCCTGGCTCCTGTGGCATCTCAGTTTTACATGAAAAAAACGGCTCTCCCAAACTGTTACAAGGGTCCTAAATTTAATACTGCTGAATCTGCCGTCCCCTGCAAGACAGCTCTGACCATGATTTGATCTATGATTTGATCTATTCCCCTTAATCTTAGCAAAAAAAATTGTATTAGAAATAGCAAGGGATGGCCCCAGGTTCTAAATTTTCCATGTAAATACCTGTCAACACCTCTGGATGTTTTTTCCACTCCTATTTCTGTAAGTATTGCTTAGCCATTCAGTGGAACAGACAAATGCCAGCTATTGATGTGGACAAATAGGAGAAGTTAAACTGACTGGCCTCATATAGTCCCTCCAAAACAAGTTCTAGTATCAATTATTCATGCTTAATTTAGAGAGTAAAATCTCAGGCCCTTCATGGGTCTCAAAAGTCAGCAGGCATTGGCTATTGAAATAGCTGGTTGTCTCTTACAGGTCAAAGCATGAAGCCATCATTATCACTAACAGCTCTATGTCCCTTTGTATCATACAGTCATACCTGCTCAATAAATGTTCATTATTAGAGTAAATAAGATACAGAAACTTAAAATTACCTCTCTAAATTTAAACATATTTTGCTAAAGCAGTTTGTAAACATTTATTGTTGAATAGATATTACATATATTGATCACTGTCTCCATTTCCATCCTCTTTTGTGCATTTCCCTGTGAATATTCCTTAAAGATTTAGGTCTTCAAAGACAAACTTGATATTTCAGACTTAAGTTAAAAGTGTATATTCAGTCGCATTTCCTTTAAAAAATTACCCATTGACCTGGCTTAGTCGGTTAAGCGTCCGACTTTCGCTTAGGTCATGATCTCGCGGTTCGTGGGTTTGGGCCCCACGTCGGGCTCTGTGCTGACTGCCAGCTCAGAGCCTGGAGCCTATTTCAGAGTCTGTATCTCCCTCTCTCTCTGACCCTCCCCTGCTCACACTGTCTCTCTCTCTCTCTCTCTCCTAGAAATAAATAAAACATTANCATTGACCTATGAAGACTGGATCAATCATTGGCTTCATTAGTACGGGATGATCTATATTAGTTCTTTTTTTTTTTAAGTTTTTTTTTTAATATTTTTTATTTATTTCTAGGAGAGAGAGAGAGAGAGAGACAGCGTGAGCAGGGGAGGCTCAGAGACAGAGGGAGTCACAGACTGAAACAGGCTCCAGGCTCTGAGCTGGCAGTCAGCACAGAGCCCAACGTGGGGCCCGAACCCACGAAACATGAGATCATGACCTAAGCGAAAGTCGGACGCTTAACCGACTAAGCCACCCAGGCGCCCCTATATTAGTTCTTAATAATACGTTCTTGAATTATCAAAAATCTTTGTCAGATTTAAAATTAATATGGGAAGCAATGTAAACATGCTTTTTTAAGGACATAGATTACTTTTATGCCAAGACTTAGTCATGGTAAACCTCCATCAATTTTGGCAAGGCATATTAAGACTAAGTTGTAGTCTTTTTTATTTTTTCTTCAGACATCCTTGTTCAGTAACATGGTGGCTACTGTAGGTTAAGGCTAGCTGGTGTCCTATCACTCTTTTTTCTGTTCGTTCTTATCTGTCTCTTCAGTTATCCTGTAAGTTGCTTCAGGGCTGAACCTATATCAAATTCATCCTGTTACCACTTCAGTTCTTGCCATGTAGTAAACCCTCAATAAGTGAAGGCTGAATTATATTCCAAACAAATTAGGTTATGGGAGCCTTAGATATGTAGTTATTCTTTTCAGTTAAATCTATGTCTTGTTGGTTTAAAGAAGGTCATTTGCTAAGACAAGGCTTTCCCCTCAGCTTTAATTTTTTTTTAAGTTTGTTTATTTATTTTGAGAGAGAGAAAAAGAATGCACGTTCACATGAGCTGGGGAGGGGCAGAGAGAGAGGGAGAGACAGAATCCCAAATAGGCTCCACACTGTCAGCACAGAACCCCGTGTGGGACTCAAACCCCAAAACCCTGGTATCGTGACCAGAGCTGAAACCAAAGAGTCAGAGGCTTAACTGTCTGAGCAACCCAGGTGTCTCCCCCCTCAGCTTTTGAACCAGACACACAGCAGACTGAAGTCGCAGATTCTTGGAACTTCAATCAACTCAGGAACTTAGACAACACAGTATTCGTCCAGATAATGTAATTGAGAAATCAATCTATATTACCATGTTGCTCTTCCTAGGTGAGATGGCACTGATAAGCCACCATCACCAAGAATATATCTGAAAGTTTATCTTTTGCCCAGTAATGATGATGGTTTCCCATTGATTTGGTCATTTATTTTCACTGATCTGTCTGGCCATCAGTGAAGAGAAAGATAAAAGTGCCAGGATTTTCAATTGCAGACTTGAAACTTTGTGAAACAAATTTATCTTCCCTGATCTGAGCTTATTCACAGGCTAGAATGACAAGACAAATCAAAGCAAGAAGTTTGCTTGAGGATGCATAAACTTTCTCTGTGATCACAAAAAGACTGAATATACAGAAAGGTGATACTACATGTTTACTTCACGTATTTTTTTTTTAGGGAAACCAAAATCTGTTTTTAGGAATATTTTTCATTGAACTATCTATTAAAAGTTAAAAGGGAGTATCCAGGCAATTAAAGAAACCTATATGAGTAAAAAATTTATGATGAAAATTAAGCAAAAAATGTTAAAATTATTTTACATGAACCAAAAACAGTTATATTTTCAAAATATTTCCCAAGCTTTGGGGCACCTGGGTGGCTCAGTTGGTTAAGCATGTGACTTCACCTCAGGTCATGATCTCAGGTTGTGAGTTCCCATCCCCACATCAGGCTCTTTGCTGACAGCTCTGAGCTTGAAGCCTGCTTTGAATTCTGTGTGTGTCTCTCTCTGCCACTCCCCTGCTCACACTCTGTCTCTCTCTCTCCAAAACAAATAAAATTAAAAATAAAATTTTTAAATATTTCCAGAGCTTTAACTTGAAGGTGGAAAAGATTGAGCAGAAAAATATTACTTTCAACTGTGATGGTCACAGGATTAGGCATTCCCTGAAGAAGCACAGACTTTCATTTCACCTAATTTTCAGGTTCTTTAATACTCAAACTGATTTTTCCCTTATAACCTTAAAATAAAATCAGAAGGAAAATTGATTTTTATTGTGTAGAGAGATTTACAGCATGGAGTCAGAAGACCTGGATTCTAATTCTGTTCCTATTAACTATTTAAGAACCTTGGGTAAGGTTATAGTAAGATGACGGGAATGGAGTGCCCTCTATATCCTCCAACTGATATCTAAATTCTGTGTTTCCTTCTTTTAAGAATGCCAAACATTCTTTTTTCAGCTACATGAATAAAAGTGAATCTCATGCAGTCACATGTAAAATCAGAGAATCTAAATGTTTCTTCTCTGCAAGAATTTCAATTGTTTCATTGATTTATGAGAGTATCATTTTGAAAGCACTATTAAACTTTGGTTAAATCATCATAATAGTTTTGAAATATTCATCTTGCTTATCTGCTTTTTGAGAATTTTTTGGTTAAGTATTCCTTCCCCTACAGAATAAAGATAGAAAACATAGCCATTTGTCAACATTGATGTAATAGTTTGATATGTACACATAAAATATGAGGATTATTTTGAATTCATAAAATTTGAGGCATTTAATATGCAGATCCTTGTGAATTATAAATAAAAATGCAAAAATCCATAAACATTGAATGGTATACCCACAGATATAAACAGAAAAATATAAGAGATATATAATAAGCTATAAAAATATTTTATGTAGTTATCTCTCAACTGAATCTTCTTACCTTCACAGAAGGCTAAAGCACTTGGCTCTTTTTCTAATATTATAATTTTAGGTGTGTATGAACATGTGTGTTTTTCTTCTTTCAAGGTTTTGTTTTTAAATTTGTCTAAAGTATTATTAAGGTCAATTAGTTGGCATTAAACAGTTTGCCTTTAATCCCCAGGTTTTACTGAGTAAAATAAATGAGCCACTTCATTAAAAAGATGGAATTTTTATTGCTGTAATTAAGGAAACATTTCTTAAAATCCTAGTTGGAAAAAAGAAAGCTGTTAACCCAAATACCAAAGTAATAGAACTTGTATTTAGTTACCTTTACTTGAGTATAGAATTAAAGCAACTATCCTTAGATTTTTATCCTTTCTCTCTTCCTTCTTGCCTGTTTTCTCTTCCTCAGCACAACCCCCCCCCACACACACACACACTACCCACAGGCCAAAAAATGGTTTCACATAGAGCATTCAAATAATACAATCTATTGGTGAAATAATCTATACAATTTCCAAATTTTTAAATTTCTCTATATTAATTTTTAATTTCTCTTTACCATTGTCAACATTTCCTATAGACCTATCCCATCCTCTAGGTGGCACATAATTGTGAGTACTAGAAGATACAACTTAATGATATTCAAAGGTGTGCCATTCAAATACTGGTATGCCCTGTTTCCCCAAGCATTAGATTTAACTGTTTTGCATAGTCTTAAAAATGACAATGACTTTAAATTTAGGCAGATCCCGAGTTCCAGTTCATCAAGAGTTCTTAACTGAAATTCCTGACAGAATTTATGGCAGATTAATTACCTGCAATTTCATAGCCAGTTCTGAGACCATGTTAACATCGCATGTATATAAGTATTCATCCTCACAAAAGGTATGTTGAGACAGTTCTGATATTGCTTAGAATTTGAGGTTAATTAGAATTATTTTAGCATATATCACTCGAATTTATCACTTATACATTTTTGGACAACAACTGATCACAGTGAGCATTGCTCCTTGCTTTCCTTTTCATTCAATTGGGGTGTATCTTTTCCAATACAATCCAATGTTGTTGGACGTATTGCGTACAGTAAGCATCCACTGGTATCCAAAGGATAAAAGCATTAAGAGAACAAAAAATGACCTTTTGATTCAGCTCATAACTTATGTACCATCTGTCCACTTCATACGACCACATGTGTATATTTGTAGTAATTGTAAGTTTAAATACGTGGTTTTGAATATTCTTCTTAGTCGAGCATTAAGTTTAAACAACTAAAACTTCCAAATTTAGGAAACCAACAATAAAGTCATTACTCATAGCCCCTACTGACTTTTGATGCAGCTCTCCACATTTACTTAAAAGCATCCCTTGTTAGTGACTAGCTCACTGCAGGTCTGCCCATGTCACATACACCAAAAAAAGAGAAATAAAGGCTCAGATACGGTTTGAGCTAGAACAAAAAATTTTTTTTAAATCCTGACATTGGGTAAGGCAAGCTTTGAAGGCAATCCTCACTAGACAAATTCTCTAAATAATTGCTCAACTTTCCCATTCTATTTCTTGTGTAGGCAGAGATTTGCTAGTTTAAAGTGAGGAAGCATCTTTCTGCATCAACTACAAGAGCAAGAAAGCCAATTTAATTTTTATTTCTCCAAAATTAGTTAAAATAATAATGACCACATTACCAGGAAACTCATATTCACACACTGCATACTCAAATGGGACACCTTTTAAAGTTTCTGACATTTATTTCTGAATACTCTTGTCTGCATGAATTAGGGCACACTCTCTTTGACCATCGGTTCTATAGAGTAAAATATGCTGAAATTAGTATACTTTCATCCTTTCTTTACAAAACTAAATCATAAATTGTGTGCAAGTAGTTTTGTTTTTACAGTTTTAAAACATGGGAATCGGGAATACACATTTTAGTATTTAAGTCATCTTTCGCGGTGCTCACTTATTCCTTCATCTCCCTTCCTCATATTCATTCACTGAACACAACTCCCTGTTTTCTCTCAAGCCAGCTAGAAATACTAAAACGTTAAACATGGTTTCAGAAGAAAGGGCAGCTGCCCTAAGAGAACTTCTACAGAAAGACTGGATTTGAAGATACCACACAACTCCTGCACTCAGATCATACAGGAGCTTTTTAGTACACGTAAAAAGCTGATCCCACTATATCCCACTCTTAGCCATTAAACCTAAAGAAAAATTAGGGCTTTGTCTCATTGCAAAGTCAAAGATTTTAAAGGGTGAGTTTTGTGCCACTCTCTCCCCTTCAGGGAAAAGCTCCTTATCCTCAAGAGTTCCAGAGGGAGATTCATCACCCAGTCAGGTGCATGCTTCTCAACCTGGAACTGAGACCAATTCCCGGAGAACAGGTACAATCGGGGCGTTCCCTGTGTCAGCTGAGGAGCCTCTAAAAATGAATAGAACAAATGTGAGCAGCATAACCAGGTGTGCTCTTTTAAACAACAATAACAAAAAAAGTTCAGTCGCAAAGGGGTTTGTGTGTGTTTGTTCTGTCTTTCTGTTTTCATGCTCGATCATACCCTAAATAGCCCAGGTGCTAAGAAACAAAGTAACTGTACGCAAGCCAGGATCACCGCGTGTCTGTGCCAGTTTCCCGAGGTGACTGTCAGAAAAGCTGACAGAAAAGAGGCACCATCGTGTCGAGGGAATGAGGTCAGAAATCACCCGGTGGACGATCCGCCCTGCGAAGGAAAACGGCGGGACAGCGGGGCTCGCGAGCCAGGCAGGCTTTGTAAAAAGGAGCGAAGGTGGGTCAG
The DNA here is from genome assembly GCF_003009895.1 of Hyaena hyaena. NCBI lineage: Eukaryota > Metazoa > Chordata > Mammalia > Carnivora > Hyaenidae > Hyaena > Hyaena hyaena. The sequence continues at coordinate 422,107 of NW_024081923.1, forward strand.
GGGCGGACTTTGGGGAGAAGGCTTTGTCAGCGCGAGGCCGGGTGAAGGGTGGCAGATGGGGGCGTTTGCTCGCTGACAGAGGCGGGAACTCAGAGGGAAAAGCGGGGACTGACTGGGAGAGCCGGGAAGACCCCGCGTCGGGTGACAGGAGGGTCAGGGCCATCCCACGCTAGGTCCAGTGTGGGAGGTCGGCAGCTGGAAGGTGATGCGGGACCGTGGGATGCCGGCGGTGCCCGGCAGGGAGAGGGGGTTCAGGTTTGCCAGCAGGTAGAGTTGAAATCAAACAGCCCCTCGGGGACCGCGGAGCAGCGCCCTCCCGAGACCCCCTGCCTGGAGGTTGAGGAATCCCAGCAGGTGGTTTGTGGTACCTCCTAAAGCAAGGGGTGCTCTCTCTGGGCGTCCAGCCCGGGCGCCCGAACCCCGCGCTCTTCAGGCTACTCACCGGTCCAAGGAGGAAAGCGCCATCCGGGCGCGCGCGAGGACTGCGCAGCGCAGGCGGCGTGCAGGGCCGGGCGGCGGTGGCGGCGCTGTCCTAGGCGCGAGACTGGAGCCTGGGGACGCCGAGGCGGCGACAGCGGCGGCGGGGGCGCAGGCGGCTGCGGGCGGGGACGGTTGTGGGTCCGGAGCTGCTGCGCCGCGCGCGCTCTCTGCCCATCTCCGGCTCCGCTGAAGCGGCTACTGCTGCTGCCGCCGGAGGGGGAGGGAGTCGAGGGGGAGGGGAGGAGGCACGCAGCAGGGAAGGAGGGAGGGAAGGGCGGAGGAGCGAGGGGAGAAGGGGAGATGATCACCAGAGTGGAGAGAAGGAGGGGAGGGAGGCGCGCACGAGCTCAGCAGAGGTTCCCACCAGAAGAGCTCGGGGAGGAGAAATGCAAGATGAGGAGATGGGTCCCTCCCCCGCCCCCCACCTCCCCTCCCTTCCTTCCCCCTTCGCGCCCTTTCCTTGGACTCTTCCTCGAGTAGCTCCGACTGGGGGTTACCCAGGCTGGGCTGGAGCCGGGGCTTCCGCGCGCTGGTGGGAATGCCGAGCCCCAGAGGCGGCCGCGACAGCTCTCCGCGCCACCGGCCTGAAGCACCTGTGCGCGCGCGCACCGCCGCCGGCTCCGTTGCGGCGGCTCTCCGGCCGGGATCTGCGGGCCTTTGCTCTCGCTCTCCTCCCCTTCTGGTCAGATTATGCTCTCGCATGTGCATCCATGACATCTGTGTCGTGCCCCTACTGCGGTTTGCTTCCTGGGAGCTCTTTGGCACGGGGTGTCCGGCCAGAAGGTGCCGGCAGGGAGCTCAATGCAGGCAACCGTCGCCCGCTCTTTGGCGCTGTGGCCGCTTAAGGGTGGCTGTGTTTGCTTGCCGCCCGGGGTTGACTAGTTAAAGGGGTTAAAAAAGAAGAAAGAAAGAAAAACAGAAGTCTTGTGAACTGATTGCCTGGGATGGTGTTCTCAATGATCTAGGAAGGTTGTAAGTGTAAGGGGCAGAGGAGCAGTCCATTATCTTCTGTGTTGGTTTTCCACCCTTTCCCCAACGTCCTAAAAAAACGAGACAGGACTTAGCACCCTTAGTTGAAATGTTTCTAAGTCTTTCTATTGCAGCGATTTTCGTTTTTACCCAAATTCTCCTAGTGTTGGCCTCGCTTTCCTATTGTACATTTTCTTTGCTCTGTTCGTCTGTGAATCATTCTTGTTTATTTGCAAACTACAAAGACTCGCATGAAAATAGATACTGTATTTAGCGCCTTGTACATTCACAAGCTCAGAGGGGTGAATCCACACATTTAGTAAATATAAAACAATTGGGACATTGTTGCCTTGATTTCCATGAGCCATAATTTTGTTTCATAATCTTCACGTGATAGTTGAGGGTAGGCAGAGAGCAAAGTAAATTACGTGTGTAAAAGATGTGACTAGAGAAAAGTCTAGTACAACTCTCCTCAAATAACATTTGAAGTGATCAAATTACTCCCTGTGAGCACACTGAAGAGATGTTTAGAGTGTGTGTGTGTGTGTAATTTTAGTGGTCTTGCGTTAGTTGAGTCATTTTTTAAAAGCCTAAAGAATTTTATCCTTCAGTATAAGAAAACCAGGCACTTTATTTTACCTAAATATGTCTTATATAACAAATGTCCCCATATTACAATACTCTCAATTGTAGATGCAGTACAGAGACACATTTTTAATGCAATAAGGCATACCCCAAAATGATGAAAAATCTCTAGTGTTTCCCACATACATTCACATGAGAAAAAAAAACAATATTGGTATGAAACATATTGCTGGATGGTTTGGATATTGTCAACTTTCTAGAATCTTGCCCGTGGAACACATCTGCTAATGAAAATATTTGGTTTCACATCTACCTAATAATCCAAATGAGAGAAGCACCTCCTCATTAAGGGAACAGCAGACATCAAACTTTTCTAATATTCCTCAGCTTCGAAAGGCATGTGTACTATCTCCTGAGGTTCAGCACTGCCCCACACAAATTCATCATATGCTGTCCTCTCAAAGAGGACGATAGGAAGAAAACAGTGGGTGAGGACCTGCACCTCATTTGACTTTAACACTTCTCAGTAGTGTCTATACTGCAGACATCAGCAGTACATTTTTTCAAATTCTCGTGGCTACTTGGGCAGGAAGTGGTTACCAAAAATTTAATCTCCATTTTCGCATTCCTGTTTAAGATATCCCTTACCCCTCCTTCACTAAGGTAATTCAATTTGAAGAATGTTTGTTATTTTCCTCCTGTACCTGATTATGAAACTATAATAGCAGTGTCTGTAGACTCTCATTTCACCGTTGGAAAAAGACAAAAAAGAAAACCATGGAAACAAAAATGCCTTAAAGCCAAGCAAAGAGAAGGGATGACATTTACAGCACAGCAAGACAAGTTTTTAACTCTTCATCCCTAACCACTTAGCCCACCAGAGACAAGAATAGGTGATAAAAGATGGAATGGCATTCCTGTCCTCCAGCAGGAGAACTTACTTGGATTTCAATTTCGATTCTCAGGCTGGGTAAAACTTGACTTTCACCTTTATCATATCATTCTCCCTCTTTTATATTTCTTTCCCCTTCTACTTGTGCATTAGTGTTGCACTGTGTTCTTTACAACAAAGGAAGCCAAATAACAAATAAATAAATAAATAAATAAATAGCTTCACTTTAAATACTGATGCTTTGCATTTGTTGAATTTGTTGAAAACAGATTCTTACATTGCAGTTTTCTGAAATCAGATCCATTGAAAACCCTATCTTTGAACAATTATTTCACTCTGTATCAGAGACTGGTTAGCAAAGGAAATGGCATTCATCTATTTATTGAATATGTATATTTAATAAGCACCCCTGGTGGGCAGGCACTATGTTAGGTCTTGGGGACACCACAGTAAAGAAAGTTGGTGACTGTGGCCTTTTGAAGCTTAGAGTCTAATGATCTGATAAAAGTGCTTTTTCTCTAGGAAAAATGTTTATCGTAATGATGATGATGATGATGATGATAAATTTCAAGCCAAAAGAAAAATATTTATTAATTAAAGTGTAGGCATTAACAAGATTGGGGATAAAGGAATACAGATTATTTAGCTTTGCTTGTAGCCAGTTCTTACATTAGTTGTTGAAAAAAGAGAAAGAGGCATAGGGGACAATAGAATTTTTTTCAGGCCAGTGAAAGTTCTGATAAGCCTTAACTTTTAAAAATAAACATCTGCTATTATTGGTAGGTAGAAATAGAGAGTAATAAATGTCTTTGAGGTTGTGGAGACTTCTGAAAATTTATATATGGACCATGTGATAGATGTGGTTAGTACTACTGAATACTTGGACAGATTCTACAATGATGATGACGACAAAAATCAGCAATTTTCCCATTCTCTTCCTGCAAAATATACCAAAACAACAAGGAGAATTAAAGCAGACAAACAAACAAAAATCTGCAAATTCTAATTTCAGCACGATCAGGAGATAGATAATCTGCAGTTTTCAAAGTGTGTGTACAGATTCCCAAACTGCTGAGATCAACCAGAACTTGAAGAAGAAAAAGTAAGGAGAAGGGCAGATAGTGGGCCCAATGTTATCTAATCTTAGAAAGTATTGATAAAAAATCATTCCTGAGAGTGAGAATTTCACTCTAAAGTGCAAAAGCTCCTTCCCCTTGTTACAACAATGGATTGAGAAAGCAAAACTTGACTATCAGCTGCAAAAGGAGGAAAGGAAAAAGTGTCAAGTGTAGACAGGGCTCAAGACGTGTATGCTTTCTAAAGGTAAATTGCTCATCTTGACTTTCCAAACCTATGCATTTTATTTACAGAAATCAGTGTGGGGACTGGAGTGAGTGGGACTGATGATAAAAGCCTTCCTGGGTATGTCTTGTGGAAAGAAGTGTAGCGCTACACACAGATTAAACAGAGGAGTCATGTTTGCAAAAAGCATTCTATCCCTTCATCAGCAGAGAAGCAGAACATTTGTAAATCTCAGATGGCTGTTTTTTCCTCTTTGCTTCCCAGGAAACTAGAGGAGAAAATTTTAACTCAGTTAATACAAAAAGAATGGGCACAGTATCAGTACAAAAATAATATAGGAAAAACCTTACAGAGGAGTGTCAAAATATAATAATTGTTGAAGAACACATACCATAACAGTGTTGCCATGGAGAAGTTGAAAAATTTGTCCTAACATTTTGCTGTGAATTTTCATAAGGGCACAATGAAGGAGTTACTTCTATGAATGAAAACTACAAGATACAAATAATGAGAACCTGTGGATAGTTGAGGAGATAAAAGGAGCTGATGACCCAAAGCTGGCAAAACTTAGAAAAGAAGTGGAACTAAAAGGAAAACCATGACAAATTAAGAGTGAATATGGGAGAATTACAAGGTAAAATGCACACTGAGGTAAACACAGAAAGGGAAAGAGTGCAGAAATGAGAAAGGCAGAAAGATGAACTGGAAATAGATGAATAGGATTAAAGAGAATATGAAAGATGGAGACGATCAGCACACAATGCAACATATGCATAGAGATATTGAAGAAGACTACGTAGCAGAACAGAACAAATATTTAAATATATTATTAAAGAAAACAACATCCTTGAAATGAGAGATCTGCAATTCCATTAGTTTTTTATTTCTTCAACTTTTTCTTTAAATTTCAGTTAATTAACATGCAGTGCAATATTAGTTTCAGGTGTAGAATTTAGTGATTCTACCTCTTCAATGCTCATCACCCATTTGGCCCATCCCCCCACCCATCTTCCCTCCAGCAACACTCAGGTTGTCCTCTATAGTTAAGAGTCTGTTTTCTGGTCTCTCTCTCTCTCTCTCTCTCTCTCTCTCTCTCTCTCTCTCCTTTTAAGGCTGGGCTCAGTCAGTAGAACATATGACTCTTGATCTGCAGGTCATGCGTTCAGGTCTCATGTGGGCCTGGAGCTTACTTAAAAAAATAATAAAATGCAATTTCATTTTTAAAGGACACAATGATTACTAGGAAAATTTCTCCAGAATTGTTACCACCAAGACATATCCTACTACAATATCTAGAATTTAAATATAATAAAGAATCCTAAGGCATACAGGCAAAAACAATCAGTAATTTATAAAGGAAAACATTGAGAGTGGCTTCAGAATTCTTTACTGCAACATTCATGGCAGAATAGAGTCAATCAAAATCTGTGGAGGAAAACCTATCAAATACCAAAGAAAATAAAGTGAGAGCTAAGGATTTTTTTCTATTTTGCAAAACAGTCCTTCAAATATTACAGGTACACACAGTTTTGATCATGCAAGAATTAAAGGAATATTGTTCATATGAACCTGTCTTCAGACCAAGGAATGGAATTTAACTTCCTAAGATATAAATGGAAGTGACATCCTAGATCAAATACTGATTGTGGATCTAAATGTATTTGATCACTGATCAGAAATGTTGAATATGAGAATTAGAGCAAAATAATAGAATATAAATCTCATAGTCCCTGACAATATAGAAATGATATATCTAAACGAAGTGTGGGTGAGAAGAGCAAAAGAAGAGGGGATTTGAAGGCATTGATAGTTTAATGGCCAGGAGTCAAAGGAAATCACTTAAACACACAGTCTGACGTATTTAACAACACAAAGATAAACTATAATTAGCTATAAACTAAATAAATTACATAGTAGAGGAGGGAGACAGGAACAAGAAATAGTAATTTTATTATTTATTTTAGCAAACTAAGAAATATAGTCTATAAAAATAAAGAAACGCAGTTAATTTATAAAGGAATAACTATAAACGTACCAAAGAACAAAATAAAAATCATAAATATTGAGACTCTACACATAGAGAAATAAATAAAATAGACCTCAGAGTGAAGAAATTTTACAAAGTTAAAAAATAAAAACAAAACACAAAACAGTATGGCAGAACGAAGACCAAACATATACTTCATATAAAAAAGTAAAAAGTTATCTCCTTTTTGGCTAAAAGTTAGATTTTTAGATTTGATTGAAAATAAAATAGAATTTTGTGTTTTATATCGATTCATTTTATATATTCTAAAAAATCAGAATGTTTGAAAACTGAAAGGGTGGACAAACATATACCAGGCAAATGCATATAAAAAATAAGCAGGAAATGCAATCCTAATCTGAAACAAGGTGTCATATGAGCCCAAAGCATGTTAAACAAGATGAAGAAGAATATTTTATGAATCAGTAACAGGCACCTTTATATGCATGCAAAAACAGTTATGAATACCATGTACAAATAGTATAGCATGAACCTAACTACATCAGATATTATAATATATGCAAGAAGCTTGCATGAAGCCTACTCTTAGTAGGAATTTAATACTTTTAATTTATGAGAGTTTACAAATACAGACAATGTATAAAGATATTAAAGATTAAGTTTCATATACTCTTTATAGACTAATCTTACTTAAGCATTGATGAAAAATCCTAGTAAAAATATTAACAAATATACCCTTGCAATGCATGAAAAGAAGACAATGTCATCAAGTGTGTTTTTTTCCCTTAAGAATGTAAGCAATTTGCTTTATTAGAAAAGTTACTAACATACTTCATCACTTTTCCTCATCTGTAAATGGAAATAAAATATCAGTAGCCACTTTATGGAAATTTTTACAGTGGTTTAAAAAGTCATTGCATACAAAATCTTTAGCAAGAAAAGCTGGAGTACAGTGAGCTCTTCATAAATGTTATCTGTTGTGTTCATCAGCTTTCATAAGATATTAAAAAATGACTATGGTTGCAATAATAATATAATTTTTATTTTCATTTCTTGAATAATCAACTTCTGTGTGAATTTCTTAATGTTTTATTCTCATCTTTTGTCCTTTCTTCCCTTTTCATTATTATTTAAGAATCTCTATTATTTTTACATAATTATTAAAATCCTGGTAGGCATTCAAATCAGTTTACAAATTCTCAGTGTACTGCGAACTATTTAAAAATAAATTTGAATATAATTGTAATATATGAGTATATTCTCTCTTTTAGTAGACTTTATCTCTTAGAGCAGTTTTCAATTCACAACAAAATTAAGCAGAAGTTACAGAGTTTTACTATATTCCGTGATGCCTCGATACAATCTCCCCCTTTATCTACATTCTACACCAGAGCAGTTCCTTTGTTCCAATAAAGGAACTTCACATCATTATCACCCAAAATCTGTAGTTTACATTAGGGTTCACTCTTGGTGTTGTATATTCTATGGGTTTTGACAAATGTATAATGACATATGTCCACCACTAGAGTATCATACAGAATAATTTCAATGCCCTAAAAATCCTTTGTGCTCCATCTATTTATTCCTTCTTGTCCCTTAATCCCTGAAAACCACTGATTTTTTTCACTGTCTTCATAGTTTTGCCTTTTCCAGAATGTCACATAGTTGGAATCACACAATATGTAGTCTTTTTGGATTGACTCCTTTCACTTGGTAATATGCATTTAAAAATTTTCCATGTGTTATACTTGCATCAAAAAGAATACCTAGGAAGAAACTTAACCAAAGAGGTGAAAGACCTGTATTTTGAAAACTGTAAAACATTATTAAAAGAAGTTGAAGATGACACAATAAATGAAAAGAGGGGTGCCTGGGTGGCTTGGTCATTAAGGGTTAGACTACAGCTCAGGTCATGATCTTGTGGTTCTTAAGTATGAGCTCCTCTTTGGGCTCTGTGCTGACAGCTCATAGCCTGGAGCCTACTTTGGATTCTGTGTCCCCCTCTCTCTCTGCCCCTCGCCTGCTCACGTTCTCTCTCTCTCTCTCTTTCTCTCTCTCTCTGAAAAATAAATAAACACTTAAATAAATTAAAACAAAATAAATAAGTGAAAATATATTCCATGTTCATGGATTTGAATAACCAATATTGTTAAAATGTCCACACTACCCAAAGCAATCCACAGATTTAATGCAATCCCTATCAAAATACTCACAGCATTTTTCATAGAACTAGAACAAATAATACTAACATTTGTATAGAATTATAAAAGATCCTGACTAGTCAAAGCAATCTTGAGAAAGAAGAACAAAACTGGAGGTATCACAATCCCAGATTTCAAGATACACTACAAAGCCGTAGTAATCAAAAAGTTATGGTGCTGGCACAAAACACAGACACATCAATCAATGGGACAGAATAGAGAACACAGCAATAAACCCATGTTTATATGGTCAATTAATCTATGACAAAGGAGGCAGGAATATACAATGGAGAAAAGACAGTCTAATCTCTTCAACAAATGGAGCCAGGAAAATTATAGCTGGGAGAGCTACATGCAAAAGAATGAAACAGGGCCACTTTCTTACATATGAATGATGTACTCTAATGTAATGAAAAATAAACTCAAATGGATTAAAAATCTAAATGTGAGACCTGAAACCATAAAAATCCTAGAAGAAAACATAAGCAGTAACTTCTTTGACATCAGTCATAGAAACATTTTTCTGGATATATCTCCTAGGCAGGGTAGATATATCTCAGGCAAGGGTAACAAAAACAAAAATAAACTAGTGGGACTACACCAAGATAAAAAGCTTTTGGAGTAGCCTGGGTGACTTGGTTAAGTGTCTGACTCTTGATTTTGGCTCAGGTAATGATCTCACTGTTTTTGAGTTGGATCCTGCATTGGGCTCCATGCTAACAGTGCAGAGTCTGCTTGGGATTCCCTCTCCCTTTCTCTCTTCTCTTCCCCTGTTAGCACTTTCTCTCAAAATAAAGAAATAAACTTAAAAAAACAACAACACACCTTTTGCACAGTGAAGGAAACCACTGACAAAACAAAAGGCAACCTATTGAATGGGAGAAGATATTTGCAAATGATATATCTGATAATGGGTTAATATCCAAAATATATAAAAAACTTGTACAACCTACAACCAAGGAAACAAATAAAGCAATTAAAAATGACAGAGGACCTGAATAAACATTTTTTTTTCCAAAAGAGACATACAGATGACCAACAGACATGTAAAAAGATGCTCAGCATCACTAATACTCAGGAAAATGCAAACTGAAACCACAATGAGATACCACTTTACACATGTCAGAATAGCTAGATTTAAAAAGACAAGAAATAACAAGTGTTAGCAAGGATGTGGAGAAAAAGGAATGCTTGTGCATTGTTGGTAGGAATGTAAATTGGTGCAGCCACTGTGAAAAATGGTATAGAGTTTCCTCAAAAAATTAAAAATAGAAATACCATATGATCCAGTATTCCGCTATTGAGTATTTACCCAAAGAAAACAAAAACACTAATTTTAAAAGATACATGAACCCCTATGTTTATTACAGCATTATTTACAATAACCAAGATATGGAAGAGAGCAAAGTACTCATCAGTAGATTAATGGATAAAGAAAGTGTGGTGTGTGTGTATATATATATATATATACACACACATATATAAAATGAAATATTAGACATATAAAATCTGGTTATTTATAACAGCATGGATGGACCTAGGGTGTATAATGCTAAGTTAAACAAGTCAGAAGAAAAAAAGCAAATACCATAGGAGTTCACCTCATATAGGGAATTTAAGAAAAAATAACAAAGAGGCAAAAATCATACTCTTAAATACAGAGAAGAAACTGGTGATTGACGAGAGTATAGGTAGGTGGGGAAATGAGTGAAATAGATAAAAGGAATTAACAGGTGCAAACTTCCAGTTACAAAATAAAGAAGTTACAGAGATGAAAAGTATTGCACAAGGAATGTAGTCAGTATGATTGTAATAACATTGCTTGGTGACAAGTGGTGAGTACACTTCTCATGGTGAGCACTGAGTGATGTATAGAATTGTTGAATCATTATGTTGTACATAATAAATAATAAAAAACTAATAGTAAACTAATGATAAGCCTAATAAATAATAGGACAAATACAGCACTGTATGTTAATAATACTTCAATAATTTTTTCTTCAACAATTTTTGAAATTAAGAATTAAGGCATTTATACAAAGACTCAAACACCAAAAGCAAGATGCTACCTTATCAGTCCTATTATTTAAGGACAAAATAATACCATAGCTGTATATTCTCTTTCAGCAAAAAATATGAGGAAATGTTTCCAATCTCATATTAAAAGCCTGTAACACTGCTGCCAAACTCAAATAGGAGGTCATCAGGAAAGAGAAATACAGGGAAGTGCCTCTCATGAACATGGCACAACATTAAAATGTTTCTCTATGTCTTTCTATAGCTTCTTTCTCCTTATTGAACTCTACTTTTTAAAATATTAAGGTCATTACTGGCTTTGTTTTTGCTGGTTTTGGGCTAGTATATCTAATTGAATCAATGCATATCAAATTTTCAGATTTTTTGCTTCACAGATATCTTATAAATCACACACAAACACACACACACACACACACACACAAATATCTTTTATAAGATATTGTGGAAGTTCCGTTTATTAGATGACTTTAACTTTACTCTGATTAGGTATATTCTCTTTGGATCATCATATTTTGTTATTGTTATTGACTTTCCTATTTTTCTTATTGTATTATTTGACTTTTATTCCATTTTTTACTGGTTTGATATTTGTTTTCCTTGTTATTTTAGATTTCTTTTCATCCCCAAATTCATTTTCATTCTAGTAGTTATCTCAAATTATTGACCTTAATACCTTAGATTTAATTGTTATATCAAACACAAAAATTGGTCATTGGCAATATCCTACCCCTGAGAAAGAGAAAAAAAATGTGACGGTTCTCTTACTTAGCTCAACATCTCATTTCTTGGTCCGGCAGACTTCCATTCAAGTTCTCTGTCTTGGAATTTAGTTCTGAGTCATTACTAAATATATTTAATCATTATTTATATCAAATTTCAGTAAGCTTTATTCATTTTTTAAAATGTTTTATTTATCATATTAGTTTTTCAGTCTTTACTGAGGGAATCTGTTGGTAACACTTACAAAATACATATTTTTTTCTAAATACATAAGTATATATTCAAGAGCAAAGATAAAATAGAAATCCTTTCAGATATGTAAGGCAAACTGAAATTATATATTTCTAACAATATAGCTTACGTATAAAACTTGCATGTTATATATTTAATTGTAATAGTATATGTAACTATATATAATTTATATATTTTATGTATTATGTACATACCATATACTATATTGTACATAAAATAAACTGTATTATATATTAGATATATATAGTTTCAAAGGGCCTATATATCTGAAAAGATTTTTGTTTTGTTTTTGCTATTGAATTATGAATAAAGAAGTTATTATAATTTATTTATTTATTTATTTTATTTTATTTTAGAAAGAGAGAGCATGAGCAGGAGAAGGAGAAGAAGGAGGGAGAGAGAAAATCTTAAGCAGGATGTAAGGCTTGATCCTATAACCCTGGGATCATGACCTGAGGTGAAGAATCAGATGTTTAACTGACTGAGCTCCCCAGGCACCCAACAAGTTATTATAACTTATAATTCTAAGTTCACTGTTACATTTCCTCAGAATGTTAATGACATTGATCTATAGATTTTTCTTTCCAATATTGTTGGTAGGAAGTCCAGTGTTATTATTTCTTCCTCTTTAAGCAATCTTTTTTTCACTTTTTACTTTTAGAAATGTATTTATATTTGTCCTCAGAAATGTAATCTGTATGTTTTATACTGTTTGACACTTAGGTAGGCTTTTTCCATCTAAAAACTGGGTCTCAGAAATTATTGCCAATAATTTATTTAAAATAGTTTCCTGGGTTTTTTTTTTTTTCTATTTTATCCTTCTGAACCATTAGACAAACATGAAGGAATAAAGCATAATCTTAACATAGCATATTTGGTTACACAATCCTGGAGTCTGGTTTCATGATTGACTCACAATTCCTTTGAATGTGGCCCTCAGAAAGTCCTTTATATTAATGATTAAAGATATTCTTTACATACCTAGAGTAATGGATTGTGCAATTCTAACTTGTCAGGATGGCTTAGCACAAAAATCAAGATTGATAATAGGCACCAGTTTCATTGTTGAGGTCCTGAGTTTCCGTCACCATGATTGGTTGCTTAGCAGTGATGAGGGAGCATGAGGCAAGCTGAGGGCAAAATACAGGCTGGCATACACACCCCACCCCACCCCCAACCCTGGTGGAATATGTGTGATATTTCTCAAATACTCCCAGCTACCCAAGAACAAAGGTAAGGGATTTGAATGCTTGCCATAGTAATGTGGGAAACTAAAGCAAATGAAAACTTAAATTCCCTTACTGTCTATAGCCCGTTGACAAGACCTTGAAACTGGCAGAGCGACCTCCCTCGAGGGTCTCAGCTGCCTCCAAGGTGACACTTTGCTAGGGGCCAAAGAGAACCTTGGCTTAACATTGTTCCAACATGGAGGATCCTTTAGGTCTACTTTGTTTACCTTAACTGCCCCAGGATATATACTGGTAATCAAGCTCCAAGCTGAAGGCCCCCTGATATGCATCTGAAGGGTCTCATGATTGAGGTTTACTTAAATGGTGATAAATGGTGTTTCCCTAGCAACAGCTCGCCCCTCAAGGTTCTGGAAACCTTGCTTCCAATTACCTTAGAGATTTACTCTATCCCTGCACCCCCTCCCAACCTGAGCGTAAATAATGAGTTACCCATTAAGACCCTAGTGCAGCTCTTCCTGCCTATGAGTCCTTATCCCCATGCTTTAATAAAATCACCTTTTTGCGCCAAAGACATCTTCAAGAATTCTTTCTTGGCTGTCGGCTCTGGACTCCATGAGCCCCCCGTCACCCCAAAACTTCATCAGCAGGATATGCCTGTGTGACCAGACCCATTAAAGCCTCAGACCCTGAACATTTGAGAGGATTTTCCTGAGCAGGGACATGTCATATGGGTTCTTACGATTCACTGTAGAGAATCGTACAACCTGTAGAGACATAGAAGGATGCAGAGGATTGCACCTGGTCTCTCTGGACTCCATCCAATGCACATATTTTTCTTACTGTTTCTACTCTGTAGCCAGGAGTAAAACTTTTTTGAAATCTTGTGAATCAAACTTGTGTAATAGTGAGATCCCAAAACAACACATCTTGAAACATTTGAATGCATTTTTAAAGTTTTTTTTTTCTCAAACATTTTCTCTTTTTATCCTTGCTATCATTTGAAATGATTTCTTGGGGCGCATGGGTGGCTCAGTTGGTTAAACATCCAACTTTGGCTCAGGTCAGGATCTCATGGTTTGTGGGCTAGAACCCTGTGTCAGACTCTGTGCTAACAGTTCAGAGCCTGGAGCTTGCTTAGGATTCTGTGTCTCTTTCTTTCTCTGCCCCTCCCCAACTTGGGCTCTGTCTGTCTGCCCCTCTCTCAAAAATAAAACTTTAAAAATGTGAAATCATTTCTTAATTTTCTAGTTTATTCATATTCCATGTAAATAAATATGGTTTTCTATTTATCTTATCTATCGAGGGGCTTTTATTATTGTTATTTATTTTAAGAATTACATTTTGCATTTACAAGTCTATTTGGTTCTTTGTAAAATTTCTGGGTTTTTTGCACAATTGGCTCTTCTTGATTCATAGCCACTTTTTCTTGTTACATAACCTACTATTCTGGCTTCACAGATGTGATTACATACTTTATCTCAGTGTAGACAGTACATATGAGTATTTAAAGTTTTTTTCCCAGATGGTGAAAAAACCTTATTCACAAGAATAAGTTATTTTTGTCTCATCCGTTGGCCATTCTCTGATGGCTGTGATATTGTCCTCTGTTAAAAAAAATAGCTATATATATGTATGTATGTATGTATCAATCTATCTACACTATAACAAGTACCTGGCAGGGAAAGAGATGATGGCCTTATGACCATGCAATTCCTAGCTAGTAGCTACATAGTGTGGCACTGTTTTACCCCTGGCTTTGGAAGGGAGAAGTGGGGTGGAAACAGGAGGAGGAAATTGTGGTTCCATCTCCCAGGTTTGAATGGCATTGGACACCAATAGCATGCATTCTGTGATATATCAGCCACCAGAAGAGTTGGGTAAAATTGGCCCTTGCTTATATCTATATTTTCTTTAATATTTATATTTCTCATTCATGTAAAATTTCCTCTTTTTTCTAGTTTTATTGCATAATGTTTTACAAGAGATCATATCATGCATGTTAATTTATGTTTATTTAGATCCTCCTTGATCTCCACGAAAATATAAAAGGTATACAATACCACTATGTACATCTCATTCACCTAATCTCCATTTAAATTTTTTTAATCTAACTTCTTGCTTGCCCCAAATTTTATCACTGCCTTAGGCAGGCTTGATGTTGAACAGTTACCACTGATTGTTTTCAACAAATACTCAGGGAGAAGATTCTTCCTTCTGTGCTAGTGTGAGTGCTAGTGTGAGTCAGGTCAAATAAAGAAAATCTCTGTTGATCGGAACTTTTGAGGTAGCTGTGAGACAGATACAATCATTAAAAATTTTCTGAGCATGGGATTCTTTGTGGAGCTCAAATCTAATCTACCTCCTGCAGTGGCTGCTAGGCTATTGCTTTTTTGCAGCTAATATGGTTACAAAGTGTTGGTTTTAAGGCTACTGCAAAGCCAAGAGAAAAGAATTGGAATAGGAGCAATTAAAATGTGACAAAACTGTTCTTAGAGACATTAGACCTTTTTTGTTCCTTAATGACTGCTCCTCAGATGGTTGCAAACCTTTGATTAATTTCTAAAGTTCTAAAAAAAAGTTGATTTGTGCAATTTTTACTGTGCTGTTTTTGCTTTTTTAGAAGAGGAAATTCTCAGTAGTCTTTGTTCTGTATTACTCTACCCCTGCTCCCAACTCCCTGGCCCATAGATTCTTGCTTTTTACATTGTTTTGGCTGAACCAAATCCTCTACTTATACCCAATGGCAAGTGCACAAAGAAGTTCCACCTTACCATTTTCCAAAAGGACAACTGAATTTATTTGGTGAATGGCTCTAATAAATGTCAACCACTACAGTGAGTATGTTAGCCACTACTTGAAAAATTAGTTGAGTCTAATATATTTCAAATTACTTTGTTATGCTAACTCCTATCAATACAATTATCATATAGTTATATTTATATAGAATTATCATGTTTCTAATGAGAAAACAATTTGTAGCTTTTTTTTAAGGTTTATTTATTTTGAGAGAGAGAGAATGTGAGCAAGTCGGGGTGGGGCAGAGAGAGAGGGAGAGAGAGAATCCCAACTCATGAACCACAAAATCATGACCTGAGCCAAAGTCGGACATTTAACCGACTGAGCCACCTAGGTGCCCCCAATGTGTAGTTTCTAACCAATAAACAGCAGACATCTCTACTTTTAAGAGTATTTTATGTATATTTAGCTAAAATATTAAAATTAGAACATAAACATTAAAATGACCTATTATACCATATTGTTATAATTCAATTTATTTACTTTTTTGTGCAATTCTTACACCATCATAAGAACATTTAAGTCTGAAACCCATCTGATATTAAAGAAAAAAATGGGTGTTTATATTCTAATAGTGCAGTTACTTATTTACTGTTGTAAGCAGTTTTTAATTAAATAACAGGCAGTGATACAATTTTCCTAACCAATGGAAAAATACTTATGTTTAAATATATACACAAGAGATAGCGAAAGAGGTTCTGTTTCAGTATTGGGAAAAAAATGTAAAGCTTTTCATGTAAATGAAAAGCTAATGTGTTTATTATATATAATAAATTGAGATAGGTTTCTTCTTATTACAGTTTTTTAAACACATGCACACACACACATTTACATATGTTTGAGTGAAACATTTGTAGAACTGTTGAAGCACCTTTATAAAATCTCAGGCTTCCTAATCACAGTATTGTGAGTCCTAAGGTCGGTCGGTCTTTCTTTCTTTTTCTTTCTTTCTTTCTTTCTTTCTTTCTTTCTTTCTTTCTTTCTTTCTTTCTTTCTTTCTTTCTTTCTTTCTTTCTTGTGAATTCCTAAAAGTGAACACATAGCCATAAGTATAAATATGGGAACACAGAAAAGATAAGTAAGACAAAGTTCAAATATACTGAAATCAAAAGTAGACAGTGAAATAGAGCCACAGAAATGACCAATTCAAATGGCATCTGTTTAAATATTACCTAGTCCTCAAAGGTAGAATTAAAAATTATTTGTTCCTAACTCTTACTACTAACCACTGTCTTCCTGGTAGTATAATTAAGCTGCTATTTTCCTTATGAAATTGTGAATGGTGCAGATGAAAAACCAATTTGTAGGCATATTTTTAATGCCATCATCTCTAATAGATAGCAAAGGAAATACTTGTGTAATATTTGCAGAATGAAACAATAAATGCATATGCACATGATAAAATTAATCAAATAATTCTTGGCAAAAAATTGAGTGGTTTATATTTTAAAGACCATTTTACAGCTCTGAAACTGGTACTTACAATTACAAATCATTTTTTCTATGAATTATTTACTTTATATCCTTGATAGTAATGCTATCAAAAACATTGTCATTTATAAACATAATATTTGTGGGGGTGAGGGTTGAGGTAACAGGTGGAAATAATAATGACCTCATGTTAATTTTATTTCAAATTAATAGCCAAAAATGTTTTTGACAAGGTAAAATGAGAAATTCACAGGGAAAATAAGTTTTCAGTAAATGTTTACCTTTAGTGTCAGAGAAATATTATTATTATAAAAGGAAAGTATGTACAAATTAAAAAACATACACTAGAATTCTCTTGTCTCCAAGGCCCCTTATAAATTATGAATATTTATTTTGTGCCTTCTATATTAAATGAAATATAAGTCTAATTTAAATCTGTATTGGAGTACCTGAGTTTAGTAGAATATGGAAAAAGAGGACCCTAGAAAAATGGATTATGTCCCCTTCTAGAAGATGAGAAATTGACTAATTTAACAATGAACTATAAAGCTACATGAAGCTGGTGGGGACGATGGGGTGTAGGAACTATAATATGGTTTCAATAGATTGTCAGAGTTGGATTTCCTACATTAGGGAAATAATAGATCCATTATACATTAAGATAAATGATGGGCCAACTTCATTTTAGTTGTCAGACTTTATTATAACAATGACACAACAGCACAGTAACAACAATTTATTATTTACTGAACTTCCTTTATATTATTGGTGCTCTGATTAGCATTTACTATCTTCTCTAATCCTTACCAATACCTTAGGAAGTTGCCATTGGAGAGTAATTCCTATCTTTCACTTTACGATGTTCTTTACCCTTGAGTAGCTACTCTTTCTAGGAGAGAACAATTTTGGAGGGAAAAGTTGCTAGTCTCACATCCATCCTGTCCTTTCACTCACTTCTCCTCATGGAAAAAGAAAAAGTTGAAGCACCTGGATGGCTCAGTCAGGTAAGCCTCCTACTTTGGCTCAGGTCATAATCTCATGGCTCGTGAGTTCAAGCCCCACATCAGGATCTGTGCCGACAGCTCAGAGACTGAAGTCTGCTTCAGATTCTGTGTCTTCCTCTCTCTTTTCTCCCCTCACCCCTGCACTCTATCTGTCTGTCTCTTTCTCAAAAATAAATAAAACATTGAAAAAAAGTGGTCTTTCTCAGTAGCAAAACTAGAAGAGCCCAGAACATGTAGCATATAGTCTCTCCTAGGGGCTTACACATGACACATGTCCTTTCTCTCTTCTGTATGGAAAATGCTGAAAGTGTCCAACTTCTTTGCCTGGAAGGAAGGGAAGTAATAAGGTACCTAATTTTGACTTTAGAATTTAATCAGTGCTGTCTGATCAAGATTACCAAGATTAAAATGGATATTTTGAAGTCTAACATACTCTGAGTATACCTTTTATTTGGATCTAAACTTAAGTAATAAATATTAGTAGCTATATTTTGGAGTTGGAAAACTGAGTTTAAGAGAGATTAAACCATGCTTAAAGCCACATAACTTATAAATGTTGATTTGGGGGTTAAAATACAGCTCTCTCTGTATATATTTCATATATTATTTGTTATTCCTCACTCCTTAACCCCAGGCCAATCTCACTGGAGAGAAAGTTGGGGGATTTGACTGTGTAATATGTGTCCATATACACTTTATTGGACTGGATTAGAAAAGAATTCTATGAACACAGTGCCTTTAGTCCAGATAAACAGGTAAGTAGTTTAGTCAATTTGAGTGGCCCATTATGCTACATACTGAAGGGATAAGTACATATATCATAGACCTGATGGGCTGATTTTCAAGAAATAAAATGAATTTCATAGCACTGAGTCATATTTACATTAAAGCAATTTAGTTACAGTTCTTCCCAGTGGCTGAAGAGAGACTTATCTGGAACTGCAGCCCTCAGTCTTTCTATATGAATCAACTTGATTTCTCTCCACTGCAGAGTCTACAAGAACTGCATCTAGATGGCATCTAGAAAGGGTACAGGGAAGCAAATATTAGAGTTTGTAAGATATAGGAAGGAACTGGGACCAATATCCTTTAGGGAAGGGGTAGTGTGTGTCTGACTCGAGGAAAAGAACAAAAACATTAGATGATGTGGACAAAGTTAGAAATGGGGCAGCAAAGAGAGTATTAGAACAAAGGGAGAGATTACTGCAGCAAGGTCATTTATTAGTAAATAAATAATACAGAATAGCTTAGTGAAGTCTAGTTTCATTATTTGTTTTCTACTTATATAATCATAACAAATACAGCAGTTTACTTTCCACATTTGTTCCTACCTAGCCAGGGAATTAGCAAGGACCTTTGACCCTCGGATAGGGAAGGGGAGAATGATAATGTTGGTTTTCTGTTCTGGGTTTCAGATATACCCATCATAACGCTTAAACTGTACTTAAACTGTGCAAAATTCTCAGTAAGTCTTTGAATATTTTAGCCTACTTGACCTGGATTGAAGTACTATTATTCTCCAGTTTATAAAGGAAGAAACTGAAATTTTTAAAAAAGTTAAATAACTGTTCTAAGGTCATATATAGCTAATAAGTTGCTTGGTGCTAGAATTCAAATCTTGGGACAGTTTGATTCCAAATACTATTATTATTAACCATTATATACTGCCTTCCCAGGAAAAAGAAATTACTGTGAGAAAATACACATCTTTTCATTTGGAACTTTATACCCTTGGATTGTACAAAGAAAGTTCTGTGTGAAGAAAGTGATTTCAAAGATTGAAGTGGGAGGTGACTTCTTTGTTGCCACCACCAATATCTCACCATACTATTTTCTGGGATCTTGTATGTCCCAAATCAGAAAAGTTGGGGGACAAACCCAACAATTTACTGATATGGAATTTTTAAAGTCAATCTTGGTAAGTGGGGCATGAAATTATTTATAAAAATTATAAAGCAATGTGACATTTAAGAAATACCAACTATTATGGAACAACTCATTGTTATTACTTTAGTAACAAAGGGTACTTTGTGCTGGAACATTCTCTGTTGTCTACATATTGAGGCTTGGCTTTGCCTTTGGAATCTTAGGAGATTGAGTTCATTACAGTAGACCACAAATTTCTATCCTTCCCCTCTGTACCATATTGCATGTCAGTTTGACTTCTTTTCTAAAAAAGAATTCAAATGTCAATGAAGTCCAGTGATGGAGAGAGATATGAGGGGAAAATTAGGAAACAAAGTAACTTTCTATGACCTTGTTATCTGAAAGGACCTAGATAGACTCCCTGGTTACTAGAGAGTTAAAAGTTCAAACCCAGGCTGATGTCCCCATGCTATGTATTTTCAGAAGATAGCTAAAAAATGCTCCAATTGTAAAAAACAGGTCTATCACAGGGTTCAAACCTGGGATTACCACAATCTTCAACACATAAATGAGGATTTTGATCATGAGGAGAGGACATAATGTAATCTACATAATGTTCTATGCATGGAAGGAGTTAACACAAGAGGTCTAATTGTTCAGCAGAGTGTAGGAGATGGGGTTAAAGAGGTAGTCTGAGCCAAATACATGGAGAATCTTCTAGGTCATGATAAATAATTTGGCGGTTATTTTAATTGGAATGGGACATCACTGGAAAATTTAAATGGGATGGCAATATTATCTGATTTATAACCTTTTGGTTACTATGTAGAGAATGAGATTTTAGGGAGAAAGTTGGAAATGGGGAAACCAGCTGCAGGGGTTCTGATAATTGACAGTCACAGCTTGATTGATATAGCACTGTAGCAGTGGAGAGTAAGAAATGGTGGGATTCAGAATGAAACACTAGCAGGTTTCATTTCTTCGAGGTCAATTTGGCTGAAGAGTAAACCCTTCCAGCTTTTTGCTGACTTTTCTTCAGGAAGTATGGACTAGGAAGGGAAGCTTGAAATAAAAGATGTGTTAAAGAAAGCTACTGGGATTAGATGAGGAAAACATGGTGAAATGTTTAATATCCTGCATTCTTGCTAAGTTTGTCAGTGGTCTCTTAAAGAAGCCATGTATGTATGGGGCACTGGGTGGCTCAGTCGGTTAAGCTCTGACTTCGGCTCAGTTCATGATCTCATGGTCCCTGAGTTTAAGCCCCGTGTCAGACTCTGTGCTGACAGCTCAGAGTTTGGAGCCTGTTTCAGATTTTGTGTCTTCCTCTCCTTGCCCTTTCTTCTGTTCACACTTTGTTTCTTCTTTCTCTCTCTCAAATAAATAACACCTAAAACATTTTAAAAAAGAAAACATGTAAGTAAAAGACCTTTATACTACTTCTCTAAGTACAGAAAGTAGGATAACAATTTGCAATACACACACACACACACACACACACACAGCCTAATTGTCTCTAGTATGAGTACTTTTCTTGCTTGCAGTAACAAACATGTCCAAGTTTAGATTCAGCTTATGTCCATCCAGCTACAGACTACTTCATAGCCTCCTTTCACGGCAAATATAACCACATGCCTACCTTATGGCTCATGGAATGTGAAGAGAAATGATATGTGCAACCTTACAAAAGATTACAACCCTTGGAAAGGAAGTTGCTCCTCATCCACTTCTTTTTTCCACTCTTGGCTCAGAGTAACACACAGAAGTTATGGTATGACTTTGCTGCAATTATGTAGATAAAAACACTAACCAAAGACACCAAGATGGAATCTGTGTTGCTGAATGACATTGCACAGCAGATCTACTCTGATAGGTCCTCTACCTGAGGCTGTTACATGACAGAGAGTACTAAGTTTCGATTTTTGCTTGACAAACTGTATTGTCAGGTCTCAGTTAAAGTAGCATAGACTGTATGTTATCTAATACATCATTATTATGTATTACAGTAAATATTCAAATTTTAGACAGCTTATGTTTATATTAGCATTTAAAGAATGGTAACCTTCTATAGCTTATATAATTCTACTTTTTCTTCAGTTTATGAATCTTGCAGATGATTTTCAATGGTGGATTATTGGCCACTTTCCTGCACAGTCTATGACATAATGAGTGCTAGATTTGGGTACCTCCAGAACTTGGTGCCAATGTCAAAAGAGTGTACCCTTCAAATTACATGCAATTATAATCAGTAAAAAATTAAAATTACTTCCTTCAAAAGAACATTCTGAAATACGATTTGTGACTGTACTGCTGGTGAGAATTTTGTTTGTCTGAAATCTTACTGACTACACTAAAACATAACTAGTGAATTTATGACCTAATTAACTGCTATGTGCCACCAATAGAACCATGGTGCTTAAAAGAGATATAAATATTTTAAAAAGAACGACAGCATGAATTTCTCTTATAGAGTCTTGTAGAGCAATAGACAAAGGCAGATGTTACTATGCCACCCAGTGTAAGCACAAAAACAGATGTTGGGGAAATTTATAATCAAAAGGACAGTAAGATGAAGCATGGTGTCCCCTCACACTTTTATCTTTCCCTGAGGAGTTATGCAGGAGTGAAACTACAGGGAAATTGCAAAAGACACTGGGTTCCAGGAAAAAGGCTCCACCACTCTCTTATTCTCACTTCTAGGACTCCCATGAGAATGGCCTTGCAAATGTTTGGTAATGGGTGGGGGAAATAGTGAATTAGCTGCCAAGTATGCATTCAAAAGCCTAAAACACTTCAAAAGAATTGATGGGGCACCTGGGTGGCTCAGTCAGTCAAGTGTTTTGGGCTCAGGTCATGATCTCACAGTTCATGAGATCTATCCCTGCATGGGGTTCTGTACCAAAGGCTTGAGATTCTCTCTCTCCCTCTTTCTCTGCCCCTCCCCTGCTTGCGCTCTCACTCTATCAAAATAAATAAATAAACACTTAAAACAAACAAAAGAATCGTTTACACAGGATTGAGAATATCTAAAGAACCTGTGGGTAACTAACACTTCTGCAGTCTATTCTACAAGGGTGAAAAGGAAGTTTTTTTGTTTTTGTTTTAATTTTCTTACTTAAGATAGTGTCTATAAATTCCACATTTGGAAATATGCATACATTAGCACATGTATACATATATATGTATAACTGAATAAATGGAGAAAATAAACAAATTGCTCATACAGAATTCTAAATAATTTATGTGACATTCTGCCCTCAAATACAGAGAGCATAACTCTTTATTCCTATGTGTAGACTGAATTTTTACTGCATTCCAATGAATACAGTATGAAAAAGCAGAAAATAGAGTAACTTCACAGTAAGGAAATCTGGCAATCACTATGTTAGCCAGGTGATCAAGGTCAACATTGACAGAAAAATCATATTGATTGCTCTTACTCCTGATATGATGTGATGAAAATGGCACTTTATCTCTGTGACCTTTCTATCTCAAACCTATACAGCTCAAGTCTAACCATGAGGAAAACATAAGACAAATTCCAATAAAGAAGCATCTTACAAAATACCTGGCCAGTATTGCTCAAAACAGACACTGTCACTAAAAACAGGAAAATTTGGATAAATTGTCATAGTCAGTAAAAGAAACTATAGAAATATGACAGTTAGTAGTATTGTGGATAAGATTATGGAACATAAGATATTAAGTAAAAACTAAGAAAATGTGAATAAACAATGGAGTTCAGTTGATAGTAATGTATCAATATTGACTCATTAATTGTAACAAATGTTCCACACTGATGTAATATATTAATTATGGGAGAAACTGGGTGTGTTGTATACTGGAAATCTGCACTATCTTCTCAAATATTTGTGTGTAAATTTAAAACTGTTCTAGTGGAGGACCACCTGAGTGGCTCAGGCTGTTGAGCGAGCGACTTCGGCTTGGGTCATGAGCTCACTGTGAGTTCAAGCTCCGCATTGGGCTCTGTGCACACAGCTGAGAGCCTGGAGCCTGCTTCAGATTCTGTGTCTCCCTCTCTCTCTGCCCCTTCCCTGCTTGCACTCTGTCTCTCAAAAATAAATAAACATTAAAACTGCTCTAGTAGAGATAATTTTTACATTATCTTTCACTTTCTAAAATCAAATATTTCTGTCAAGTTTTGTGTTACTTTATCGCCTTCAAATTATCTTCTCTTTTTTACCTTAACTCTTCAAAGGAGTGCTGTTGGTATGGGCAGGATACGGGGAATGCCAACACTAAGAAAGAAAAGTCAAAAGAAGAGGTGAAGGATTTTGAAGAGTGCATAACTCTTCTAGACCTATTTGGGATTGGCAAGAGCGGAAACAATTCTCCAATGAAGAAGCTGGGTCTAAGATGAAAAAGATTAAAAAGAGCATATACCAGACACTTGCTGAATCATGTAACTTATCAAAATCAACACAGAGAGAGAGAGGGCAAGATGGCGGAGAAGTAAGGAGCTCCGTACTTGCACTCGCGCCCATACATCACACAGAAAAGATCTGAAGCCATTGGAAACCTTACAAAACCTGAGAGATTGGGAGAAAAAGGACGCAGAATCCACTG